>NW_019416253.1:618599-746332 GCF_000390285.2 Anoplophora glabripennis
TATATATATATATATATATGACGTGGTAACGTTCTCTCTCAATCCGTTGCGGTACGACATAATTATTTACAAGTTGGTCCACAATGACGCGTAGTTATTTCGGTCCATATAATAGACCAAGGCAGGCATCTTCAACGCAAACTGTTCCATAATTCAGACGTGGTCGTTTGTTTAGTGTACCAGGAGTTGGGCGGAAGTTGTCGTTCAGAAGGATTCACCGAGTGGTCGGAGTAGTTCGGAAAAGGACCTCATACACTTTGACGTACTTCACCACATTCCGGTCAGAAGTTGGTCTCTTAATTGGCGTGAATTCCTAAAGGGATGAAGCTATCAGTTACATCGACAGCTAACGAGCTGTGCTGTCCAGAGATGTATATGAATTTTGGGGAATCGTTGTTTCAATCAACGAAATGTATGTGGAGTGTAGTTACACATTTGTGTGTAATTTTGGAAGTTTCCTTTTTTATTTATTTTGCAATCTATGGTATTTGGATTTATTTATTATACAGGGTGTCCTAATTTTCCGTGTACCTGATTTTACCATTTAAATAAACTTACCTCTATCTTAAGTTGCTAGGTTTAATCGATAGAGTCATAAAGTGACATACACAGGTCGTTAATGATATTATGTCAAAAATTTAAAGGGATGTTTAAGGTCATAGAGAAAAAAGCTAATTAAAAATGTGTTTAAAACTGTTTTGGAACTGCTGAAATTCATTATTTTATCGCGAGGAGGATTTACAAAAAATTCCGTAACACTTTTTAGGAGTTTGTAGGTTTCTGATGAAACCGGACTGTATTCGAAAGTCAGTTTGTAATACATTGTTGTAGTGATTGCTGTGATATTTTTCCAGAGTACATTTAATAGCCGTATTTTCAAGTTTTCTTTTGAAAATGGCGCATTTATTTAGCAATCGCGAATATTATGGCGAAGCAAAGGAAAATGCCCACAGAGCTTGTCAAGTGTACCATGCAAGATATTCTGAACGATGTGCCCCCCCCCCCACCACGAACATTTGTAGCGCAAAGAGTTTTGGACACCGGTGAAGTACAACGCATGCGAGCGAATTGGATACGCCGCGTTGAAGCTTGTGTGTAAACAAATTGTGGATAGATCGAACATCTATGAAAATCAGCAGTTCTCAAAACGTGGCTTATTGCAATGTTGAGGTAAATTACTCAACACAAATCCGTGCATTTATCTCATTTTGACATAACGGACATGTATATGAGAAGTATTGATGTACTAAATTTCAATAAAATACTACAAGGCGATTCAAGATTATTTGAAAAAATATACATTTTTGTTAACTTTGGCACCTTCTACCGGCTAAACAAATTAACTTACAATTATACCAGTGGTAAGTTTAGTCAAATCTACTTATTTTGATTGCAGGAAATTATAGTAGCTCTACGTATACGAAGTATTGGTACACCCTATATATCACTTTTTTTTTGATAATTTGTTAATCACCTCATATGTATTACCTAACAATAGCAAGTGTAGAAATATTATACATTTACTTCGAAGCTAGACTTTAAAATATTGGATTCGCTATAAAGGAAATCGATATAAGTGACTCACACTGCTTTTTTCTTACCCCATAATTAACTACGTTCTATTTACATAAAGTAATTTTCTTTCACAAGCTCGCCGAAATAGTGTTCGCAGGCATGTAGCTTAAATCAACATGAAATTGATGGAGAAATATAGTGTACCCTGCCAAGGCATATTTTGTTAGTTAATGTTACGTGTATTTCACTTTTATGTTAAATTACATAAATTTTTTCACGGTACATAAACGTTAGAAATAAAAATGCATTCTTTCCTAATTTGATTACAGTCTCGAAACATTTGGTGGGTAATCTTTAGCGAACTGTAAAAAAGAAAACATTGTACAGATATCCGAGAGAATTGTACGGGCAACAACTGTGTTTTAGATATGTTGAGCTTCGGTACTTCTGTTTTATCATCTGTGAGGGAAGATAAAGCAAGTTGCTTAGTTCTTGGCAGGGCCTTCTTTAATTTGCAGGAATAAAATACCGAGGGCTTTTTGTACACCTGATAAGGGTACAGTACATGAAGTTCATTATTTCTTTTTTATAAAACGTTCTTTTATCATTGAAAATACATGGTCGATGATATGTATGTTTTGTCTAATAGTGATTATCTTGACGACACATGTCAAAAATACATTTAATGTGAATAATTTTCTGGCAAAAATGGCTCGTTTAAGTGTAACCGAGCGTATTGAAGATTTAATCATCATCACAGTTTTGAAGAACAATAAAACTCGCAACTTTTAGGCATATTTATAAAATTCCAACAAATAACAACTAAGTTATAGCCCGGTCAAAATAGACATTTCAAATAACGAAAATTCCGACAGAGCTAAATTTTGGTGGAGACCTTGGGTACACCATTAGAAATAAAGTGTCAAAAATACCCATCGATCGCATGTGTGCTAAAAATGTTATTCGGGGTCAAAAGTCAAAATTTGAGGTTTTTTGGATTTTTTTCGAAAACGGTATGTTTCATCAAAAAAGTAGCTCTGACAAAAATTATAGACCTTAAAATTATCTACAAAAATGGTCCTTATACTTTTTCTTTTAAGAATCACCATTCCTGAGATATCGCGATTCTAATAGTTGAAGAAGTCACGTTCTACATGATATGCCACATTTCCACATCACCTGTGAGGTAGTGTACTTTGACGCGTTTTTTTTTTAACGTGGTTTACAGGCCTACTCCACAAACTGTTATGACGGAATTTTCAGGGACAATACTCTTTTTTTTGTAGATAATTTTCAGATCTATAATTTTTGTCGGAACTACTTTTTGATAAAACTTACCGTTTTCGAAAAAATCCAAAAAACCTCAAATTTTGACCTTTGACCCCGAATAACTCTTTAGCACACATGGGATCGGTAGGGACTTTTGACACTTTATTTCTAATAGTGTACCCAAGGTTTCCACCAAAATTTAGCTCTGTCGGAATTTTTGTTAATTGACCACTATTTTTATGACTAATTTGACCGGACTATTATGGATAATTAAAAAAATCCACGTTCTTTGATGTTTTTTGCAATTACTTTTAAAGAATTTATCCGATTTTAATCAATCACGCGGCACTTTGTAGGTCTTTTTATTGCGCATATTTCGTCTGTTGAACACTTTTCTCAAAAACCAATAGTTTTTCTAATACATTGGAAAAACTGATTTTCGACCCAAATTATTTAAAAAAATAACGTTGCTAATGAAAAAAATTGACTCACGAGGTGAGACACCTTTTCTACTGCCTTCCCCTTCACATTTCAACAATAAAATAGCGGACATCGATTCATAGATTTTTTTAGTCCATTTCCTGCTATAGCAACGCGTCTAATGTGAGACCAGTTGATTATAGTCTGTTTGGAACTGAAAGAGAGTAATAAAACCCCGAGATAAGAACCGGCCATGGGCATGGTAATATTTCGTTTCAGGTAATTATCGGGTAACACTAATGCTAACAAAAATGACAGGGATTGGAAAATCGACTATCTACAGACTTTTAAAGGAAACAAAAAATGAACAAGATACTGTAAATCCCCCAAAATCATCTACAGGGAGGTCAAAAGTCGTTATAGATGATTTCTTCAAAAATGTCATTCGCAGAAAAGTACACTCATTTTATTTTAAAAAAGAAATACCAACGCTAAACAAAATTTTAAGTGAACTTTCAGAGGACAACGATTTGCCAAAAATCAGTAGAAGCAAATTATGGGCCGTCTTACGAGAGTTGAATTTTTGCTGGGAAAAGCAGAACAGGAAGTCAGTTCTTATCGATAAAGATGAAATTATTTGTTGGCGAAGATCCTACTTAAGATCAATTAGAAAATTCCGTGACGAAGGGAGGAATATTTATTATCTAGACGAAACTTGGGTCAACGAGGGATATACTGTAACAAAAGTATGGCAAGATAAAAATGTAAAAAGTTTTCGACAAGCATTTTTGGATGGACTTTCAACAGGGTTCAAGGCACCTTCAGGTAAAGGGCGAAGATTAATAGTGACACATATAGGTAGTGCCAGTGGTTTTGTAGATGGCGGTTTACTTTTATTTGAATCTAAAAATACAGGTGACTATCACGAAGACATGAACGCAGATGTTTTCGAAGAGTATTTTACACAGATGTTGGATCTTATTCCTCCGGGGTCTGTAATTGTCATGGATAATGCCAGTTACCATTCACGGCAGACCGAGCGGACGCCTACGACTGCTTGGAGGAAAGCCGATATAATTCAATGGTTATCCGGAAAAAACATTTCTTTTGAAACAAATATGGTGAAAAAGGAACTTTTGACACTTGTCAATCTTAATAAAGATCAGAAAAAATATGTTATCGATGAAATGGCAACAAATCGCCAAATAACGGTACTACGGTTACCACCTTATCACTGTGAACTTAACCCAATCGAATTAGTCTGGGCGCAGGTAAAAGGAGATGTAGCGCGAAATAATACGACGTTTAAATTAAGTGACGTGAAAATTTTGTTAAAAAATTCCTTGGAACGAGTAACTGCAGATAACTGGCAAAGATGTATACATCATGTACAAAAAGAAGAGGAGAAAATGTGGGAACTCGATAATTTAATTGACGTTACTGTGGAACCTATCGTTATCAATCTAGGAGACGAAGATAATTCATCAGAATATTCAGAGGATGAATTTTAATATACCTACTTTTTTATTTTCTTTATTGTACATTTATACAACACTACATTTACTCACCATAATTTGAATTTTCAAAATACATATATTTTTGTGTGGAATAAAAGTCTATTCATTAAATTTAAATAAATATTTTGATAATAATATTGAATAATTTTATTTGAATTACTAAAAACCCTCTTAACCCGGTTATGATGCTTAAAGTAGCCTCATGTTTTGAAATGCTGTTTTTATATTGTTTACTTATAAGAGAAATGGACCGAGAAATTGAAGCGGCATAGACAAAGACGGATTGTCGGGGATTAAATTTTAGCTACCTGCTACAATTTAGTACAGTCCGATCGCACAAAGTTTTTTTAAAAGTACACCTCATCCTATACCCATAATACATAATATAAAAATATTGAATATAAGCACCAGTACTACATTTATTTACGATTTGCATAAATAACAAGCTTTTATTACTCTCTTTCATTTCTAAACAGACTATAGACTGGGCAAAGCGAACAAGGAATAGTATCCCGCAAACTATCCCCGATGATATTTTCTCTATAATTAAAGTGTGCCATAAAAATATGCCAGACGCCGGAAGTAGGTACAACTTCGACCCGCACGAAACCGCCATATAGAAAGAGGAGCTTTATTATAAAATGGAAAACGATGTTATTCGGGAAAATGTTACCCTCAAGGATTCACGCTCTCAAGAATGGTCGGCGCTATATATAGCTAATGAAGACCCTGGAGTGTGCTTTGTTCCATAATTTCCATTATTGTTGAAGCTCCGAATTATAATTAAATCCTTCGGAAATATAATAACTCTTAAGACGCACATACATTAATGCTTTATTGGATTACGCCAGTAATAAACGTGTAATTATAATTTCTATGATTTAATTGGTGGATAATTAGGGCAAGTTTGTTTGTCTCAGACGCTTCGTCGCCTTTCTATTGCAAGAATACGAGTTTTTTATTAAATTATATTTTAATTAAATCTATCCGTAAGTTCCTTTCTCGCCTAGAGAAGAAGAAATGAGCGAATACAATTTTTAGTCGCTTGGAAAAAAATAGTGGAGATATTAAAGCTGAATTTGTTAACTTTTCAATTTTTTTTTTAAACATTCTCACATACATATTTAATACAATAATGGTGTACTTATCTAATCCTCGGCTACTGAAATTTGTGAAATGCTGCTATGTACCAAGTACATTACATTAAATTAACTTCTACTTTGAATTTTGAAATTTGCAGCTCTCGTTTTATTGTTTTCCTATTTCTGAGACCTACAATTAAATAAACTTCTACTTATCTTTGATTAAAATGGCAAAATACTCCAGAAACCAGGAGATACATTGGAAATGATAATGTTGATATTTAGAGATACACAATCACAGTACGTTAGAAAAAAACCAATGCCGGTCGACCGATTGCTGATGAAATAACAAAAATGGCGATAGTCGTTTGGCTCCGGCTCATTTTGGCGATTGCCACGCCACCGATACCTGAACTAGTTTTTTTATCGCTAAGTATAAACATGGAGTTACTAGTTTGCGATTAGTCAATTAAAATTAATAGGCAAAACCTTGAAACCGAGCTTAACTCTGTTGTTGTCCTCGCTGATCTATAATATCTAATAAATGTATCTATTGTTCAATTTAAAATAATTTACATAAAAATTTAGTCCAACCAAATTACACTTGGAGTAAATAAAAAATTGTTACCTGGCCTTTCATTTTAAGTGGAAATGGTAAAAGGGCTTATAATAAGTCTAAAAAAATAAATGCGTGAGTAGGGGTGGGCAGGGTTGATTTGGGGGGTTGAAAAGTTATGAAAAATTGTATCATTGTCATTTCTGGCGAAAGTTGACGTGAAATAAAAAAGTAGCTAACACAAAAGTTGTAGATCATGCAAAAATCTACAACTTTTGTAGAGGCCACTTTTAAAATTTCCGAGAAAAACGCGAAAAACAGTTTTTTCAGATTTTTTGTATTTTATTTCTCATTTCCGCAAAAATAATTTAATTTTGACAAAACTTGGGGAAAGTATACCTTTCTGTGTCTTAAATAACCACAATGTTTTGAGATAAAAAAATAAAGAAGTTTCGCAGATATTTTTTTTTTCGACCTGAAGCCCTTTTTTTCAAAGAAAAATTCTACTTAGAAAAATCATCGTACAGAGATCTGCCGGTGATAATTTTTTTGTTTTGACATACTTTTTGGTCAAATAAAAAAATCTGTAATCACAGTTCAAAAACATGCTCAAAAATGCAAAAAAATAAAAAATGGTTTATAACAAAGAATTTTTTTCAGCAATTGTTGATAATTTGTTTAAATTTTAAAAAAATTCAAAAACTGATTACACCATTCAATTATACGGAAAAAAAATACAAAAAAAACGTCAAAACTTTATTTTTGTACATTATTGCTATAAACATAAGTCGAATAGTGAATAAATAAAACAAATAATATTTTTTTCCTTAGCATCGATTAGTGTACTTTTTTTTAAAATTTTGATGAATTCATACATATACAGTGTGTCCAAAATAAGGAAGGGATAGCATTAGGATCTAGGAAACGGTAAGAGATACGAGGTGGCTCAGATTAGAAAAAAGTTGTGTTTTTTATACCTAATAATATGCCGTTTAGAAAGTTTGAAAATTCCGGGTAGTTCCGAAGATATCCGGAAAAACCCGAAGTTTTGCAAAATTCTTTAATTAGAAACTCAAATATGTATAAATTTCCCTGAAACTCATAAACTAAATTGAAATTTTCCGAATTATTAATCAAAAACTGTTAAAATTGAGGTACATTGAAGTTTGACGAAAAATATCTTTTAAACGCTTTATTTAATCGACTACTCATAACAGACCATTTTTGTAGAGCAGTTAATTTCCTACAAAAATATGAATTGCGCATTTCATAATGATTTCTTGTTAACGAGTTATAAAATTCATAAGCAAAACAGAAATTTGTCTTAAAATAATCAAACTTCAACCTTTAATATCTTTTAAACGGTGAGATTTACGAAAAAAATTGTAAGAGACCTTGATTGTAGAGCGTTCAATTTCTTACAAGTACATGAGCGAACGGTTGATAGAGAGATATTAATTTTTTTCTAATACTGAGGAAGAAACGGAAAACTGTAAAGCGGAGAACCTTCCTATTAAAATTAAGAGCTCTTATTTGAAAAGAATCTTCTAGAGGTGTCTAGCGACCTATTTTTCAGAGTATAAAGTAAAAAAAATAGTCGATTTTTTTGACTCGCCCTAGCTCACGCATTTAATTATTTTTTTCGTTTGTTATAATCCCCATTTCCACTTATAAAAGTCCAGGTAACAATTTCATCTAGCGAAAAAAGCGATTTCGAGTTATAAATGCATATTTTACGAACAAATAAATAGAAATATTTGATGAACATTACATTTTAATTATTATGAATGATTATTTATAGTAATTGTACAGTTATTACATTTAGTAGCATTTATAAAATATAGATAATTTATTCCCCTCGCGTTTACTAATTGTCACATTTTTCTCAAAATGAATTGACCGCTCCACTTCAGTCACCGGAGGCTCAATATTATCTGACTGATTCATTAAAACAGCATGATGCGACGTACTATTAGAACCTGGAGTTGAAGTGTCATTGTAAAGAATCCTGTTGGCTATTTCATTTTTGTTACTTAAACTGTCAGCAACATAACTTTCTGCAATTGTGGCGGATTTCCACCCACCATGTCTCTTGATTGCTAATACATCAACTGTATTAGCCAGTAACGTTGCCGATGTTCTTCGGAATGAATGGCCTGTATATGTTTCAGGATGTTCTAGTTTCAAAAACTTTGCAATCTTCTATTAAATACTATTAATCTTGTACTTTACTGCCTTAGTTAAACGAATAACTAATAACCATTTTTCTCAATCATTTAAAAGCATTTTAGTTAGAGATAATTTTAACGTTACGTTAATATTGATTTCCTGCTTTTTTAAGTAAGCACGATTTCTTAAAATTTCGCATTTCGTAATTTTGTGCAAATTAAGGATTAAGGGGGAAAGAAAAGGAAATAGAAATAACGTTGGCTGTTTTTAAACGCTGATTTAGATTATATTTCGGCTTGGCTTGCGATGTCACTGATATTTTGCTTCCCTCATCCAAACTCCTGCGATAGACATCTTGAAGTTATGCAAACATCATTCGCAGTATCTGCTACGGAGTTCTGCATTTCGAAACAAGAATGACAAATTTGACTGATATCCCGAATAACAGTAGCATCAAATTCTGCCTTCCTACGAGGGAGAATTTTCTCAATTTTGCGATTACCGACGTACTAAAAAGTCATATTAATAGAAAAAATTAAAAGTAGGTACAGGAAAAGGAAATTGTAATAGAAAATTGAGAAGCAATAAAACACAGAAAGTTTAAACTAATGAAAAATTACTACATTTAATAAATCAAAATAACAGTTGGAAAATATATTGATGAAAATATTTATTTCGTAAGAAAAGTAAAAATTTTGACGGATATTGTAAAAAAACATAATACATATACAAATACTATCCCACATAAATAAATTAAATTTTAGGATATAAAACCATTTTAAATCGTTTTGATAAGAATATTTGTCACTGGAATTAAGGTCTATTAAAAAAACGTTTGCAATATTTATTTATATAAAAGCCTCCGACTGTTTTTGTGTAGCTCGGTTTAATATAGCTACAGAAAACATTAAGGAATTAAAAAACACAATAAAGCCCTGGAGAATTGGTGGATTAATAACTGCATTTAGAAAATTAATTCGACTCTCAAGAAGATTACATCTTTATTACGGCCGCTTTTTACCTAATGCCACAGGTTAAAAATATCACCAGCGACGAAAACGCCACAGCGTTTCGACTTCAACCGCTCCTGAACTGCCTTTCTGTCCAGGATTTGTATTTATTTAAAGTTTTAAGCGATTAATCTTATGGAATTCCACTGCTCGAACTAGATTTCGTGCAAGCAAGAGATAATATCGCGAATGTCAAGTTTAAAGGACAATAGAGGGTAGCATGACACATACCGGATACATAAAACTACTGGATGCTCGAGCTAAAGCTTCCCGATTAGATATCTCGAAAACCGAAAAAGATATCTGTTGAAAAATTGCCATTCTAAAATCAATGGATATGTGTTCCATAAAGTTGAGATTGTTCTATTTAAAAGAACGATAAATTTGGGTCATATTAAAAAAAACTTTGTAAGATATTCAAAGTAATGTTGTCTAAAGGAACAACTGCAATCTAATACATCTATATTTAGCCACTTTAAGCTGGAATAGATCAGCACCGTCACTGCTCTCGAAGAAACTCGCAATCCATTCTAAATTTAAACGGATCTAATTGAACTATAAATCAAATACAGTGGAATGGTTAAATATGCACAGCTGGCGGTGCTTAAAAACTTTGCTTTGTTGGAGGCTTGCATTCAAACAAGGTGCATTGAATTCAAGACTGTTCAAGATTACAGGACAATCAATCAGGGCATTCACAATTTTATGCAATATAATCACAGAAAGGCCAAGCTGACGAGTATCGAGACCGTCAACTTTTGTATTCGGATAATAATGGGTCATAGGAAATGTTCTACAAGTAGTCCAACCAAATTACACTTAGATAAAAAAAAATTGTTACCTGGACTTTTATAAGTGGAAATGGTAAAGGGGCTTATAATAAACGTAAAAAAAATAAATGCGTGAGCAGGGGCGGCGGAGGGTTGATTTGGGGGGTTGAAGAGGGGTGAAAAATGGTATCATTGAGATTTCTGGCGAAAGTTTATGTCAAACAAAAAAGTATCCAATACAAAAGTTATAGATCATGAAAAAATCTACAACTCTTGTAGAGGGCACTTTTGAAGATAACCTCAAAATTTCCGAGAAAAATGCGAAAAACAGGTTTTTTTCTTTTTTTTCGTTTTTTATTTCTCATTTCCGCAAAAATAATTTAATTTTGACGAAACTTGGTGAAAGTATACTTTCCTGTGTCTTAAATAACCACAATTTTTTTTAGATAAAAAAATCAAGAAGTTTCCGAGATATTCATATTTTCCGGTCTGAAACACTTTTTTTTCAAAGAAAAATTCTACTTAAAAAAATCATCGTACAGAGTTCTGCCGGTAATCATTTTTTTCGTTTTGACATATACTTTTTGGTGAAATAAAAAAAATTGGAATCGCAGTTCAAAAACATGCTCAAAAATGCAAAAAAGAAAAATGACTCTTGCAGAAATGAATTTTTCAGTAATTATTGTTGATAGTTTGTTTAAATTTAAAGAAAATTCAAAAACTGATTACACCATTCGATTGTACGGAAAAAATACAAAAGAAACTGTGTCTCATTGTTTGACCCGAAATTTTATTTTTGTACAGTATTGCTATAAACATAATATTTTTTTTTCGTAGGATCGATTA
Source organism: Anoplophora glabripennis (assembly GCF_000390285.2). NCBI lineage: Eukaryota > Metazoa > Arthropoda > Insecta > Coleoptera > Cerambycidae > Anoplophora > Anoplophora glabripennis. The sequence continues at coordinate 629,754 of NW_019416253.1, forward strand.
ATGTACTTATTTTTTTTAACTTTGAATTGAATTCATAGATGTATAAGCGACTCTTTAATTAAATTATGTAAAATTCAGATTTTTGCTTTCAAAATTTAAAAAATATTTACAAAGGATATTTACAGTTAATAATACTAGGCGAATCTTGGTCTTTTTGGCAACTTTTTAAATTGATCTTCATCGTCCTATCCTTCATTAAACTGGGTTTCTTCCTGATCTTCAAACGTTTCTTCGATATCACTTAATTCTTCGGTTAATTGATCTTCCGGGTTCAAGCAAAGACTGGGCTGCTCGATTTCATTTGAAATGTCTTCGGAATCACTGAAATTTTCTGAAATTTTGTCAAGGTTCAAACAATTGTCCGAACCATGACATTTTGTACATAAATCTGTACATCGCAGTCCATGTTTTCGACACCCGCATCTATTACCGTCACAACTGGTTTCGCAGCTGCAAGAGATTGTTTTTATTAAATCTTCAGGAACGACTGAAACTTCTGTAAAGCGAGGCATGAGTATTTTGGAATTATTCGCAATTACTTCTTTCCAGCCCCACTTGGTTGCAGTTATTTTGTTTCCAAGCCACGTCTGAAGCTGAAAGTATGCTCTATAGGAGTGTTGTGTAGCTGCTCCGACAGTTGGTGGTAATTTTTCTAATTTAAAAGTAGACTTTGCAGTTAATACTTTGTATTGCTGAAATCTCAAATCATCCAGAGATAATTTATCATTTGTGCATTTGTAAATAGACGAAATTAATTTACAACCATTTCGAACAATGACTTTTGATTCTGCATTAGTCTCATAAAAAGGTTTTACCAACGGTAATAGATGCGGGTGTCGAAAACATGGAGTGCGATGTACAGATTTATGTACAAAATGTCATGGTTCGGACAATTGTTTGAACGTTGACAAAATTTCGGAAAATTTCAGTGATTCCGAAGACATTTCACATGAAATTGAGAAGCCCAGTCTTTGCTTGAACCCGGAAGATCAATTAAACGAAGAATTAAGTGATATCAAAGAAACGTTTGAAGAACAGGAAGACTGGGTTCTAATGAAGGATCGGACGATGAAGTTCAAGTTAAAAGGCTGCCAAAAAGACCAAGATTCGCCTAGTATTATTAACTGTAAATATCCTTTGTAAATATTTTTTAAATTTTGAAAGCAAAAATCTGAATTTTACATAATTTAATTAAAGAGTCGCTTATACATCTATGAATTCAATTCAAAGTTAAAAAAAATAAGTACATTAATCGATCCTACGAAAAAAAATATTATGTTTATAGCAATACTGTACAAAAATAAAATTTCGGGTCAAACAATGAGACACAGTTTCTTTTGTATTTTTTCCGTACAATCGAATGGTGTAATCAGTTTTTGAATTTTCTTTAAATTTAAACAAACTATCAACAATAATTACTGAAAAACTCATTTCTGCAAGAGTCATTTTTCTTTTTTGCATTTTTGAGCATGTTTTTGAACTGCGATTCCAATTTTTTTTATTTCACCAAAAAGTATATGTCAAAACGAAAAAAATGATTACCGGCAGAACTCTGTACGATGATTTTTTTAAGTAGAATTTTTCTTTGAAAAAAAAGTGTTTCAGACCGGAAAATATGAATATCTCGGAAACTTCTTGATTTTTTTATCTAAAAAAAATTGTGGTTATTTAAGACACAGGAAAGTATACTTTCACCAAGTTTCGTCAAAATTAAATTATTTTTGCGGAAATGAGAAATAAAAAACGAAAAAAAAGAAAAAAACCTGTTTTTCGCATTTTTCTCGGAAATTTTGAGGTTATCTTCAAAAGTGCCCTCTACAAGAGTTGTAGATTTTTTCATGATCTATAACTTTTGTATTGGATACTTTTTTGTTTGACATCAACTTTCGCCAGAAATCTCAATGATACCATTTTTCACCCCTCTTCAACCCCCCAAATCAACCCTCCGCCGCCCCTGCTCACGCATTTATTTTTTTTACGTTTATTATAAGCCCCTTTACCATTTCCACTTATAAAAGTCCAGGTAACAATTTTTTTTTTTCTCCTATAAATGAGTTATTTCGATCGGTCTAAAGTGGGTAGAATCCATTTGACTTCAAATAAATGTGCTTCAATTTTTTTGTATGTTTTCAGTCGCATGTTTCTGATTGCTATATTTAGGATACTGGACTGAGGAATAATATTTAAGTCTGGAACGTACAAAAAAAATAAAGGCCAAGTAGGGACGTCGATTGACTGAAATTTGTTTTCAAGGAAACATATATTCTAATATTAGCTTTAGTAGTTTTAAAAGTTTTAAGTTAATTCAAACGGATCCATTTTTTTTTCACCAATTTTCTTGGATACCAAAAATCTAGGTACGGAAAAGATTTTTTATTTTTGCTAGCACTAGCAGCATATGGGTGGCCCAAAAATTTTTTTTTAGTCTTATGAAAATATGTTAGTTTATCATTCCTCAAAAAATCTGCTCAAAAAAAAATTTTTTAGAGGTCGCTCAAGATTTTAAAAAATTTCCAAAATCGTCAAAAATTGATTTTTTTTATTTGTTTTCTCGTTATTTTATCATTTTCTAGGTTGAAAAAAATCTAGATTCTGAAAATTTCAAATCGATATTTTAATTTCTAAAGGTCACTCATAATTATTATTTGAACTTTCAAAGTAGTGTACCTAAAATGTTTTCGAGCGACCTCTAAAAATAAATATCAACGAACTAATAATTTTTTTTATTGAATTTGATGAACAAAAGAATAGAAATAAATCACGAGACACTTATAAAATTTCTCGAGGCAAAGCCTACTTTGAGAAAAGTCATTTATTTGATACACCGTAATACTGTACGAGTTCAATTAAAACCCTTGTTTCTCGAAAACTGTCCACATTAGGAAGTTCTAACAAGAGTACATTATTTTTACAAAATAAAATGTACATTATAAATTGGAGCCCGAATCAATGTAATCAGCTGTACCTACTATCGATCACATAGCATAATGTATACCTACATATATACATGACAAGGACTGCCAACTTACAAATAAATAATAAACTCAACATACTCGTGCGCTGTTGCCAAGTTTCTGTGCAATTATTGGCGTTTATTTATGCATATTGGGTAAAAAATAATAATTGAGAAATGGAAACATATAATTAAAGTACTTTAATTTTGATTTTATTCGATATCTACAAGCAATTATCTCAATTTAGTTACTTTCAAGTCATAAAGAATATTTTTTGCATTAATAGCAATGATTTTATAACACGGTAAGTATAGCCCCCCGAGTCCTGCTTAGATTTTAGATTTTTGTGTCATACGCATAACTATATGGCGTCAAGATATATCATTAACGTAATTGTTAAATAATTATGGACCCAAAACTGAACCCTGAGGAATCCTAAATAATAAATCCTTGATATTTGACAAATTTGTGAAGAAAGATCTTATTTGTCTCCCTTATTATTAAAGATAGACTTTTCAAACATCATTGAAATCGCTATGCTCAACAATGTTTTTTTTATATCTCGATACTAAAAATAAAAACACGGCATATAAATAATTTTAAGCAACTTCTTATTAAAGAAAACAATTGTACCTTGTTGGTAGATTAAATTGTTCAGAAATCAGGTAGAATCCGCATATCATCAACATAAAGCTCGAGCACTTTCCTTTCCCTTTTTAGGGGATTAAATGTGGGGCCATAAAAGGTAAAAAAAATGTTCAGCGCCGTATAGGGAACTCTAAACGCTTCAGAAGATATATAATTATTTTTCTCTCTATTTACTCTATAGCTACTTCGTTCCTTATCGGAATTCCCTTCACAAAGGGCAAGTCTATTTCATCGGGGTTGCCATGAATGCACCAAGATGGTTTATATTTACCGATTGATGGTAGTTACGGAGTTAAATAGAAACGCTTTCTTTGTTAAGGCCCTCTCGCCCTCGGTTCTCTGGATCCTATCTACTGTTATTACAAAACTGTAGTGTCTCGGTGGCGTATCGCCGGGAACAGTCTTATTTGGTTGGTTTTATAAGAAAAAGCGACGTCCTTTTAAACCCTTAAAGCGAGGGATGGAGACAACTTCTTGCCTCTTGCTCAATATGGAGAGATATCCGTAATTATAATTTTTTTAAATTTTATTTCGTTTAATTATTTTTACTTATTCACTAATGATTAAATTGTTTGTAAATTTAAGATGACTGCATTTCACTGTTATTCCTTTGCATGTTTAAGTAATTTAAGGAGGTATATCGGGGTCCGAGAGAAGTGAGGAGCGCAAGGGGGGGCGCATGCTTTTCTTATGGGACTAAAATTCGCTGCCAATTTGAAAAAATTAAATTCTATTGAAATTATTTGCGATAAACATTATCTATATAGCAAAGAAATCTACTCATATGCACATAGCATACATATTAATTAATTAACAACATACAAATATCATATTTAAGTAGTTTTAAATTATATTTAATGAACGCATAAAGACTATGTAGATGTGGCAACAGCGCTAATAATTGACTAGCAGTTGCACACACTGCAAACCTACAGACCTCGGACAACGGAGATATTACGCGTCAAATTCGGGTAAAGATGCGTACGCGTTCAAAAATGTATTGTGTGTAAACTATGTACAATATAATTATTATATATAACAAATACATCGTATTATTCTCGCCAAGATTTGTATGCTTTATTTAAAATCCGTAAATCATGTGAACTGGTAAAACAACGAGAATTGTGTTAATTTAGTTCTAAAGAAATGAAATTACACTCGCGCCCATCTCTCTTCCAAGTCAAAGATAATGTTGGATGCAATTTTGAAGGTTCTGTGATAGAAATTACATTATTACTCACTATTCGTGTTTTTAATCTCTATTACAAAAGTTTTGCAACTATAACTAATTTTTTAGATATAAAGTTTGCTGAGAAATATTTATGTTCCTTTGTTATTCCGTACAAATGCTTTTATCTCAAGTATTACTAATTATATTAATCAAGTAAAGAAAACTTTATGTAACCCTAAATATTGCTGGGTAATGATTACGATGTTTTTATAAACCATTAAATATATTAAAAGGATTTATCAACTGTATTTTTTATTCCAATAAATATATCACAGCTTCCTAGTCTTTTTTAATTAATCTAGTTTTTTAAAAACATTACAAAAAATCATCTGTTGTGGATAATTTATTGTTGATAACAATGTACATGGGATTTAGGAAAAATGTATATGTTTGAAATCAATTTCGTTTTTATCAAGTCTTTCAAATGTATTCCCTCCTTGCTGTCAGCTGATTGCGACGTTGCCACATTAATCCTCAAGTCAGACAGAAATGCAATTATTGGTTTCTGTTTCTAATTAATACAGCTGTACTATGTTCAAAACTTACATTAGTTTTACATCAAAAATAAGATAATACTGTGTACTATCTATGGAAAAGTTTTGTTTCACAATTTCTACATTTTTTTCTCAGTTATGGGCAAAAAAAGAGCCGCACCGTCCATCTTCGCCATATAAACCTATGTTAAAATGAACAACTTTCAACAACAATATCTCAAAATCTAGATTAAAAAAAAAATTTCAAAAAAATATGACGCTCAGAGGGAGCACTGGCTAATACGCTATATAAATTTCAAGTATATCTGTGCATTTTAGTAAATCCAATATACCTCCTTAAGTAATTGTGTAAAATCAATTTTGTTATTAATTGTTTTGTTTTTAATCGGTTTGGAATATAAAAAAGTGTAAAGAAATAAAAAGTGAAGATAATATAATGGCGCATATGATGACCTATTTTATTTGTAATATTATACAGGGTGATATTTTATTGGCAAATAATGATTGATGATATCCACACCTCCGCCACTGGCAACTTTCTAAAGCTGGTAATTTTTGGTTTCATACCTACTGTCATACTAAATATGCACACCGAATTTGCTTAAATTATCACAACCGGTTTAGAAATTAAAAATTAAAAACTGATTTTTTTTTTAATTTTTAACACACTGTAACTGGACAATGGCTATCCTAAGACCCCACAATTACGCCCCTGGATTTTTGACTCCTACTTAAGGAACACCCTGTAGACAGAATACCGAACTATTTATGGTACCTTTCAAAACACCCTGAATATTTTTTGCTCAGTTCGAGTCTGAAAAAATTAGGTTTATTCGAGTTTCGATTAAATATTTAGTTGACTAGACGGCTGACAAAGCAACTGCTGATGCCTGACTTCTAATATTTATTTAGTACAATGTTTCAGCTCTATAATTGATTGTGGAAATGTTTCACAAACGACATAATAGATGGTAAAACAACATTGCCTTCATTTACTCAGCCTAATTAATAAAACCGAGAGTATTGGGAGTTTTTCAGTGAAGATACTATTAGTTTTTTAAAAGTAGATCAGAGTAAACAACATTTGTTAAAAAGACTACACTATTTACAGGACTTTTACCCCACGTTGACTTTTTTATTGTGTGAACTGGACTGTACAGAATAACTGAAGATAAACTAAAACTATTATTTAAATATCTTACATGATTAGGTGTTCTAACGAAACATGGATTTTAATGAAATTGAACTAGTAGTAGGATTATTATTTAATGATGTCAGCCGATACATATATAAACATATAAAAATAAAATCGATTTATATTCGAAAAATTAACCACACTTTCCATTCTTTTCCTAGCGATCTACCGACTTATATCCTTTCCTGTACTGTTTATATAAATTCGACCAATGAACTAATCAAACTAAAGTAATCAGTAATCAAACTAAACTATTCAACAAATAACAGATTTGTGAATTCTTCGTGCACCCAGCTATATTATTATTTACCTATGCTGCAAGTTCAATCAAACAACAAAAGCACGGTATTGATTCAAGCGATTAGTTGGCGATTTGTATTTACCTGGGTAGTAAATAGCTTCTTTTCTAACTGTATAATTGGCTTGGGGGATGTGAAGCTCACAGGAAAATTCCTCCGGCGCCTCCAGAGACGGTATTTCAGCCACAGCTTTGATGTCGTACAGCCCGTTTCTTTCTTGCACGACGACTTTGGTGTTGTTGACTTCACTGGAAAAGAAACGGCAATGAGATCGGTTATTTACGAAGAAATTGATATTAATATGTCGCATCTTCTCCCGCACAAGTCTATAATTTCTGCAGTGACTTTTTATAAGAACAAAATTTGTTTTGTCTTTAATGGCAATCACTGTAGTCCTTTAATGTGAATTTATTGCAGCCATTTTAAATTTTTGCAACTTTTTTGTTGTTGCAAACATTGTTGAGTAATAATAATCTCAGGATTGTATTAAAAACGGGAAGAGAGAGTTCTAGCAAAAAAAATGTTGATTAAAAACGGAACGAAAAGAAACTTTAAATTAGTTACCAAGTTTCTGAAGTGTTCAAAGGGCTCTTGAAACAATAAATTAATAAATTATGTGGGAGCAGTATCTGCAACGTCAGATTTATATTTGCGTGGGACTTTTTATAAACAAGAAGCAAGAAAAATCTTTTAACGTCATCATTTTTGATACCATTTCGACAGTGACTTATACAATACATTTTTTCCCAGCAAAATACGTTTTGGGTCAAATCATAAATAAGTAGTGTTATAAATAAATCAAACCACAATTTGTACTGCTTCTTAATCTGAGAAAATAATTTTCTGCATTATTAGTGTAAGTAAAAATAGTCGTTTCCGTTACAATAAATGAGTTGACATTCAAAATGACTTTGAAGAGGGTCAAGTTCACAACAGAAGAATTACTATTAACAATTCATTATTCTTTTGAATTATGAATGAGTTGGAAAACTGACCTTGGCATGATCTTCAAAGTTCATTTTCACCAAAAAACCAAACAATGTATTCAGGCATTTCAGACATTTTATTAAAGTTTATTTTCACAGAATAAGACTGGTGAATTTAAAATGACTCCTCTGTATATTCCTTGTTGTAAATTTAATATTTCTTTGAATCCTCTAAAATGTTACGTCTATGGAATCGCGTTTCCCGCATGGCTTATCCGTCGGTTCACATGTTGACATTGAGTCATTGCCAAGAAGAGTAAACGTACAATGAAACGTTAGACAGGAAATAATTTGTTTATAAAAAATGAATGTACTGCATTGTTAGAGGTTTGGATAATTCCTATGAAAAATTTGAATATCAATTCCTGAGAACTCATGCAATGGCAATTATGAAGGAAGTTAGAAAATGCCAACACAGATATCTATCGCAAAAGAATCGCGGGTCATGTAAATTGTTTGCTAATGGAAACGAATAAGTTTTTACAAAATCATTCCGTTTCCGAGATTGCCTTAACCACTACCTACCTAATAAAATGAATGGCTTTCGTGGCTCCTCAGTTATATAGCAATTTTGACATTTATCCCTAGGTACATAATAGCTCGTAGATGTTATAAAGTAATATTCATTATTTAATCGTAACAGCCGCAGGCTTGGGGTTAATGGATATTAAATCAGTTCCGGATAATTTAATAATGACTGTTAGATGTAATTTATAGCGCTAGACAATTAGTACCAACATCGAATCATAAAATTTCATTTATCGGGTTTATAGCGCCGGGAAACTGCGGACCCTGTAGCACACAGAGTTAAAAGTCGTCATAACTAGTACGTATAGAAATCAAGAGTGAATTTTATAACTGCCACTCTTGTGGATATAAAAGTATCTTATTTTTCAATATTGTTTATGAACTAGGAGATTTATTGTACCTAAGTTGTTTGTTAACTATCATTCTCTCACATGTAAAAGTCTCTTATATTTTAATATTGCTTACAAATTTGGAGATTTATATTTTATTAGTTGTTTCTTAACTGCTAACATTGCACATCACAAGTCTCTTATGTTTTAGTATTGAACTAGTTCGGATATACAATTGTCGAAGTCGAGTGTTGTTTTGTCATAAGTGGTTAGTGTTTCATTACATCTAATCGGGTTGCAAAGCGTATTTTAAGAGAATGTTAAGACAACAGCTTGATATAAAAAATTTCAAAATTTTCTGTCTCTGTAGGTTGTTTACGAGCTTGGAATATTCTTATGCATTTCAAAGAATATTATTTTTCAATATTGTTACCCGAAGTAGGAGACCTATTTCTTAATTGTTATTTTTCCACATCTAAAAGTTTCTTATATTTTAATATTATTTACAAATTTGAAGATTTATGCTGTACTAGTTAATTCTTCTTAACTGTCAGTCTCGCACACCTAAAAGTCTCTTATGTTTCAGTATTGTTTACGAATTTGGAGATTTACTATTTATTATTTGTGTCTCAACTCTTAACCTTGCACATCAAAGTTTCTTATATTTCACTATTAGGCAAGTGTGGGTATAAAATTGTAGAAGTCGAGCGTTGTTGTCATTAGTGTTCTTTTTTCGATTAATTGGGTTTAAATAGTACATTAAGAGACTATTAAAACAACATGAATAAAACAAATACAACACTTTTTGTTGTTAGGTTGTTTACTTAACTTGATTTCTTATTAATTGTTTCCTAACTGTCATTCTTGTATATCTAAAAGTCTCTTATTTTTCTGTTATTCTTCCGCATTTAAGTCTGTTATATTTTAGTAATGTTTGCGAATTTGAAGATTTATACTTTAGTAGTTTCTTACCTGTCAAACTTGCACACCTAAAAGTCTCTTATGTTTTAGTATTGTTTACGAATTTGCAGATTTACTTTTTATTATTTGTTTCTTAACTATCAACCTTGCACATCTAAGTCTCTTATGTTTCAGTATTCACTCATTTTTTTCGATTAATCAGGTTTTAATCATACATTAAGAGACTATTAAATCGATTAAAAATATTCCTAAATTTTCTGTACTATGCAGATTGTTTACTTAACTTGGATATTTATTTCGTATTAGCTATTTCCTAACTGCTATTCTTGTATATCTAAAAGTCTCTTATTTTTCAGTATTGTTTACGAGTAGGAGATCTATTATAAACTGATTTTTAACTGTTATTCTTTCGTATTTAAGTCTCTTATATTTTAGTCATGTTTGCGAATTTGAAGATTTATATTGCCTTAACTGTCATCCTTGCACATCTAAGTCTCTTATGTTTCAGTCATTAGTATTTTTTTTCGATTAATCGGATTTTATTCGTACATTAAGAGACTATTAAAACAGAACGATTAAAAATATTTTTAAATTTTCTGTACTATGCAGATTGTTTACTTAACTTAGATATTTATTTCGTATTAGCTGTTTCCTAAATGCCACTCTTGTATATCTAAATGTCTCTCATTTTTCAGTATTGTTTATGACTTCTATTATAAACTGATTCTTAACTCTTATTCTTCCGCATTTAAAAGTCTTATATTTTAGTAATGTTTGCGAATTTGAATATTTACTTTTTATTATTTATGTCTTAACTGTCAAACTGTTTGTCATTAGTAGTCACTCTTTTATTACGTCTAATATTTATTTTTTATTAGTTGATTCTTAACTGTCATTCTTACACATTTGAAAGTCTCTTATATTTTAGTGTTGTTTGCGAATTTCGTTCGTGCGGTTTTGTTGGCTCTATCCCGATACCTAAATCAAGCATTTATGATTACGGTTGTCTAATTTGTTATATCCCTTAACGAAAATACGTGTTTACGCGTCCTCCCTTTTATTTTCATTAGAGTTTACTGTAGAGGTTATCAAGGGCAGACCTCGATGGAATAATGAATGCCTGAATTTGAAATGAAGGGTTACAGACCTACTCTTTAGAGCGAGGACGAGCCTGTATAATTGGTCGCCTTTGAGCCATATATCTGTTTCCACTCATTTAAATAAGGCTGTTCTTTGAAACGTTTCGAATCAAAACCGTGGGTATTGAAGCAGTGACGTAACTTGTTTCATTCTCCCAACGAATTCTACTTATGTGGAAAATATATTTTGAGAGGGCGTGTCTCCCTACTTGTCCAACTTTTCAGATTTTGTAAAACTAATTCACCTCGTAACTTATCTTACTTTATAAAACACACAATTACTTGTTTTAAAGTTTCACAGACATATTTAATTCCAATACTATCAGGAAAGGTGTATTAAAGTCTTCTATTGTACGCGAGAGTGCAAATGGCTCCATCTGCCGTGCTCCCGCGTACAATGTATTTCCTTGTCGTAACGATACGACACAAAACAGCTGGTTCGTTCGTCGGTTGTCTCACCTATGACACACTGATGAGGACTAATAAGTCCGAAACCGGTCTATGCCTGGTGGGTGAAACTGACGAACGACCCTAGCTGTTGCACTAGGTGTTGCGAGTATAATTCAATGCCGGTATATAGGGGCATATAGCCCTCGGGGTAGTTGTTTCTCGCAACACTGACAATTTAAGTCTTCTAGTTTATCGATTCCGTGTTCAAGCTATAAAATGTATGAATTACTGGACACGGTTGTTAAAAATTTCATTTAATTGGGACCCTTTAAGACTACTGCACTTTTCTCTCACGATAAAGAAAACAAAACATCCGGAACTTCATATCAAACCGTTCTAGACGCTTTGGAGTAACTTCTAAAACACTTTAATGCAACCCGTAATATGCTAAAAAGTTGTGGAAATGCCATTTGTGGGGCGGAAATTCAAACTTTTGTTTGGGTTGAGTAGAACTATTAGTCTCTTAAACATAGCAATTAGAATATTTTATGAAGTTCTATCTACTTGTTTTAAAAGTCATATTTATTTTATTAGTCACTTACTGAACAAATTTGAAAGTCCAGAAAATGAAAGTAATAAATATATTAAGACATTCTCTTTAAAAAATATAAAGTACAAACTCAATACAACATTTTCTCGTTTACTTTTGTATGAATTGATAGTTTTATTCCATCCTTAAAGTCAGTTGATGTTGTTTACTCAAGATATGTAATTCTGCAACACACAAAACAATTGTAGTCGTAAGTAAATATAACGAAAATCTGCCGAACTTTTCTTTATTGGGTCATCCAAAACTTAGTTATATCCTGCGGATTCAATGCCGAATCAGATTGACAGATCTTCCACAATTTTTCGTATTCGATTGCTTCAAGTTAAGGCTTTCAACTTATCTGACGTCACATTCACCCTAATCTCCGATCGTCCTTGACTTTCGCCAGTTTCCAACGCTCCGGAATATACCTGCTATTTCTTGAACGGCAAAGATTAGTAGTGCGGAGATCGGAAATCGCTCCTTAGATATAGAACACGGATAATCTTGCTGTTCGCTTGTAATACAATTCACGGGAATTATGCTTAGAGGGTTCAAACATGATACCTATAAACCCTCTATAATCTGCCTTAAATTATAAATCGATATATCTACATAATCTGTATGTTTGGTGTACTATTCAGCCGGAAAATATCTGAAAACAATTGTATATAAAGGCGGTACTCCTAGTTTTTTGTGGAAGTTTGAGAAGGAACTAATTGAAGGTTTTATCGATAGAATAGATAGGAGAACAGAATTACTAATTACATTCATATGTTTGCTCCTATTCAAAATATTTGTAGCCAAGCAAGTAAAAATGCTTTTGCGTTCTAGGTACAAAAATAACTATTCTCGAGAACTGTCATAAAATGGTGTCATTTTTGTTGTTTCCTAAATGCCAATATTGTTGTGTAGTCTCTTAAACGTCTCGTTTCGGTAAGGAAGATTCGTCAGTAATTTCTAAAGGGAGTTCAAAATTTAATAACCAAAAATACGAAAAGCACTGAATCACGTGTGCCTGCTGTTGTTAAACACAGTGCAATATTTGTAAAAAAATCAATCCAGCCTTGGATGCCAAAATATACAGCAACATATTATTTTGCCCCCCACCTCCCCTAGTTTGAAATAGCAGACGCGACCCCCTCGACGCACCGTTCAGAAGAGTGCAAAAGTAGCAATCTAGCGACATCCGTAAACTGGAATCGTTCGTCGGCTCATGAGATAAGAATCCAAAAGCTCCCTGATTGGATCCATCCTGAGAACTTCACGAAGTAAAGCGAAACGTAATGAAAAAAAAATCACGTCAATTTATTAATTGGGGCGGAAGTCGGAATACACCACGGATTCAAGATGTTAAGCCCCATTTCCTCTTCTGCAGCTACCCTAACCTGAAAATACCGTAGGAAATTGATTATTACAATTTCGGTAGAGAAGCGTATTAGGCGCATAATAAAATCCGAACTTCCGTGGAGCAACCAGAACTACTCTACCGGAACGCGATCCTGGATAAGTTAGTTCGGTTAGGGTTTATCGAAGCTACTTATAATAGCGTTATTAGGCCTCATTTCGCCAATAAAGCCTTAAATGACTAATATCTAATAGCACATAGGCACCCTAGGCTTTATAAGAACTGAATTAGTATTAATTTAAACGTATTGCACATGTCAGAAGCATATGGATATTGTTAATCGATTAAGAGAATCAACATTATTTGATAATAATTAATAAGATTTTAAATTATTTTAGGATTGTCACACTAATTACCTACACGCCAGGGCAACAAGGCAAGCATTAGGGTGCCGCTGATACGTATTGAATAAATTGATCGATGCGAAGCTTCACATCAGAGGCAGACACATGTTATTGTACAATAACGCGTATAGTGGGATTACTAAAACGTGAAGTGGCATGTTTCACCTTGTACTTTGTACATCGTTCTATTTTATCGACTTGTCATACTTGTGTCAATACCTTGCACATTTTGACAGAAAACTGATGAGTCAGTTGACTCTAATATTAGTTCTAGGTGTCCCAATATTCCTTGTAGTTGATTTAGACTTACCTTTATCCAAAGTTACTTTAGTTATGCGTATAATGCGTAAAATTTGACAGAATGCAATGTAGTTAGTATATCACGAAGTGACATCCATTGGTTAAAATTGTTTGACGACCCCTAGTAGTTAAATGAGGATAGATGTAAGTTTAGGGAATTAAATCGTCTAATTTTGGCAACAAGAATATGTTTACTTTATACGCACAGAATATTGAGGCGTCCTGTATAATAATACCATTAATATTAACACAATATAAATTTTATTAAACAAGATATTAAACCTTTTGCTTTTTATTCCAAAGAAACAATTTATTTGAGACTCCAGATGCGGTTTTCTAAAATCTGGTAATAACTGATAAGCCTATTTCACCTTTATTTTATTTATTTTCTTGAGATCATTCCATTGTATGTACATACGTATATCTTTATAACCCTAGACATAAGAATTTCCTCGATTTAGCTGGAAGAACCCTGCTTCTGGTACAAAAAATTGCCCGGAAATAGCTGCTTTCAGCATGACTGAAGTGAAAATTATTCTTATCTAAGTAACTTTCATACCAATTCCAAAATATGGCTTAGTTGATTGCTTGCAATATAGCTTTCTTTAGTAGTGATGGTGATATGAAAATTTAGGTCATTTTCAGACGTATTTTGTTGCAGAATTATTTTAATAAAAATTATATCAAACAGTTAACATTTTTTTGTAACCTAACCTTTTTTTTAGTATTACTAGTATTAGATTATACCGATTTAAATTGTAAGGTTGCATCTCGGGTCGCATAAAAACATTTCCAAAGTTTTTAATAAATAACTTCATTTTCGTTGAATAAATGGACTTTAATTTACAAAAAAAAAACGCGAAGGTAGAACTTTTTCTTGTATGACTTTTCTATTACAAATATCATTAGGATGTTTGTTGAACTATTTTCGTTTCACCGAATTAACGTTGATCATTTGTTTTTTGCCCGCCTAGCAACCTGTTGTCGTATCACATCAGGTGAATTGATACCACGAAATAATCTAGGTTAGTATTAGAGGTTATGGACGCTAATATTCACAAAATCAGTGCAATTTTTTTATTGACGAAATAATTTTAAAGAATATTTCAAAAATTAGTCCCTACTTCTATTTTATTTTATTTTTTATATGCATTTTATAAAACCGCAAAAGTAATTATCTTAAAATATAAGTTAAATTTTAATAAATCAGGCAAAAATATAAATTTAAAACTATTAACTATAAAAACTATTTATTTGATTAAAAAAATCTGTTCATTATTCTGGGAAGCACTTATTATTATCTTTAAAGAACTCGCCCCTGCTTAAAGGTACACCCTGTACTGTACAGTGACTATCCTATGCCATAAAACAAGGTTTTGGGTAGCACGACTTCTATAAAGGCTGTGAAATAAATAAGAGAAGCTCCATCTGCAAGGACTGGAAGAGGAGAACTCTCCTAATATTATCCAATGTTAAGTCGTTTCAGGTATCCATTATTTCTACTGTTACACGGAACTGGGAGTGTTTCAGCTTAATGCAAATGAAATGTATACCGAACTAGAGGAGAAATATCAGGAGCGACGTGACGGACATAATATAGGGCTTTATACAACGGAATCGTATACGTTCGCTATCCCATTTTACCCCAAAAATATAAACTAACTCCTATCCTAGAGAGTTCACTTATATCGTGATGCGAAAGGGACGGTTAGAGATGGAAAGAGCAAAAATATGTGCGGGTTTAGAAGTTTGTTATATTGAAAGTCACTGATAGTTTATTATTTGCAATTAAAAGATTATCCACTTAAAAATGTTAATATATTTATGGTGCATTGACAAGGTATATTTAGCCAAACTGACAATTTTACTGGACTTTTTATTAAAATGTTCTAAAATTTAATATTCCGGAATGATAAACTAGTTTACGCCATATTGGAAGATGTCTAATCTTCAACAATATTTTTAAAATGGTAGAATAAATCAAAATGGTATCAGAAATGCATCAGAAACTTAAAAGAAAAATAAAATCACTAAATACATAGAATAAGTTCAAAATACTTCTTTGTACTTCGGAATACATGGAGTCAATATCGTAAAAAAAAAAATTGTAAAATGTTGTACTACCTTCAACCATTACATAGCTGGACAACTGCAGTTTCTAGCGTCATTCGTAATACGCGTGGAGAACCACATGGCCTCATCGACACCGAATACTGAAATCCGATTTTACAGTCGTTGTTGCCATAGTATTTACAGTATTTTTTTAGTAGTTAGTGTCAAAAATGGCTTGCGTGTATAGCAACTCGGAGTTGATGGATATCGTTTTAGTTTATGGTGAAGCAAGAAAACATTTGTATTATGGTGAAGCATTTGTGTTATGGTGAAACAAGACAGCATTTGCATTAGTTCGTAGAAATTGAGTAAAACGGTGTTTACACGTCAGTAGGCAGAATTTTGGACAGTTGTAACATAAGGTATGCCAAATTATTTTATTATTTAAAACCACAAATTAATTTTATTAATTAATAATAATAATAGCGGCAAAACCAGTTGAATTTGCTGATATAAAATAAATGCTATAAAGACAATTTTATATAAGGGTCATTGACTTTTGGCTCCAGAGGACTTTGGCCTTTGGTCCAGGAGTCATTAACCTTTGCCCTTGGGATCATTGACCTTTGATTCCCGGGATTGTTGACCTTTGGCTCCCGGGGCCATTGACCTTTGGTTGCCGAGGTAATTGACCTTTGGTTTGATGTATTTTGTCGTCTTATGACGTATTTAGATAGTGATTAAACCTATTTTCCTGTATTTCATAGTGACTGAAGAATTTTTACTTTGATTTGATGTGTAGGTACTGTGTTTTAAAGCTATTTTGATGCATTTTAGTAACTTCTGAGCCGTTTTGATGTACTTTGATATATTTTATAGATTTTATAGATTTTGAATGCTTTTTGGTGGATTCCTTAGTCGATTGAAATTTGAAGGATTTTGAAGCTCATTTTCAACTTGAAATTATTATGAAATGTTGCAAATCTGTTTTTTATTTTATTCTGAAGCAATTTTTAGTTATTTCGTAACTCGTAAAGGTGAACTTTTATTCTGAAGCATTTTTAATGTACTATTTTTCAATATATTTCACATTTTTATCAATTCCCTTCTAGTAAATATAAAATCAAGCAAGATACCAAAGTAGAATTCTAAAGTTTTACAGCTTTTCATTCTGGCAAACTTTTGTTTTGTGTTATCTCATACAGACACTTTACTGGTGAACAAAATAAATTTTTCCAAATTTCCAAGACCTGCTGGACTTTACGGATTTAAAATCACAGAAGACTGTTTCACAAATAAGTAGAATTAATCCCAGAAGGCTATTGTTCAATACCAATATTTTCTGTCTCCGAATAAAAGTGGTTGCACCTATCTGGCAACATGCTGTATATAATGTGATAAAACCAGTTATTTACAATACTGATTATATTCAGTCTTTTATCAGTACAACTAATTAAAATTACATTGTATATGCAGCTGGATTACGGAACTAAATTATTTAATAAAATCCACAGATAGGTAATTAAATCTACTATTAACCCGATCTATCTATTGGTAATGCATTTATACAATTTATTATGGTTTAATTTAATAAATAACCTCAAATCTGTTCATTAATTATCTATTATATAGTTATATTGTATACTTGTTATATCATGTACTGGAAATTTGAACAAGCACCTATTGAACGACTAAATTTGATGTCTATACAGGGTGTATTTTAAGTCCATGTCATAAATTAAGTCATTTTCCACGGGCTTAGACTAACTGCTTTCCGAGATAGAGGATGCTTTCAATTATTTCTCAAGTTGTTTGACGTAGACCGACAATTATATACAATATGATAATAATTAAAGACGATTTGGAAATGTTTCTTATACATTTTTAGCTGTGTTTCAATTTTCATTTGCTTTACCATAAATAAAATGCATATCTGCCATTTCTAAATTGGTATACTAAATTTAGGCTCTTTAAAGATACAATACGAATGCAAAAAAGTAAATAGAACTTAACTGTGTACCCATTTAATCAATTATCAACTTATATAATATATGATATTTATCAAATGACAAGAACAGCCCACAATTCAAAAACCATGAAATATAAATATAAACAAAATATAACTCGAAAGTATTGTTATATTAAAAAAAATGTAGGGACCTATTTTTGTGAAAATCCAGTGTCGTAGATTTTTTAAGGGTTTTAATGACCAGGCTCCTTCGAATCACCGCTACTAGCTGACGTATTTGAAATAGTAACTTGAGTCAGCATAATTATGTTAAAAAATTAAAGGCTTATGTTACAAACTGTAAGGTGTAAAAGTGTTTTAAATACTCATTACCTATAATCTCATAACAATGCTAAATTTTACGAATTTTGAAATGGGTCACCCCAGCTTTAATTTTTAACAGGTAGTGGCGAATAAACTGTCAAAATTAATAGAAACAAGAGATTATCTAAATAAAGGCAGAGCCTACTGGACTA
Organism: Anoplophora glabripennis; assembly: GCF_000390285.2. Lineage (NCBI taxonomy): Eukaryota > Metazoa > Arthropoda > Insecta > Coleoptera > Cerambycidae > Anoplophora > Anoplophora glabripennis. The sequence goes on from NW_019416253.1 coordinate 648,045, forward strand.
TTTTAAGAATTTAAATTTCATCTAACGAATTACATAAAATCATTTTTTATTTTTTTTCTCGATAACGGTCGCAGATACGAAAAAATCATAAGAGGCAAAAAAGTTTCTCAACAAAACATAAAATACAATTCTGATTTTAGAATCTACCAGCGGCGTACCGCTCAAAAGTTCAGGGGAAGAAAAGGGGGCATAAACCCCGAAAAAATATCACTCTGTAAAAAATCACGACCATTTGGCATGCGCAATGATGTAAGCCCTACAGCGTAACTTATATTCCAATATCTCAAAAACTGTGGGAGCTATAGAGAAAAAACTTGAAAAATCTTAAAACTTCAACACCCTGTAGATCGGTAACGAAGCGTTTGCGGCCCTATGTTTATATGAACTTTTAGTCATGAAATAAGCCAAAGAATTACCCCCTCCCTTGTACATGATATTTAGGAACACCCTGTATAGAAATATTCCGAATTACTTCCTTTTTACTTCAAACAACTTCAGAGATAATCGAAAAAATGTGTAATTCTTCAAAAACTTGACGCCCCCTATCATGGAAACCAGTAACCGTAGTCATCTGGCTTTTGGGCGTAAAATGACCCAAGGAATCACTCCTTAATTTATGACATGGACTTAAAACACACCCTGTATAACACATATAACCGTCTAGTCACTAAACATATTTAGTTTTCCACCATTTTTCATCATCACATGAATTTTCACATTTTATCTCATAATTATTGTTTTAATAAAGTGGGAAACGGTCCCTGCACATTCTGCGGTCGCAGTATTTTGTCTACATTCACCGTAATTCGTGATTAAGCATAATTGTAATAGAACACTATCCCTTAATAAAAATAGCCCACGATTCTGTAATTTTTAAGACGCAGGATAACGAACTTTGTGGTAAACGAAGTGTTCATGCGAACACTACCTAAATTTTGTTTTCAAAATAGGGTAATAATCGTCGGTGACTTTTATTAGCGCCGCAAATCTTGCAGGAGTATCATGCATGTGTTCCCAGCTAAATCTCCGTAAATTGAAATGAACCACCGGAATTCTCGGATGTGCAACAAACTTTAATAAGGTAGAGACTAATTACGAAACACTGAAACAGAAGATTTTATGTGCAGTCAGGGAAGATTATAGCGTATAAAGTCGGCGTACAAAGTGAGTTAGTTAAGGGTAGCATTTACAGCCCGGCGTTTATATTCTCAGCGGGCGGATCAGTATTTCTAATAATTTTAATATGTCGTAGGACGCTGTTTCGAAATTGTTTTAAAGTTTATTGCTAAGATGCCAAGCCTTGGCAGATGTTAGGGTAGTATTTTGGTGGTGTTAGATATTTTTCATGTAAATGAAACTTTCGAATGTAAATTTAAAACCATAAGACTTGTGAATGCATGTATCTTACTACTAATTACAAATTAATATAATATTTGAAGCACTTTGCTTGTTTAAAGAGCCTGTACAAATTATCGTGTCTATTTTTATGTACAGGATGTCCTACTAAGATCGGCAAGGTACAACACTAAGGGCTTTGTGACTATTCTTAAAAAGGTTTAAGTTTCTCATTAGACATTATAGTCCACGGGCCCACGTACAAAGAAAAAAATGATTACCAGCAAGCTGTAACTTTGCGTGCAGCTTAAGTTTGACGAGTCTCCCAAGATTTGACTAAGAGGAAAATTCAACAGTGGTAAGTTTTCCCGTGATTTTCAGGAAAACATGTCAATCTGGCATAAACATGGAATGTTATGACCAGCACTTTTTTTAAGTTTAAATGAAAGATATTTTTTTAAACCCCCCAAAAAAATGTTTCCCGAAGCTCTACGGCCTTTACTTTCTCTAATATCGTACCTCGCCGATCTTAGTGGGACACCCTGTATATGATTTATTAAGTACAGCAAATATTTAAAGGGTCCTAAAACAACTCACAAGTTGTTATTGTTTGATGTTAATGTAATACACAAATACAACGTTTTATCTGAACAAACAAGGAAAATGTAGGTATTTTTGTTCGGCACAAAATAATACCGAATTTATAAATTACAGGACATTAATTTGATAGTTCTCAACATTTTCATGGCAATAAAACAAGTCTAAAGTATGCGACAGTTTCTTATAAACTTGCATTATAATGATGCTTCTAATTACACTTACAATTTTATAAACGTTTCTTTTTATAGGTGGCCTAAATATCGACCAATATCAACAATGTAAATCGTTAAAAAATAACAATTTAATAGAGAAAACTGTTCATAATTAGGTACAGACGAAGGAACAGAAGTAATACTATCAAAATGTATGAACATAAAATGAATAAAAGCATATCAAAAAACTTTACTGACTTTACTTTTCAAGGTCATTTCCAGTTTTGATGATTTGGAGCCATATCTTGTACTGAGAGATACTACACTGAAAGAAATGTGTTTTATTCTTTATTAGAATTCTATATACCATTATAAGACCATTGTATACTATATGTGACAGTTAAACAGGTGAATATTGGATATAAAACGCGTATTGCTAGCACAGTTTTATAGTGACTATAAACCTTATTCTTTATTAAATTATTGTATAACTAGTATACAACGTTTTTTATACCCTTTACGAAATAATAGCAATAACTGTTATTAAAGTGTTCCATATCGTTATTAGAACATCTAGTACTGGTTATAAGTTTTATAATAATAAATGTATTAAACTGTTGTATACTCTGTATGAGTTAAAAACATATGTCATTAAGTTTTCAGAAATTTTATTGGATAACTGTAATTACAAGCTAAGGTTCTAATGTAAACATACATAAAACATACTTTTAAGCATTAAAAATGATGACAAATCGCTCCCAAAACTGTCCAGTTTATTTTCTTAGCAACGATGCACCCGTATTTTCTTGTATTACATGAGAATTTGCACTATAACTCTTCCACCTTAAGAATGAAGCATCCCCAGAAAGGTTGAGCTTCTTTCCATATAATTTTATTTCCTCTGGTTGATTGACTTTATACCCATGCTCTTCTTTGTCACCGTTAACCTTCTGTTCCTCCATCTTATGTAAAACTTAACATCAGCGATTTCTAATAGGACCTACAAAATAATAATTTTTAAGATTTAGACAAGATTTACATTTGAAAAAACAAAACAATTACAAGCCATAAAACAGTTAGATACTTACATAATAATTTTCCATTTCACACAACGCGATATGATCATGTATCCCACAAAACATGTGCATATACTGTCCATTTTCATCAAACTAGACGTGTGTAAGTCGATGCACAGCGGACTGTCGGAAATTTTACGATTGTTGTATTTTCTCTTCTTGAGTAAAGATAATAAAGACGTTGTGGTTTTGTGTGTTTATTTTGACAATGATTGAACATGTATGGACAATAAAAGTGGACTGTATAAGATAGTTGAGTACCGTTCTGCTTCATGCATAGCATGCTACTGAAATCTTAGAAGGGATGAGCTCGTGCGGCGAACCCTAAATCAGCGGCTGGAATAGCCAGGTTTCTTATTGAGTCGGCGCACTTCGCTCTCGGGTCTGACATATGATTATTATTACAAGACTATGAATATAACTTAACAACGATCATAACCGATTATGCACCGAGAGGTGACGATCACTTAACCATTATAAGATGCGTTTTACACGTTAAAAACGGAAACATATTCAGTATAAGAACGAATAATTCTGTTAATACAATTGTTATATACAAATTCGGATACTGGTCTTTATACAACAAATCTTCCCTACTATACAACTGGAATATAAAGTCTATAACACCTAATAATGTATAAGTAATTCATTATAACCTTTATTTCATAGATGCATAAGGTGTATTAAGCACCTTCCAGTTAAACTCATTGAATAATGAGTATGGAGATGATTGCTTTTTTTTAATAAAAGTTGTATATTGGTTATAAAAGTTTTAATATGCGCTATACACATTATTCTAGATATACAGTTTAATGACCCCATTTCTTTCAGTGTACTCTAAATGTATTAACTAGTTCAAATTCTCATCAAAGAAATTATACCCAGGCATGGCAAAGAGACATCTCAAAGACAATTTAGTAAATAAAGAATAAAACTTTCCTGTCCAGGTTAGGTTAGGACTGTAAAAATATAAGCCTGTCATATTGAAATCAATAAATAACATTTCAAGCCTTCAAAGACGTTATTAACTCCTATTTTTGTGTCTAGACATGATTGACCACTTTAGACAAAGGCCAAAATGAAATCGGACCAAGAATGTATACATTTTTTATATTGTAGCTTTTATAGTTTCTGCTTCTTTCTGTTATTTCCTTTAATTCCAACTCTTTTTGCGTCTCTTTCTGTACTGTTTTCTTATGCTTTCTTTCATTTATTATTTCCTTTAAAAAATGATTGTGTACGAATTGTTTTATTTAAAAACCGAAGTAACTTTTTGGTATGCCGTTTGTTAAGTATGACTTTTTCGAAAGAGTAAAAAATAAAAGCAGTTTAATCTTGTGACATTTTCATATTTTTTAATTTTCTTGTCATCCCGTACACAAAATATTAACTTTCTTCGTGGCAACCTTATTTCCAATACAAACACAACTTTTTATCAAACGTAAAATATAAAATGGGAAAAAATATTTTCATTCACTATAACCGTAGACATACTGTATAATAGACTAACCAGAAACAATTATCCCACAAAACTCGTCAGCACGATCACCCGGTATTATGCATGCATTTGTTTAATTATTTTCGTCACTGTCGAAACGGAAAAAGGTCAGTCATGCGATTTTTTCATTTACGATTTCAATTCCCATTGCCGGATTCCTATCGCGGCTATGGCAACTAAATGAGGCTTATTAATATGTATCTGTGAACAAGTCAGATAAAGTTACATGGATTTTATGGGAAACGAATGCTAATTCCACACCGCAGTTCGATTATGTAGTTAAATTTTAGGTGGATTTCGATACGCGCAGCTCACGCTCGACCCGTTCCGGTGGTTTTTATGAAACCGAGATTATTTGTACGTTGAAATAATTTAGAATTATACAGCCAAGTGACATTAAGCTGTATATTTCACCAAAATTGAAAAACCGGCGCACACGCCATTTATTAGAATTTGAAGGCAGTAATATAAAGTAACTAACAATAAAAAAAATATATATTTTGGTTATCTATACACTGACAATATAAGGTTCAGTTCAATAATTTTCTTTAATATTATAGTACAGTCATTGAAGCTGAAAATCAGCTGTAACCTCCGAATTCTTTGAAACTGCATGAATTTGCTTGAAAATTTACAATAAGGCTTATCTTAGGCTCAAGTTCAAAGTGACATAAGCCCGAATGATGTTTTTTGTTTTTTGGGGGTAAAAACTATCCCTAAGTGAAATAAATTCAAAACATTAAGTTTTAAGCATTTTATTGATAAAAATCTTATTCAAGCACAATATTAAATAATGTTCCATGTTCTCTAACATATTTTATGATATATTTGATCTTTCAGACCCTTTATTGAACCCTTAAAAACTACCCCTATGCAAAAAATAATGATAAAAAATTACTTTTTAAATATTTGGAATGATACATGGTGCAATTATTTAAAATAAAAGTTACCATATAGCTAATAAAAGAAATTTTCCCTTTCAACCCCTAAAAACCACTCCTGCATTGACAAAAATGATAAAAAATTACTTTTTAAAAGCTTGGAATGCTTTAACAGTGCAATTATTTAAAATAAAAATTCCCTCATTGCTTATGAAAGAATTTGTATCTCATAACACTTTTCAACCCTTATAAATCACCCCTGTGTTAAAAAAATGATAAAAAATAATCCTCGAATGCTATAATTGTGCAATAAATTTAATATAAAAATTCCCTTATGTTGTTTATGAAAGAATATTTTACTTTTGCCATTTTCAACTCTTATAAACTACCCTTTTACCTATATTAATGTAAAATGTTATTATTATAATCGATCGAAAAAAAATTTCTACGCTGCATATAAATAATCGCACTAAATTTTTTTACTTATTTTATTTGTATAATATAATATACAGGGTGATTCAAAAAACCGCTGACAGACTTCTAGGGTAGATAATACAAAAAAAAAATTAAGACGAAAAGTTTTAATAAACATAGGGTCGCAAATGCCTCCTTAACGAGATACAGGGCGTCAAAGTTTCTGTAAAATTAAACATTGTCTGCAATAATTCCAAAATGCCTGAACATATCTATTTCAAATTTGCTATGCGTAGTTAGCACCTTATGACCAATGTTTGATGTACTGCTCAAAATTGTATGAGCAGCAGTGGCGTAGAGACGGGGTCAACGTGACACTTTTTTAAAAATATTTTCTACGCCACTGCTAATTTTGTCAAACGGGCACTATTTTCGTGTAAAGTGTTCAATTGTCTATCGAATTGGTCTATTGCAAAATTTGGATTAAAGCAAGCATTTTTAAGAGAAACCTTTGTAGAAAATTTGTAATTCAATTTTATTTTCATTCATTTTAGTTTCGCATAGTTGGCTTGTGCTATTCAAAATAAAATTAAACATCGCCTGTCACTAATGTCAATGTGTACAAGTGAGTTAAGTAAACTAGATTATAAGCTTCTTTTTGTCATTTTTACGCTTTAATTTTACAGAAACTTTAACGCCCTGTATCTCGTTAAGTAGGCATTTGCGACCCTATGTTTATTAAGACTTTTCGTCTTAATTTTTCAGGTATTACTTACCCTAGAAGTCTGTCAGCGGTTTTTTGAATCACCCTGTATAATATATAAAAATGAGAAAACCTATTTTGCTCCGAAAAAATGTCACTGGTTTTTTTACCATAACTCGGTTAATTTTGAAGCTATAGTATCCTACAAAAAAGCATTTTAAAGATAAAATCAAGAGCTGTAAGATCGTTTGCATATAAAATCTTTTAAGTCCTCCATTTTTTAAAGGGAAAGGATCGAAAGGCTCGAGACAGGTCGTTTTTTCACTAAAATGGATACTTCAAGCATTGATATCTGCTTTATTTTTTATGCTATAGGAATAAAAACAAAGCAAAATATTTGTTGAAAAAAAGCTACATTTTTGTTGTCTATAAATTTTTACGAATCTTTCATAGTTTCAGAGTTATTATATAAATAATGCAATTTTTTTTAATAATGCAAAATACATTTTCAACTTTTACCGTACATTATTAAAAAAATACGTATTCTAAATCGGTCTTTCTTCAGGATCGTATGAAAAACACTAAAACAAAACTAATTGTAAAGGGTCTACAATTAATTTTAATTCTGATGGAAATGGTACAGCGTTTACTGCTCATTTTTCCTTAAATAATAAGAGCAACCCATCTGCTTTTTTGCTCTAATTAACTTTTATAAGTGCTCATTTTGAAGGTCTTTTTGAGTACTACAAAAAACTCCTGGAGCGTTATACACGTAAAATTAATCCTTTTTCCGTTATTTGACGTTGAATATATCGATTCAGTATCCCCCCCAAAACAAGTCCCCTTCCACTAACCATATTTCGTTTTGTATAGGACATACAACACTTTTTAAAAAACGATTTTCTTTGTTTATTTATAAGCTACATTTTTGTACATTTTACTTTTTTAATAGAATGCGTAGTTTTTGAGTTATTCGCGAAAAATACTTTGAAAAAGTGTTTTTTTTTTCACTCAAAATTCCAAGTTTTCAATCGTGAATAGTAACTAAAAAACTATTGATTTCTCAAAAAAATTCTTCGAATATAATATATTATTCATAACGCCCAAAGTAACAACCAATGTTTTATTATCCCATTTTAGAGAATATTTTTTATTAATTATTTAACTAAGTTAATAATATTAATTTAGTTAAGTAATCACAATTTTACTGAGAACAAAATTTGTCCCTCTTTTTTTTAATTATTTCATTATAGATATTTAATGTCAGTGTTTCTAAATAAACTTTTTTGTTTTTACTTAAGGGGCCTGAAGATGACTCGATAAAAAGACGAAACGTCGACATTCAGGAAATTTTGTATTTTCTTTATTCATATTTATCCAGAAAACCCTTGTGTACATATTAATATGTCTACTAATTCTATAATTTAAATTTGAACATACTGTCACTTGCCCTTAAAACCACTTACGAAAAGGGCAACGTTGCAAGCCCGGAAAATTTTCCAGTACTTGCCCGTTTCGCCATTAAACACGTTCCATATTTTATCCTAGAACCGGTGCACAAAGTGGGACAGTTGCATGCTATTCTAAAATGAGAAACTGTCAATCTGTGAGGGTATTAAACATTTTTCTTGCTGGGTAAATGAAAAATTTGTTTGGAAAAGCACCCTAGCGTGTCACGGGGATTGGCCTCGGCTAATCTTACTTCTACTTGAAAGCTCATGCACAATGAATCCGGGCTAGAGCACTGGGCAAATATTTGGATCGCATTAATTACGATTTTGATTACGGGACACGCGATTCTTATGGTAAGTAATTTTTAATTGCTTGCTGACTATCATCTTACGACGAAAGAGCACGTAATAAACTGATATTTACTTGGCGATTTACTCGATGTCTAAGGAAAAGTCGATACAACCACAATCAATCATTTGTAAATTACCTTAAACAAAAACATTGTGTCATTATTTTTTTTTGTTTGCCATATTCCATATGCATTTTATAAGAGCAAGTTTTGGATGAATTCCTAACACAAACCACCAGATCGTGATGCTGTATTGACATTTTGTAGATGGGTTTTTGAGAGATCACGCCAACTGTCCTAATTTTACATTATTTTCCTGGATGAGGATTTTGTTGCAAGCGGCAACTCGCAGTATCTCCTGTGGAGACGCACCTAAGTGTCATTCATCTCCTTTTTGTCTGCCGTATTCCATTATATCTTTCATCAATTGTACGCGGTTCGCCACAAAATAAAGCCGGCAGTTGAAAATATGCGGGAACACTGAAAATTTGGAAGTCTTTAGCGTGTCATTAATAACATGTCACGAAGCTTTTACACAATAATTACGGTTAAATCTGTTTTATATTGTCATTATGTGCTTAGGCATAACACAAATTACTTCCATTTTCCTTGTACAGAATGAAAACAAGGAAATTTTACTCGAAATTATGAAGCATGTATATCTTTGATAGGTCAAATAGGTATCTCTTTCGCTTGCAAAAAATATGAAATTGCTTCTTTTTAATTTGTATATTTAAAACTTTGCCAAACTTTTCTCTACAGGCCTCACTCTGTGTGTGTGTGTAATGCTGAAAATCAAGCTGTAATTTTGACATCGTTAAATGCGTTTTACGTAATCCACCCATTTTCCAACCAGAGCAGCTATTCGTCGATCTAAAATAAACGTTAACTGCCCCAGTTGGGTGTCTTATTTAATACCATCACATTTATTGTAAATTTTATTACTGTCGCCTAACATTCGTTTCAATTTAATTACTTATGGAGCTAAATAACCCAAATAGTTTAATGTTATGGCGTGCTGGTAAAGCACATTAAAGTTACATGTAACAGAGCGAGAAAATGGGGTTTCTTTTTCTATTCAAATGACTTAACTCGTTTTTTATTTTTATGTTAAACAAACACTGATTTGTTCGAAATAAATATTTATTTGGTGAAAATAAAAACACACTATCTAGTAGCAGTGACAATTAAGATATAACATATTTAATAGGTTATATCTCGCTCAGATTCAAATGAGAGTAGTAGCTCATTCTTGTTGTGCTTCTAATAACATGTATTTCACAAACCTATATTTATTATTTTATAAGTAATTTTGTGTTTATTAAGAATCAAAATGTGTTTCTCGTAAATACAACTCGTCTGAAACAAACAAATTGGTTTTGTCTGTACAGCATAAGTATTCATTAAAATCACGTGCTGCACATTAAAACCAGTGTATACGATACACAGTAACACCAAATATAGGTCCATTTTTTTTAATGACTGTGACATAGCCCTAATTACAGGCTTATTATAAAGATAAATGAGCAAAGCGTGTTTGGTGTACGGTTATATTTCAATAGAGACACAAAAATAACATAAAATCTGCTTTTCCGTTCGACAGAAATTACCATAATTTTGTGAAATAACTCATTTTACTGTAGTGCTGTTTGATAAATTATTAATGCCGTTGTTTGGACATTCGTTATTCCGAAATGTATCTTATATCATGTTCTTGATAATGTTGGATGTTCTTTTAATATTTCCGTTTATGTTGATATGTATTATCAATCTTATTTTAACAAGAAACCATAAATAATGGTGCTATTATGAAATAGGTGATTTGAAATAGAGCTTTTATATTTTTGAACATCCATAGTGGTGAATCACACAGTACATATCTGATTCTTTAAACCTGCAAACTTTAATGATTTAATATACAGTGGAACAAATATTAAAATTATTGACTTCTTCTGAATATCCTTAACGTGAATATCGACCGTATTTTTTGCAGTTGTGCATTTATAATGACTGACCCTTCGCTAGACAGCTACTGTAGATAAATTGATTTTTTTTCCTTCGAGGTATTATTTTTATGCAGGCAAGAACCAGCGACTCATGAATGTGACAAATGACTGCCACTAAATTAAACATGAACCAAGATTGAATGAGTTTAGACTTCTTTCGACGACAACAACCATTCATTTTATTTCTCGGTCGCCTTCGGACGTAATTAGTATACCGTCGCCTCCAGAATTCTTTTTCACAGGTAAGTTTGCGGTTGGTGAAATTGAATTTCGAAGGAGAAAGGCCAGCTATAAAATTAAGCATTATTTGTGTTTTCTAAAACGAAATTTCCTGTCATGCATTGAAAAGAAATCTCTCTATAGTCAACCTAAATATTTGTTGTTTGGTTGCCATAAACACAAACTATGGTTATTAAAAAAACATTTATAAATTTGAAATACGTCCACTAAAGAATGTGAATATTTTTTAAAATAACAAGAACTGAAATGAACATCAAGGAGGGACTTGATATCCTCCTAGCCCCAATAGAGCCTAGTCCAAAAATAACAAGGGCAGACCAAAGATGCGTTGCTAAGACTAAGTGCCACAGCATAACCCGAAAAACTACCTTACTTTAAATATCAGCACGTTCCATCAAACTGTTAAGACTACTGTTACCAAAGAAGAGATATTTAGGTTTGGAATAATTAAGAATTAAATTTTCAACTCGTTTTCTGTTTTTCTGTTAATACCATTCCAGTTACCTCCATGAAATATGATAGCGATATCATCGGTGTGAGAAACCATCTGGCCAAAATGAAGTTTGCAATTTCATTAATATACATTAAAAAATAAGTAGGTCCAAGAACAATGTCTTGTGGGACACCTATCTCTATTTCCAATGCCTTACCTATTTTCAGCGTCAATACTTTTGTTAAGTATAAAACCAAGCCCGTCCTTCATTGTACATTGTTTTATCAAAAATTAACCATATACTTAAATGAAAATCTTTTAATCTCAAACTTGCTGTACTAATTAACACACTTGTTGAAACTTGGCGCCATTCCTTGAACTGCACAGTGGATATAATAATGAACTTATGGATACAAACGAAATTACTGAGCTCTGTCTCGTGCATGCTAGCCAGACGGGGAACTGAAGCGTTTTCATTAAACAAAGTTGCGACTTATTAGTTATTGGGCATCTCGACGAGATGGGCATTTCTCAGAAGTACCCCGTAATCTCACAGTACGTAAACTTAATAAAGTTATTAGTTCGGAACCTAATTTCAGGCAATAATCCATGTTGTGCAAACTGCTACTTCTTGGAGTGCAAATTAGGGCAGGGAGGGAACTGATCCGAAAATTTGTAAGTAAACTGGAATGGAGTAGTAATTTGTAGAATTGAATTTCCAATATTGCGCACCTTATTTATTTAATATCGCGGGAAGTCAGCTTTCTAACTTTCCTGCCGCACTAAACTGGGTTGGTTTAAACTCCTCAACACAATATTTTAAACCAGTTTCATAGGATTTACTGAAATTCTATAGTTTCTCAATATTTTTTGATAGTGACTCTTAGTAATAAATGCCTTGTATGTTCCAAATATAAAGATAACTTATACTGCTAGCCATAATTCTAAGGAAGGCAAAAAATCTTAAATATATAAATATAACAGATATTTTACAAGAACTTTTGCAATTTACTGAGCAATATTAATGAGCGGTCCCCCTATAGGTTGAAATAACGTGACAATGATCGCGAACGTTAATTTGGCTTTTTTTTTATAAATGTGACAATGCATTGTTGTTGCATAATTTACTTGTTGTCTAGCCTTTATGTTTTCTATTAATTTCATTTTCAAATATATTATAATATTATTCTATTCATGTGATAACTACTGGGCCATATAAATACGATGAATCAAAAACTATTCAGTTTGCATGAAGGGACGTAATCGTCACCGAAACTAAAAGTTCTTCTGGATATTTCTACAAGAAAGGAATAGCTACGTTGTCTTATAACAAGAAACGCTAGATATTACTTCTATTCAGGGGTGGACAAGTATGAAATATCTTTCGAGACCTTCTAAATCCATATACCGGCTATATGCTGTGACGCAAGATGAGACGAGAACATTTTGTACGTGTAAAATCAATAGTTGCTATTCAGGCGACATTTTGACACTATGTCGCATATCACTACTAGAGTACTTAGTTTAGGGTTCAATGATCGACGACATATTTGTTGTTGTTACTGTATATACAAATATTAATCTAAATTAATAAACCTACTAATATTCACTATGATTTTGAATTATACATTGTAGAGATGAGATTATTACAGTATAGTACATGTTTCAATTTATATTTTGTATTGGTAATTGTAAATTATCAAATTATGGTTAGTACAATTTCAGTGTTTAAAATTTTAAAATGGTTATAAGATCAAAACAAGAAAATCGGATCTACACTGAAGGAAAAATTATGTTGTCTATGCAATTTGTACAAATATATACATTGGAAGAAACTAAGTATTAAATATTTAATATTAATCACAAGATTGAATCATTTAATGTTAAATACGAGACTTACTTTTAAGAAATTAATTTGTTATCTAAAATGGATTATAACTACACTACGAAATGTACAACAACAAACAATCAACGGCATATGAATAGTAGAACAGCATCAGCCATCACTGTGAACACATAGCTTGAAGTGTGACTGAATTGTTATGGATCAGAATGAAGTTTGGAAAACCTCACATAATTATGCACAGCAAGTATCTTAATTTATTTTAGGAGTAAATATTTAGTACTTTCATCCAAGTAAATGTTAATTACTTAAAAAAAGTCAATTAACCAGATGCAAATGTATTATTTAACTGGCTCTACGTAGTACATTTTATTTCTCTCAATTAAATCCTTTCGTATAACATTTTTTGTAGATCTAGACATTATGCCTACTTCCTATTGATTAACTTTGTAACTAGGTCATCGAATCACCCTGTGTGACCGCTTACGACGGACATTTTCGAAACTAAAGGATTCGTCGCTTTGAAATGAACACAAACAAATGGATGACGATAATCCAGTTAGAGGTTTAGCGATTCTCTCTGGAGACCATGCGACAAGACTACTTTAGGAAACTGCATTTAACTTGGCGACTCTGTGGCTGTGGAGGATTTGGTTCGCGGTTAGAAGGTCGTTCGGTGGCAGCAGCGGTCAGTGCTTTATTTACGAGCAGACGACGGGTGCAGCGTTGACAGTCAAATTAAGTTGTTAAAAAATTATGGGGTTTTCCTTTCAAATTTGTGAGATATTTCAATGAAAATTGTAAACGTACTGTTAATTACTTCGCGGGAAATTCTGCTGGTTCCTCACAAGACAGTGACATTTACTACACCAAACAATCTGTTAAGCAGTTCTGAAAATATTAAGAAAATACTATTTTCTTTTATGAACCTCAACATCTTATATGTTTGTGAGGAGACATTTTGGAAGAAGTTTTTGTTAAATTTCTTACACCCTCTATACGGAACGGTTAAATTTCATATTCAAGATATCTCCATTACGACACAAGCTGCAAATCTCAATGTCGATAGAGCTCAACGCGCAGACCGATAGGAAAATGAAATTATTCATGATGTCTCCCAATACCATCAAAGATATCAGATCCATGCGTCTCATATTTATTGAAATTGAGTGACGACTATATGTATCGCGAAGAGTCAGGCCTAAACCAACATTCCCCGTGATTTACTTCGCTTCTGGAGGCTCCCGTTATTTCTCTCCTGTTTATCGAGTTACTTAAGTCGCGGCAAATAATTTATAGGCGGAATATTAGTCTAAACGGCATATTACGTGATTTACCTGTTGCCGATGTGCAGGCTCATACTCGGCTTGGGAAAGACGCCCTCCGCGTAGCACATTAACTGGAACATTTGGTTGCCGATGTACTCCTGACGCAGCTCCAGGTTCTTTTCTGGAACTAAAAATACGCGGTTAGAATGCAATAAAATTACTGCAAAAAGAAAGTTACTTAAAAATTACATTAAATATGCAACATTTTATGCTTTTACTATCCCGCTGTAAATTTACTAAAATATAATATACAGAGGGTACTTTGAATGGTGGTCATATTTATACAGAGGATACCTTTGAGTTTTAAAAATGGTTATCATAAGTTGGTTTTCTCAAATTCCGTGATGTTTTTTAACCTTTTTTAGCACACCTCGGAACAGCGATGTTGTCAAATCTCATAATTTAAAGGAAAGGTTATTTAAATAGCAAATTTTATTAAATAACAAATTTCCACACTACCCGCCGTGATGTGCTGCTCTTTGACATTTGAAAATTTAATTTTTTTGCATAAGATAAACCATGAAACAGTACCCAAGCTGAAAACACAAACTGTAATAAATAAATAATAATAAACAATCAATATTATAATGGGAACAAAGAGGGGTAGGTGATTTCTCTCTTTTTTTTATTAAATTACCGTCAAAATAAGCTCTATTTAATGCAAAAAGAGCGAGTTCCCGAGCGGCCTTTGCCTGGCCCTGAGACAATTTGCTTATAACCCCAACATTGGTTTTTCTCACAATATTCTTTTGGACATGTTTAACTGCAAATCCTTAGAGACACGTCGAGATATGTATTCTGTTGTATTTTTGTATAAAGTCATTAATTATGTGTATGATTGTCCTCAAATTTTGGAACGTTTTAACTTCTACGTGTCACGCTACTCGCATATGATGTACCTTGCAATGCCTAATTCTAATTTATTACTGTCATCACCAATTTATGTCATGTGTGAAAATTACAACAGCCTCCAATATAACATTGGCATTTTTTTGTAACATAAAATTAATAACGAACCTATTTTAATTGGCTTTTGTTTGTTTTGTTATTCATTTTATGTTGTGTCTTTATGGGCATTTCTCACCTTAGCTTGTGTATATAATAATGTTTACCGTATTTTATTCTATTTTACTAAAGTATATGACTGTTTTATACTACTGTTATTTTAATTAATGTAAAATACTTTATTAAGTTTTATTACTTTTGAATTTATTTATAGTTTTTTTTTCTTCGAATTGTGGACCAACAATTTCATAGTCAATTGAATTGGCGTCTGGCATACATGTTGGTGATTGGATTGACATATTGCGATAATTTTCGAATAAAATAGATACGTAATATTAAAAATAATCATCGTTATTGGACAAGTTTGAGAATGTCCCGGTAAAACTCGTAAAAATTGCGAAGTATTAACCCACATACTCCCATTTATCACAGATTTGGCGCATTCGATAAAATTAATCGATGATCTCCACCGAGTTATGAACCGGATACATCGAATGACAGCGTTATGCTCCTGCTATCATAAATAGACAACAAATTCGATGCGGTGTCCTGAGAGTGATGTACTGTAAAAGATTGATAAGCAAATTTCACCGTTGAGCTTAACAATGAGATAGACCGCAGTGAATTATTGTTTTGGGTCACAGAGGATGTAATCACTGTACGCTGAATTAAAACAATCACTTCGTGTTTTTCGTTCAATTCGTAATATATTTTTTGTTTAATTGTGTAAATACTATTCTTCCCAGGCATATTTCGAGAAATATTAATCTCTCAATGAATAAGCACGCGGGCAAACGGCGCATAGCACAGCCGCACTAGGCGACTGGGCAATAAATCTCAGTTGTTGACAAGTGGTTGACAAATTGCCTAGCAGTGCAGTGCAGCAATGCGAAATTTGGGGCGATTCAAGTAATTTTAATTTATTATAAGCACCTTCTATTTATCATTCATACTACAATTGCGAAAGGGATAAGCGGGGTATTTTATTTACTAATATTATTACAACGTGGCACTATGCAGACCTTTTGAAACGGAACAAAACGAAATTTACGATCAATATAATAAAATTGTTTGAGGACATAAATAATTAAAATTGAAGATTGATTTTGGGGCTAAAATTTTTATATCAAATTACGGCTTGACCAAAGAGTTCGGAAAAATCACATAAAACTTACTCACTTAACTTAAATTTTAAGAAATACATTTATTCAGCAGTCTAACCCCTGTAACTCTCCCTGCTGAATACAGAGTGGGATCAGGTGTCTATGCAAGGGGTTTATTGGAGGATAAGCAGATTTCTAATGGCCAAAGTCAGTTATATCACGATACAAGGCCCTAACATCTGGCGTCTAATGTGTCTCGGCTACATAATTCAATTCCTATCACTTAGCTAGTCTGTCTGGATATCGGTTGGGTTAAATTTGATCGAGATTATTGATGGCACTGAACTGTTGGGTGGTTCAGATGTCTGCATAGGCGGAATCAATACGAAACTTTTCACGTTCGATTGAAATGCTTGGTTCTGGAGACTTTTAGACGATATATCTTCCGTTATTTGTCGGAATTTTGACAAAAGTTATGTCCTTTGTATACAGGGTGAACCTTAATTGCATATATATTTTATATAGTTGTACAAGTTAGAATTTATGTCTAGAGATCGGAAATGTTAGGGCAGCTGCAATGTGGTTCATGTAATTAATTTTATTCAAACAAAAAGATGCCTCTTTATAACTGCACTCTTTACATTATAAGAATATATATACAGGATGTTACATCTGGAATCCTCACTATCGATATCACGGAAAGCACGGATCCGATAAATCTGAAAATTTGACAACCTTTCAAAGACAGTAGGGTCAACACAGCTAAAATATTTAGAACTTTATGACACTTCCGGTTATACCGGAAGTCGACATTAATTTTCTTATTTTAAATGGGACACTATATATTATTACATTTTTGGATTATACGTGAAATTTGAGGGTCACTTTATTAAATATTCTCTATACCTACCCGAGTTATAGATTTTGATATATTATAATTTTTAAAGAAAAATTTTGACAAATGCAAAGGTCCACGGAGATGCTAGTAACTCTTTTCAGGAGCGTTATATCAAATGGATTTTTGGAACCTGTAAAGGGCATATATAACACTAACAAATTAAAACATTTAATACTAGTTGTTTAATTTTTGCTGTTACATTTTGTTAGCTTCAAACAACTACAACTTTGTTAACTTAAATGGAACATTCTGTATTATTTTACTCTGTCGTATGCAGATTCAAGCCATATAAGCATTGTTAGGGCTGCTTTACTAGTTTTAGAGATATTTACAATTTTCTATTTTTTGATCAGTTTTTCACGTATCAAATTGGCCATGACTAGAAACACTCCAAAAACGATTAAAATAACTTGACATTTGTCAAGTTTATTATCGAATTATTGTTTTGTCTGTAATAGTTTTTACTGAAAATTTAAATACAACTACCTAGGAATCGTTTAAATTATACTAATCAGGATTATTTTAATTTGTTTGTTATTTATGCACAATGTTTGTTATTTATCGACAGCAAAATCTCTACATGTTTTTGAAATTACTTTGTCACATTGTCCATAAATTAAAATAATCTTAATTAGTATAATTTAAACGATCCCCATTCCCCAGGCATTTTTATTTAAATGTTCAGCAAAAACTGTTGCAGACATAACAATAATTTGACAACTAACTTGACAAATATCAAGTTATTTTAATTGTTTTTGGCATGTTTCTGGTCATGGCCAATTTGATAACAGGCTTGATACGAGAAAAAGTGTCCAAAAAATGTAAACTTGCAAATATCTCTAAAAGTAGTAAAGGCAACCCTAACAATACTAATATGGCTTGAAAGGAAATTTCAATCTGCATACAGAGTAAAAAAATACAGGGTGTTCAATTTAAGTTAACAAAGTTATAGCTGTTTGAAGTTATCAAAATGTAACAACAAAAATGAGCCAGCTAGTATTAAATGTTTTAATTTGTTGGTATACTATAATTTAGTGCCCTTTACAGGTACCAAAAATCCACTTGATAATACACTCCTGAAAAGAGTTACTAGTATTTTCGCGGATATTTGCATCTGTCAAATTTTATCTTTAAAAATTAATATCTCAATATCTATAACTCCTAGGTATAGGGAATATTTAATAAAGTGACATTCAAATTTCACGTAGCATCAGAAATTGCAATAAAATATGGGGTGTTCCATTTAAAATAAGAAAGTTAATTTCGGCTTCCGGTATAAGCTTCGCATCGATCAATTTATTCGATACGTATCTAGTGGCAACTAAATGCCTGCCCTGTCGGCTTGGCGTGTCGGTGAACAAATTGGGTTTTTTGCATTTCATTGTCATTTGTGCATGTGTGAGTGAGTTTGACGTTTTGCTTGGACGACGTGTGCACTGTGAACATAGAGCACCACACTTCTTACTACAGATTTAGCCTATTTCTGGCATAATATATATTATTACCGTTTATTTATTTGTCGCTATTTTGTTGCGTTTGTCGCTGTCGTTATTTATTGTCACCATAAAGTTTCCGATGTCTATTAATGATTAACATCAACTATGCAGTGCTGCATAGTTGATGCTAAACAGAACTCTCAACTTTAACTTTTTATGTGAAAAGAGTTAAAGGAATAACTATTTCTACCTAAATACTGGGCTTTTACTGAGAGGTGGATATCTTACAAAATATGTACAGTAAAACCAAATTTGTAGAACTTTTGTAGATGAGAAAAACATCAAGACCTTTTGCAAATTTAAATCTATTCAAAACACCCGTCAATATGATAAATTATTTTCTAGGCACCATAAGTTAATTAAAGAATCTTGAAAGGTCTTCGAATCCTTGTTTTTATTCACGTAAATATTTTAATATCGTCCTCTGCTATATTGATATAACTTTTAGAACATTTTAGACGCTGATATGAAAATTAATTATAAAACATAAGTAAATTCTTTAGAGATACATAACTTCTTCTTAAAATAGATAATACGTACATCACCTAATATGTGAAACGTGAAGATATCGGAACACGATCCTATCTCCCTATTATCTCGAGAGGCACTCGCAACGAGTTGCATTTCATTTATTACTTCTCTTCACTCAAGAAGCAACGCCGTCAAGTAGCACAGAATGCAAGGTGTGAAATTAAATCTACTCACGATAGAAGCGAGATCTAGCGCCTTCCCAGAATATTATTTAATCCTTTTACCCAAAAAAAAAATCCTTTCCAATTCCAGGTAGTGGATTAAATCGGACAGGGATAAAATAAAGATTCTGTGCTGCCAGGTTTTCCCAGATTATCAGAACTGGCACAGTGGCGTACACAGAACTTTGCCGTGTTGTTGTATTATCCTTGCTTTTGAGAAAATGTAAGGAATTATCTTGTGGAGTTCTTATCCCCAGAACCCACTCTTGTGTCTAACATTTTCTTAAAAAATATTTAGAACGTTGTTGTTTTTTAAATTATTAATGGAACACTTGAATATAATCAACACCAATGCTTTATCTGTTAATTCATAAATATTTGTATTTTCTACCACATTTAATTGACGCTGCTATTTCAAATATATTTTCGATGGGCTGTATTCATTCACCGACTGAAAAATAAAATACCAAATATTTAAAAGGCAGACAAACAAACCCTTGTTTTTCCAGAAACGAAGCTGACCCAATTTAGCCAGCCTTTCCAGTTTCAATAGGATTCAACAATCAGGTTCTCGTCTATCTGCGTCCAAAAATCATATTAGCCTAGTGAAAAGTATATACGCCTCCCCATTCATTGGGTTAACAGTTGAAGCTGGATATTGTCATGAATTGCGTTTTAAAAATCATCAATTGTATTTTAGGAATATCTCGTTGCGTGAATCAGGGGAAAATTTTATAACCTAATTTTTAAAATGCGTATTATACATAATATTGATTATAGTCCCCAGAACATCGCTTTTTAAACAATTAAAAAAATATTTTTCCGACAAAAATAATTTGTACACCATCCGCAAAATGTTAAAACGACGTCATTATGTATCCTTAAATATGCAAGTTCCATTTTGCGTAACTTGCTTAAGTAATTTTTGAAACAAACTGTGGTCAACTTGTCCGACAAAAATCATGCAGCGTTCGAGTAGTCCGGCGACCCAAAAATGTCAAAATGACGAGATTATGTTTCCTTATACATGCATGTCGGACAAAAGTAATACCTACATGATCGAATAATGTATTTTGGAACGAAAAGTAGTAGAGTCCAACAAAAGCATCGGGGTAAGACGCCAGCCCGACCAGAAAACAAAAAAATATATTGTTAAGAAATTGCATCTTCTTTTTACACTTTTCTATTTAGATAAACAATATATATTTCAAAAAATTTGTACACACACTTTGATTTAAAATCCTAAAATATACAATCACCAAGTAACATACAAATATAATTTCCATCGGGAAGTCTGGAAAATTAGGAAAACTTTTGTTAATAACAAATCCCAACTTTTTCTTAAATCTTTTTAAATAAATCTAAGAATATTATTTTTGTATGGGAAAAATTTTTCTTTGAAAACGAATAAGTCTGAAAGTATTAGGTATATATTATTATGTTTAATTTTTATTAAAAGGTATATTTGCTGAAAATGCGTTTATAATAAAATAACATTTGAACGTTGGGAAGATAATGTTAGTATTTTAATCTTTGATCAACAAAAATGTTTTATTCTGGGTAAGTATGGTACTTTACATTATTCTCATATTTGAATTAACCAAAAATAGTAGCAATAATAGTAATTAATTGTACATTTTGATATTTTTTCAGATTCGTTCAACTTGTAATATTAAATAGGCAACTAAGTAACATTTACTGAAATAATAATTTACTAAAAAAATATATTTTAATTTTATGCTAGTTATTTAATAATAAACAATTTTATATAAAAGTGCGAGGTAATCACTAGAAAAATTGAGAAATACAAAAAAAAATGCAATTTAATATTAATCAAGAAGTACAAAATCTCATTTTATCTGTGAACCCTAGCATGTGTTTTCATTTTTCATTTACTCTTTATTATAATAAAAAAAGTACAAAAATATTAAATTAAATTTGCATTCAATATTGTTATAAATGAAATTTAAAGTAACAATGACATTTTTTAAATAATTATTTTATCAATACTTTTATTTTTTACAATAGCCTATTTATTTAACAAATACGTTTATTTAAGATCAAGTAATCATATTTTATTATATAAAGAGCATTGCGCGTTTACATTAAAATTTTAAAATAAACTGTACTTTTTAACTATTTTATCATGTAGGTACTATGAAAAAGTACGATATCGATGATATTTTCATATCTTGACCGGAGTAGTAGGAAAATTCGCATTTAATAAAATTTCGATTATTAAATTAATGTTTGAAACTTTATTTTTGTTATATTTTATAAATTTTTTAATTTAATTTATTTAACAGTAAAGTTCAATTAAAGTATTTTAAACGTTTTATCAATTTTTTATTAATTTGTGGTGCTGCTTTTGTCGGACGCATATTTTTTTGTAATAAATACTTTATTTCAAAATGAAAAAAAAAATAGACTTGCATGTATAAGGAAACATAATTTCGTCATTTTGACATTTTTGGGGCGTCGGACAACTCGTATGTTGCATGATTTTTGTCGGACAAATTGACCACAGTTTTTCTCGAATTACTTAAGCAATTTACTCAAAATATAATTTGCATGCCATTTTGATATTTTGTATGTACTAGGGACTATTATGGATGGCATATTTACCTTTATTAAGTTTTAAATATTTTGGTTTTTACAATGGTGTGAAAGGTTATAAGTTGAAGGATTTTAATCTTTTTGTGTAACAATTTTTACAAGGTAAATACCTACTACGCAAATTTTTATTGCCTTGTCATTTTTAGAGACAATTATGATAAATAGCATGTTGTGATCGTGACCTACTTTGAGTGTAATATTTCATTACAAGAACCGATATTTGGCTTTTTTTTCAAGAACGACGTTTTACTAAATTACATAGACATACCTACTTGTTCCATCATTTTCTATTTTTATCTGATTTATCTACCAATTAATAATAATAAATTACTGCCAACAGTTCATAGCACTTATTTCAATAATTGACGTCTGCTATGAAAACACCTGGTAATACTAATAAGTCATATGTTTCAAAGAAACAATAACCGTTATCAAACTCATGTGATCCTATCATTCTTAATTAGTAGTAAAGGGTTTGGATAACATTTATTTATTTAGAATGACAATATTTATTGCTTTCTAAAAACTCTGATGACATGGTCAATATAATTAGGTGGTTATCGAAATCCTTATCTGCAGATATCCTATCAAATATTTAGTAACCTTGGCACTACACATTTGACACACCTTTATTCCATATACAGACAAATTAGACTAGAAGAGAGTAACTTCACTTAACATCTTCACTTTATTTCAGTTAGTTGTCTTCCACGCGATTGTCATTATTTCCTGATGATGGTTTAATAAGCCAAAACTTAAATGTTAATAAGTATACCTATACACATTAAAATAAGGCATTATTTCAATTTTTTTTAGTTACCTAACATTCCCTGCGTCTTTTTGTAGGTAATAAGATTTAAACATATTATATTAATTACTGGTAATAAATTATATACTACACATTTATCGTAAAAAAAAATTTATAGCAGTAATAACACAAGTGACTGTAGCTCTTAAAATTAATTTAATATATAGCATTTCAGTACCTGCATTAGATAAAACTCTTCAATTATAACGTTATAGCTATTACGAATTCCACTGCAATTGCATAACTGTTACCTATCTGTAGATATTATTAAACCCATAAGTAAAAGTATACCTGTATTCAGACGAGAAAGTTTTTTAGGCTTGGTTTTGAATAATGAGCAGATTGTTTCGATTAATAAAAACACAGTGTTGTCGGTACGGCTTGGGCAACACCAAATTTTATAAATAAAGGATTTAGATTTTCAAGGAAAGCAAACAGGGCCTTTCTTCCTACCGGAAAATCTGGATGGAAACATGTATCTGAATCTACTGGAAACGAATATCTACTCGATAATTGTGGAATAGGTTTCTGATTTCTCGGCCTACTTTTTTTCTCGGGGCTCGAGAATTCTCGCTTGGTATTGCAATGCGAAATATAAACATCATCAACATTTATTATTTATTCAGTATTTTTATTAATTACTTATATGTTTCTACTTTTACTAATAAAACTAAATTAAACTTTAAGTATCTTATTCTTAAAAACCTTTAACTTGTTTTTTTTATTAAACACTTTCATTAGACTTATGTTTATTTCAATGTTTTTGAATAGTACTTAGCTTTCTTCCAATAATTATTAATAATCATTAATCATGCAGTCTTTTAATTAAACATATAGTAAATAGGGAATTTAACCGAAGAAATTTAAAAAAAAAACAAGCTTTAATTTAAAGATATTAAAGATACAGAAGCGTTCTTCCTATTAATTTATCACTTATAATCACAATCTTTTAATTAACAAAACAAAAATAAAATAATCAACTAAAGGAACAGGAACTAAATATTTTCAGAATCAACATCAACATTAGGTATCTGCTTATAATAAAGTTTCTACACAGACTTATAACAAAGTACATTAAAAAAATAAGAATCGTCAAAGTAAGCTAAAGCCTTAAAAACTTAAAATAAATAAATCATGAGCTAGTCGAGAAACCACTTTAACCGCTCAGTTATTTGTCGAGAAACGAATTGAACGCATGAACGAAACGAACTCTAATCAAGACTTAAGACGTGCGTGATTTTTAAATTTCTCGATTTCTCGACACTTTTTTCTCGTCTCGAGTAAGGCCAGATTTCCCGGGAATTCCCGCTTCGAGAAGTCTCGACCAGAAACCCTATTGTGGAAGTATTGGAAAATGAGAACGCTTTGCCAGAAGAGGATGTGTCGTTTCAGAAAGATGGTGCTCCACCACATTATGCAGTAGCTGTGCGGTATTTTCTTAATCAGAACTTTCCAAATCACTGGATAGGACGTTCAATTGAGTGGCCTCCCAGATCGCCAGATCTAACGCCCGTAGACTTTTTTCTATGGGTACACTTAAAGTCGAAAATTTATGCAACACGACCGAACTCACTTGAGGAGCTTCGTCGACGAAGAATGTCGTCAGTTAACGCCCGAAATGCTTCGAAATGTTCGTCCGGAAGTGGAGCAAATTCTTTAATTCATTGATATTTTGTCTTATTCTTTAAGTGATGGTTTTACTTCAAACCAAAATTTAAAATGTTGTATGTTATCGTGAGCAGAATTGAAAAAGATTTAAAACAACATAGGGTGCCATTTACAGTTTAAGGGTATTTTACACCCCTGCCTAGGGGGTAGCTTCCAAGACACCAAAACTTACGTCATCACGTGCCTCCCTTAAGAAGAAAATCGACGTGTCAGGTTTTTTTGTTTTAATTACGATATTTTCTAGGTGGGAAGTTTTAACACCCTGTATATAACGCACTAACAAAAAATTGTTGACGTTTCGAAAATCCATAAATAAAAAAAATAATACGTGTTTGGAAAAACATTGTTACTTTTTTTTTATAAGTAATTAGCCCACTATTTCTTATCTTTGTAGAGGCATAAATATTATAGATCACCATTAGCCATCCATGTATTTGACAGATAAATTGAGAAGTGACGAATATCGAATGGTATGAATAGGTAATAGTTGCTCCAACAAAGATAAGGGGGTTTAGTTAAAAAAGGAAATATTTGAATTTTTAATAGCATAATTTTGAATTGGAATACTTATTTAGAATATTTTGGTGTTTCTGTTCAATTTTGTTTTTCTTGACTTGTATTAATTTATGCCACTGTTAACTTATTACTGGTAGTTTGCATTGGTTTTTCTTTCTTAACATGATATTTCAGCCCTTTTAAATTGTATTTTATTGGTTTTACTCATTTCTAAAAGACCCCTATATTTTCAAACTAAAATAAGAATTTTCAGCTTTTGGGACTTTGAGGCTCTATAAAAAAAAAACATGCAACGACATAAATTAATGATATTTTGGGTATTTGGATTTTAAATGGTGCTGAACAACGCAGTGTTGTCAAATTTCTAATAAAAAAAATCCTAGTACCTACGATTTTCCAAAAACATAATTATTAAAGAAATCATAGTAAGCCATGAGATAACATTATCTCCTTAGCAATATGTCCCATACGTGTGTCTATGAACTCCCTACTCTGAAAAAAATTGACATTAAAATCGCCCCACCCTGTAACATTCTACACTGGTGTTATGGATCAAATCTGTACACACTGTATATTTTAAACATGTAATTGCAAAATGCAAATTGATTATTCAAAATTAGGTCCATTTTTTCGGCATTGGAAAACAAACGAACAACTCAACAGGTTCCTAGTTATCTTAAATTGCAAATATAGCGTCATTTTTAATATCGGCGTTTGACCAATGCAACCTACACTATAATTATTTTTAATATTTCTTTCTAAGTAATGAAACCCGTTTCGTTAATGCATTTATTTATGCGAAAATCGACAAACTTTGAGATTATATTATTTATATTTAGTCCATTCATGCGGCGCCTGTTATCGAGTACGCATATGGATGGGCGTGGCCTGAGCCGGTTCCCTACGCAGTTCCAAGAGGGAGACACCGAGAAACATCAGTGTCAAGTCACCGCTTCGAAGCTTCGGCCGGGAAGAGCGTCGTATTTCACAACATAACATAAAATTAGTAGTAATCAACCGCATCGCGAGGCCCGATAGTGCAACAATTCGACGTTATCGTACATCAAGATGGAACAGTGATTGCAGTGACAGACTCGTGTGAATAAGTGTGCACTGGAAAGACGCTACAAATGAGGTTATCTCTGTAAATTCTACGAGTTTGAACGCTGGGAAAGCAAAATGAGTGTCAGTGTGGAAGACAAATACGCCGGCAGCCACATTTTTTCCGGCCTGACTCAGTATACGGGGTTGTCCACGGACCAGCTGAATTTTATAATCAGCCAACTTGTTGCGCTCGGGTTAGCTACCCTTTACCGCACCGCCTTACACCCGTCGAAGACCAGTACAGCGGTGAGGCACGCGTTTGGGCTGGTATTCGGGCTGATTATGGGTTATTTTTGTTTTGGATTCCAAGCCATCCACCTCGCCGGGTTACCTGCGGTATGTTATGTTGTGATGATAACGCAGAATCCCCATCTGATGCACGGAATGGTTCTGACTGTGGCCTTGATATACCTGTCGTGTCTTCACCTGCACAGGCAAATTTACGACTACGGTTCCTACGGGTTAGACATCAGCGGACCTCTGATGGTTATTACACAAAAAGTGTCTTCTCTAGCTTTTAGCTTGCACGATGGTTTGACTAAGAAGGAGGGCGAGATGACGGAAAGCCAGAAAATGTATGCTGTGTACAAGACTCCCAGTTTTTTGGAATACTTCAGTTACACCCTAGTGTTCCCTTCGCTTATGGCGGGACCAGTTATATTTTACAACGATTACATCGATTTTATTGAAGGTAAAAGTTACGGGAATGTAGTGAATAAATCGTGCTGTGGCTGCGTTGTGGTAAACGAACCTAGCCCCGTTCGAGCGGTTATTAAAAAAGTGATCTTGGGGTTGATATGTGCTTTAGTATTCGTGAATTTCCTACCAAGATTTCCGATAAGTCGCTTGAAGGATGACCACTTCGTGGAAAACACCAGCGTTAGTTATAAGTTTTGGTACCTGACTGTTAGTACAACTTTAATGAGATTTAAATACTATTTCGCGTGGACTATAGCTGATGCCATTTGCAATAACAGTGGCATAGGGTATAACGATGATGGTTCCGCGAACTGGAACAAGATTTCCAATGTAGATATATTTCAATTCGAATTTGCCACAAGTCTGAAGCAAAGCATAGAGGCGTGGAACAAGGGAACGAACACATGGTTAAGACTGATAGTTTACGAGAGAACCAAGAAGTACCCCACTATATTAACCTACGGTCTTTCGGCGATATGGCACGGTTTTTATCCTGGGTATTACATAACGTTCCTCAGCGCCGCTATTTTCACTTTCGCCGCAAGAACCGTGAGGAGACACGTTCGCGGATACTTCATGGGAAGCAACGAATCCAAGCTGCTCTACGACATCCTGACCTTCATCGTAACCCATTTCGTGTTAGCTTACGTCACGTTTCCTTTCGTTCTGTTAGAGTTCTGGGCAAGTATAAGACTGTACAACAAAATGTTTTGGTGCATCCACATCTTCGCCGTGACAGCGTTGATCTTCGTCCCAAAATTCGTTCAAAAACCGACCAAAGCCGAATATACCCAAAAGAGCAGTATCGCTCTAGCTCTGAGGAAGGCCCGGCCTTACTCCAATTCAGTGGGCCACACCGACTGATTTTTTCGACCACGAGTTCACTTTTACCGTAACTTTGGTTAGGTTTTTTTTTTGAAGGGTATATTAATATAGAGCCTGTTGTATACTTGTTTGATATTTGCTTGTTGTCCACGTAATAACAATTGTTATTTATAATTCCGAATACCTGTAATCGTTAATGTTTACTCACTAAAGTTCTGATTCTAAACACGTAGATGTGTATGTTGATTATGATTTATTGAATGAAAAATTTCCGTTGCATGCTGCATACCAAAACGTTTATGTTAAGTCAATTACACCAAATTATAACGCAGATGTACGATTTCAGAATGGTATTATTTGTAGTGACGATGATTTGTAAAATTATAGGAATGGCAGTATTAATCACAAGATTTTATACGAAACATTGTACCACGGTGCCAAATTTTTAATCTGTACAATTAGAGTATAAGTAGGCATGTCATTGTTGCTTTAGGATTTGTTTATATATTTGTCTTCCATTACTCTGCCAAATATGCAACAACACAAGGTATATATAGTTTGTTGAAACTGTCAACTAGATGTAAGTGGTGAAGCAGCTATTTTGTATAAATATTTATATGATAATTAAACATGTTAAATCCACAAATTGATGTGATTTTATTGTTATCATAAACTGCATATATTTGTATACGAGTTGAATCAAAACAGTGACGTAATCATAATAAACAGTGATAAAGTAAATCGCCTGATGTATTAGTGTGTCAATATGATACAGCTTATCTCGGAACTAATAATTTATTTTAATTATATCTGCTTCGTCACTTTCGCTAAATTCTTGGTTGTAATCTGTTGCCACGGAGAAATTGCGAAAAATAAATGAAATTAGATAATTGCAATTTAAATGAACAATTTTAATTAACGAGTACCTACGTAATTAAAATTTTTTATGATAAATAAAAAACTATAAATATGCGAAAACTAATTTCCCTCTAATGTTCGTTTCAATTTTATTTTCCATTTTATTATTCATAAAAGTCTATAACAGACTGAAAACTAATTAAATTTCCTGCTAAAATGTTTTTTTTTTTTTCATTTTAATTGTGCTTAAAGGTAATTGCTGTTACTTTATACAGGGCGAAAATAAATACTTGAGAAGATTAACAAAAAATTCCTATAAACTTGGTTTTTTTCGAGATACATGGGTATTTAGAATTTACGAAAATGTGTAGTTTATTGCAAAGTCCTGTAAATAATGCTTTTTGTCATCCATTAGGTAACAAGGTTTTATTTCAGCAATGGGTTAATATTTCGAGGATTAACATGAACTACCAAGATATTGTCCAATATTTTATCATTTATTTGGAAAATATTACACTCTACTGACGTGCTCAATGTTATATCTCCAATACGAAGCATTTTTTGACACTATTGTAGCAACTTTTTGTTATTTTCGAAACGGAATCATGATAAGTACACATAATAATTAATTTATTTTTTTTTGCTAATAAACGGTTTTAACGCAAAAAAGTAAGAGGTAAAAGTTTTGAAATAAACCAGGCTATAGATACGTATTTTTGGAATATCGATTTTTGTCAAACAAAAAAGTTATTGGGGCATTTCACGCCAAATTCCTTTCGATTTGGCTGAAACTTTTTTATTGTTTTCTACCCCATAGAAAACCTCTGACAATTTTTTTAAATTTTTTCACCTAACCCAAAAAGATGAATTTTTGAAAAAAATAGCTTTATCAAAAATTGAGTTACCGGGAATAATTTTTTTTCAAAATTAGTGTTTTTAAATGCACTTTTTGAAAAAAAAATAGATCAAAATTATCTGGACCTATTTCAGTTTTTTTTCAATTTTCGAAAAAAAGTAACGAAAATTTCTCGATGAATCATTTTTGAAATTTTATTTTTTTTTTATAAAAAACTGACAATTTTTATAAATCCACAAATTTTTGACAATTTTTATAAATCCACAAATTTTTTCAGTGGTTTTTCGTTTTCTATTTTTTTTATCGATTGAAAAAAATTTTTTTTTTCAAATTTAGCTTGTTTCACAAACCATTTTGAAAATTTTTGAAAATGTATATAGAATTCCAAAACAAAAAATTTATTCTATGCAGCGATTGATGACAATTTTAAAGTCAAAAGAGGAAATTTTCGAAATGATTTATTCCAGTTCAAATGCGTTGCATGTTTTTTTTAAGCGCACTGTTCGTCCAAAAATGAACCAAATAACAAATTTTTTTCATTTTCCTTGTTTTCGAAAAAAATACAAAAGTTATTCAAAACGATCTTCTATTTTTTTCTTAACTTTTTCAAAAATAATCGATTTTTTTCCTGTTTGCCACTTTTTCTTTCATAAATTTTATTTTAATTTTGGGATTCTATATACATTTTCAAAAATTTTCAAAATGGTGTGAAATAAGCTAAATTTGAAAAAAAAATTTTTTTCAATCAGTAATAAAAATAGAAAACGAAAAAACCACTGAAAAAATTTGAGGATTTATAAAAAATGTCAGTTTTTTTATAAGAAAAAAAATTAAATTGTAATCATCGAGAAATTTTCGTTTTTTTTTCGAAAATTGAAAAAGAAAACAGTGAAGGTAGGTCCAGATAATTTTGATCTATTTTTTTTCAAAAAGTACATTTAAAAACAAATATTTTGAAAAAAAACGTCCCGATAACTCAATTTTTGAAAAAGTTACGATTTTAAAAAGTAGCTATTTTTCCAAAAATTCATAACTTTTTTGAGTTGGGTGAAAAAATTTGAAAAAATTCTCAGGTTTTCAATGGGGTAGAAAACAATAAAAATGTTTCACCCAAATTGAAAGGGGTCAGGGTTAAAAGTGATTGATTTGGCGTGGAATGCCCCTATTGCAAAAAATAACTTATTTCAACCCTCTCCAAGGGGAAGAAATTTTCATAATATTGTTGAGAAGTTACACACACGCATTAGTAGAAAAGTTGTGTAAAATTTGAATATTATAACTCTTTTGGTTTTCAAATTCCATATATTTTTTAAAACTTTGTGGATGGACGTTTTACTAAGGTCATTTTTATGCAAAACGTGTTCTTTTCAACATGTGTCATTTGTGCTACCTCTTTTTAAAACACCCTGTATAAATAAGTATCTACCTCGTTATACTTAAACGAATACAGACAAATAATTAAGTAATTGCTATAACTGACCATAAATTTTCACAGAAAAAAATGATTATTTTTTAATAAAGTCTGCATGTATTTACAAAATCGTAAATGAAAGAATTATGTGCAATACAGCGAAATGGTAACAAAAACTAGTATTTTGAAACGTACATGGCATAAGTATGAGAATTTTTATCCTTGTCCATTTTCTACAAACCGGAATTTCGATAGATGCAATATGATGGGATTCATTCAGTAACTGTCGCTGGAAGCAATGAAATCTGGCTTGATATGTTTTCGATGCCTTTTCAATCTCGAATGATGACCTCGCCATGGTAGAATAAAGATGAAAATCGCTTTGTTTCTGAAATTTTATTGCCTGCGGAGGCAATTAAAAACCTCAAGTCTAATTTAATTAAGACGAACATCGGAATTTTATTGGTTCGTGTATTGTTGGAATAATTTCTTTTGTTTGTACTGGGTTGCTATCTGATCAAACTCGATTTGTAAAAATTGCAAATTATTAATGAATCAGCTTATATTTCCAACACAGCAACTAATTTCTTCATAAAACTCATGTAAACTTCGATTAAATTAAGAATTAAAATGCAATTTGTAACTGCTACTGATGTAGTTGATTAAAAGTAAATAGCGATAAAAAGGTACTGCATTCCTAACTATTAATATTGCAGGAAACAACTATTCATGTTCTAACTATCATTGAATTATACCAACAATGTCTAGCGAATAGCTAGCAACAAATAATTAACCAAAACGAAAATTAAACATGTCTAAATATAATTAATATAAAAACACATACCGGAATACATTAAAATTGTTAAATAATACAATCATTCAAAGAATATCCTGTATTCTTGCTGTTCTTTTGTCACCTTTGACAAAGACTAATTGCGTAGAAAACACCTACGGCAGAAAGACCTTTTTGTATTCACATTTTACTTAGCATTGTCTCATCAGGTGGGTACTTTGCGGAAAGAAATTAGAATTTGTTTGAATTAGCTTCATACCTATCAATTAAAATAAAGTAAAAGGATATTTATGCATTCATTATATCATTTTTGGGATTTTTAATCGGTTGTGGCAGGATATTGCGTAAACTGTAATCAAGACATGTTGGTATCCATGTTTGTTTTTTATTTAACAAGTACCACGTTTTGTCTTACGACTTCAACTACGTTTCACTTTTGAAACTGGGCTTCCTGCTTGTGTGTTAGTGGTTTATTTTTGTAATACACTAGTTCACATGATGTTTTGAACACATAATTTACCACCTCCTACACCAATAATAGGTACATAATGTAGTTATATTTCACATCATATTTTGATCCCCATCTAGCATATTCTATTTTAGTATATTTTTCGTTATCAATAATGGCTTGGATAATTGGATTTCCGGTTACGTTTTTTGACGAGTTATAAATTTTTGTCATAAAAGATAATTGAAGAATTCTATCTGATGAAGTTTACCTACGCATATTTTTTATATAAATATTCTTAAATCTCTCGCTTTGTTTAAATTTTAATGAAGAAAACATAGTTTATATTGCACTGAATATACAGGGTTAAAATTCACCAAAGAATACGAGGTTTCATTTTTGGTCACCATGTGTGAATCACCCTGTATAAGGAAGTCAACAACATAGTTAAAATGGTTTCTATTTTTATAACTTAAATTTAACCTTATAAATAAAAGAATAAATCAAGTCTTGCGTAATTCCCTTTTGATGTCATTCTCCACGGAACTAATTTTAAATCAGGTTATTTTTCCAAAAATATAAACGGCAACCCATACGTTACCCATTGTACAATATTGCCTTGGCATTGGCATTCCCTATATCCAATATTGTCATCGCAAAGCATTTATACGTTCCTATAAATCTACTGGAATAAACAAATTTAACCTATTCAAGCAATAAATACTATCGAAGTTATGTAATACTTTACATAAGTCATATGTTTATCTTTACATATTTATGTGTTTGTAAACTAACTATCTACTTTTAGCTTTTATTTGTATAAACGCTGTTTATAAATAAGAATCCGCTAAAAGTGTAAATATTGTTATTTTTCCGCCAGGCAAGACGACAGTGTTGTGTTTAGTGACCTAGATCTAAATAATTAAGTGATGATACCTCGGTAAAAGTAGATCAGTTGGTGGCATAGGTATTTCGTTGTAAACGTGTCTGCTAAGCAGTTGTAATAGTGCCAGCAACGAAATAGAAATAAAAATGTTGTATTGTTAAATTGAGTAACTTCTATTTATAAATCTGCATATTTTGAAACAATCGTGACACATGTTTAAGCTGAATGAACTTGACACTTCTAAATTATAAAGGTCAGATTGTGAAGATTATAACGAAAATATTAGAGATAGTGTATGTTCTTGTTTTATAGAATTTTCTGAGAAAATGCAAGATAATACATTTTATTATCTTAATTACTTACCCAGCTTATCTATCTATTTGATATTATAACACAAAAGCCGATCTAATTACGTGATTAATTACAACATTTGTAATTCCACGTTTTGCTTTTAATTTCTCCGAAACAAAGTAAATTGCCTGATAAAAATACAAGCTGAACAAATATATACATGGGGATAAAGCGCAATTTTAAAAATATTACATATCATTTTTAATCCCATAATGCCTGACAAATACCTCATGTCATTATTCGACATTTCTCTAGCAATAGAAAAATGATTAGGTCGTATAATTATAATAAATTAAAATAATGAGATAACCTGTGTGCTGTCGTATATGTACTTTGCAAATTAACTCACGCGTACATCACGCATGCCATGACTAAAAATATTGGTCGCTACTTAACGTATAATCGCT
Source organism: Anoplophora glabripennis (assembly GCF_000390285.2). Classification (NCBI taxonomy): domain Eukaryota; kingdom Metazoa; phylum Arthropoda; class Insecta; order Coleoptera; family Cerambycidae; genus Anoplophora; species Anoplophora glabripennis. The sequence goes on from NW_019416253.1 coordinate 681,795, forward strand.
GATGTGCATGTAAATTTTTACGCTTATTACAATACGTAACTGTATTAGATGAAGCAATAGCTGAAGAAAAAGCAAATCGTTAATATTTTTTAAATCCTTTATAGAATAATTCTCTCAAATTCTTAACTTCTACGTTTCGCCGTATATCTAGCTCTTCCAAGCATATGGTTTTTGTTTAGCGGGACCATAAATCTTTACCCAGGTCAATATCACCGCAAAAAAAAAAAATTCGTTTGAAGTTGAAACCGCGATGAAAACATTGAGTGTAACGAGTTTAACTGTAATTAATAATAATTTCGATATATTTTCCAACAGAATTTTTGGTTTAAATAACTTACAATTATTATGATTAGTTCTTGATGCAATAATTTCTACATGAATTATCTTAACGTGAAACAGTAATTTCCTTCCAATCTTGAGATTTAACTTCACTGAAAACTAGCATTTACGATTTTATGGATTATAAAACTTTCCCCCCTGAATTTGAAAGTTAATCAAAACTTCATTAAAGTATTATTACTACATGTATCATATAATTTGCTTAATAAATAAATTTTAATTTACTTATTAAGCAAATTATTAACCGGTTGTTGATGAAACAGATTTAGAATTTAAAAATAAAGATTTACATGTCCAATGACAGCATCTCATTTTAAATATTTACGATTGTTTAAAAAAGGAAGAAAATGAAAAATCAGATAATGAAATTATAAATAGAATTTACATATTAACTAAAGTTTCGGTGTCCACAGTTTTTCGTGTTATATAAAATTGTTTGTGTTTGAAACTCTTGTTCTTGAAATTTCCAAAAACTGTTGTCGAAAATTTTGTGCGCACAAAATATGAATAAAATGGTTTTTACGCAAAAAAATAAATCACGGCTCAAACCAGTGGCGTAGATATGAAGTATATCAGTTAAATTTTCCGAAAAAGTAGCACACCGACGGAAACAAACGTATTTTTGAAATGCAAATATTATTTTGAACGAAACTGTTATCTCAACATTTCAAGATCAAACATTTATAGAAGAGAATATTCTTAAACTTTCAACAGTCGTAGTTATACACCCCTTATCATTTTTGGCAGGCCTATTAATTTTTTATATTGACGCATGTATGTCAAACTATTCCTGTCTGTATGTATCATTTTTTTACTATTTTATTTCTATATTATCACAATAAGTGCTTATTTATACCAAAATGAAACAATATTATAATATACAGGGTGTTTCTGAAATAAGTGGGTATTATCAAAAGGATAACAGCGGACGGGAAAATAAATAATTTTTATTATGCAGCCAGTGGTCTTAGTGTTACATGTTTCAGAAAATGAATCAAGAATTATTACGCGAAACTTAGTCGTACCCTGAATCGTCTCATTTCACAGATCAACTGTTTACAACGCAGTAATTAAGTCAAGATAATTGTGGTTATTTGCACGGCGTGGTCGCAGACTATTCTTACGTTTTACGTTGCTTTATTTCAAAATGCCCTATTCAAATAAAGAATTAGCGGATATAGTATTAATGTGCGGAAAGTGCGAATATAATTTAAACATGACTAGTCGTTTGTATGCGAATCATTACTGTTAAAAATAACAAAGGAATCATAGAACAGTGTGAATAGAGTGAACCCAATGTTTGAAGGTCGTGGACAAGAGATACCGCAAATTGCCTTAAAAAGGGGTAAAACATTTTATATTTTGCTGAGGAAAACCTAAGCCGCAGTACCCCCGACATTCGAAGTGAAATGAGCCTTTCAAATAATACTTCGTGGTGTGTAGGAACAATTACTGTATGCTTAACATGTACAACGCGTGTAGGTTTTAACTACAAATGTTTTCAACTTTATTCTAATTCTACTAATTCTTATGACAGAAGCTTATTCACCTCATGATCGTACAAACGTATTAAATGGAACCTTGTAGATATTAACTGAGGCAAAACCTCGGGCATTCCTTATTATGAACCCCATTTTTTTGTATAGTGAAGTTAATATGCTCTATAAAATTTAAATTTGTTTTCAAAAGTAACACCTAGATCTTTAAAAATGATACTGATGCTGTATAGTGGTACCGTTTTTTTTATTTATTTTGCTCGTAAAGCTCCTGACTTTACACTTATATGTATATTTATAGGAAGATTGTTTTACAACACCAAATATTCATTTCTGAAAGTACTAATATATGCAACTGCAATCGTCAGTGGAGTTAAATTGAAGGTGTATAGTTTTATATCGTCAGCAACAGAATAAGTCACTAATATCGTAACATCTGTGATATTATTAATAGAGATGTTAAATGGTAACGGTCCGAGTATTGAGCCCTGTGGTATGCCTCTGTGTTCTTTAATTGATATCATCTGGATTTCAAAGGGAATTACGATATTAGAGGTAGTACCATTTGAAATTTGATACAGGATGTTAGTAATACTCCCTGTTAATGACGGTAACTCTTCACCTGTTTGAATTATTTTGAACATTGCTTTCGAAAACGCCTTTTATATGAATGTATGTGAAATGTACTTACATAAGGATTTTTTTTCCAAAAAAAAAGGTAAGGGTGTTAACCGGACTATATGATCAGTGCGACGTACGTGTTTGTTATTTGTCAGCAGCTTTCCGGCGGTTCACTTTTTTTCCTAGCGACAACGACGGGACATTCGCAAATTAATTATTGCTAACGGGCGGTGACGGCTCGGAAAGAAGTTCTAGAGAGAACAATAAAGGAAATACAACTAAATATCCTCTTCCGCTACAATGGCCTTCCGGGATAAACTTGATACGTCCATCCTTTACTTCATTTATTTTATGACAATAACTCTTGGACGTAGGATGAGCGCGAGAACGATTTGTCAGCGGGGACTTCAGAATTCATCCGTCGGCCGGGGAAAAAACAATTTTCGCCGAGTGCGAAATATTTTTTCCCGCGAAGTTTACTTAGATTTCCCGGATGTATCCGTTTAATCTCCTTCTAATAACACCTACCTGTTATTTTAGGATTATACAAAATTAGAAGACGGGCGACTCTAAATTTCGTAATTTTGAATAACAGCACTCGACAGGGAGATGTTATTTTTAGGCTTCAGTCAATTTCGGAGGCGCCTCTTTGATGGATTCAAGTGTCGCTACTTTTAACATTATTTTTGTACAGAATTGAATATTCATTGATGTTATACCAGGCGTTTACACAACTGATACAGAGAGCTCGTCAGATGATTAATTTAATTAAAATGGATTTCTTAAAATATTTATCGAGTTGTAAATTATCTACGCGAGGTAAAGCGTATTCATAGATCACATTTAAATTTTTTTCTTTAACGAGGAATGCTAGAGACACGAAACTTGGTATGAGCATCCTACTAATAAAGAGACAACTTTTCAATATTTTTTCGATCATGACGTATTTTATAAAGGAGTGACACAGTCAACCCCATTGCAATATTTTATATGAAGCAAATTATTTATTGGGAATAATGATTTATTGGGCAACTTTTTTACCTCTTGTAATTTTTCGATAAAACCTATAGTTTTTTAATAAAAAAAATTAGATGCGTCATCGTTCACTAAAGGGGAAATTGTGAAAATTTGTAAAAATAAAGTAGGCGGATGTCATAACAAATAAATTGTTATTTATCATATTAATAAATTGACACTTTCTGTCAACCAACAATTAGTACCAATCGATTAATTTATTATCAGAATAATTATGGCAAATAATATTTATACCAGAATATGTCGGCATGCTCCAGGTGTTTTTCGAATCCAGAAAAAATAGTAACGTTGCAGTAAGATTATACCACCAAAGACATCCAAACAGACCGATTTCTCATAGACAAACATTGGCCTCGGTGGAAAGAAGGCTTCGTGAAACTGGTAAAATCCAGCCCAATCGTGATGGTGCCGGAAGAAGGCGCATTGCCCGAACTGTTGAAACTGAGGAAGCTATACCGGAACATCTAAACCAAGACTGGTACAAGCACAAGACAAATGTTCAGGCAACTGCAAGTATCTCACAGTTTTGTGTGGAATGTAGCTCATGAAAATCTTTTATACACTTTTCACCATCAACCCGAGCAAGAATTGAATGACCCTGATTTACCTAACCGCGTGGATTTTTGTCAATGGTACATTAATATTTCCAGGCATGACTTAAATTTCCTAATGAATATACTTTTCACCGATGAAGCAAATTTTCCTAGAGTAGGTGCAGTAAACTTTCATAACGTTCATTGATGGTCGGAAGAAAATACTCATGAAATATTTGTTTCAAAATGTCAACATAATTTCAATTTAAACACAGCGATTATGCCATGTTAACATAAAAATCTACCCGTTTATGTGATGTTAAAACGTCATTTGCCCAAGTATGATAGAGTCCCCTTAAAAACGTATGTAAACGATATTTGTCTAGACTAAGCTTGTTAGCATATTTTTTATTTCATATTAATGGAAAGTGGTTTTTAGATTTACATGCAAATATATTTAGGAATTATGTTAATTTGACTGAACTTAATTACCTTGATCTGAAGCGGTGTGTGTAGTTGAATTTATTTTACATTGATAACATCATAAGAGCCATAACTATATATTTACAACTATATAAAAAAACTAGCGTACTGTCAAAACAGTATTAAAGAGTAAAAGTCAGCACAAAAAAAATAATAAAGAATTTTAAACTTATTGAATAATTAGGTAATAAGCTTTTCGAAATATAAATGAAAGTGAGCATGAATATGAACGATGTTTAAATGAAATGATGAACTGATAAATCTGGAAGAAAAATACAAAATGTTGTCCACATTTTTTAATGAAACTTTTCAGATTATCTGTGCTATATTTCATGTATGTACTACCAAGTTAAGTCTTAAGACTTTTTAATCAAAGATATAGGTACATTTTCTCAAAGCTGAAAGAAAACGACCACTAACAGGACATAAGTTAAAGTAAATAGTAGATCATCCTCTGGGTTTTCTGCTTGGGGGGTTATCTCTATAGAATACTGCTTGCTCTGATGTTACAGTCACAATGACAATTAATTGTCAACACGTGTGCTATATTTACATGGCCTGTTCTAATCTGCTCGAGCTGATAGCATTTCGTATATTTTTCGACAGTTCTATTTCATTGAAAACCACATTTGAATAATACATTATCGCAGGGTTATCTACAAAAGAAAATACAAACAATACGATTTAACCTGGTTAAAACGCTGACGAAATATATAATCCACCCTTTTCTGATGACATTTATTTATACCTGCCAACATGTCACATACGCACAGGTAAATATTTTGCTTTGTGCACATAAATTTGGGCGAATATCTTTGTAACCCCTACAAATATCATACAAGCGATAATACTAATTAAGTATAAACATGTTTGCCAACGTAATAATATTATTGTTGAGTAAAATCTTTTTATTATGCTAATTTATACGCCAGGTCAACCGAAGTCGTAATTTGTTTTATTTAACAATTCTGTATGTTACAAGAGAAGCAGAGGCTACTGCTGAAAATAAATTATTCGTAAATTAGACGAATAAGTTAAAAATGCACTAGTGTTATACGGATAAGTAAGATGATAAGCAAGAGAGAATTTATGAAGAAAGTAGAAACAGGAAAGGTTTAATGAACTGGGGAAATACGTTAATTTACTAAAAACATCAGCGGCTGTCAAGGACTAAGTAATTGGTAGGTACCTAGCTTTTACCATCATTATTTGTATAATAGTAATTAGTAAATTAAATGTTTTTCGTAACACGACAACTTATCGAACGAAACCTACGAGGTCTGTAGAGAAAATAACAAAACTTCATTTTTTAAAAAGTTATTATTATCTTTATACATTCAAGCAATATTAGCTTCATTTGAAATGACCTTTAAAGTCTGTAACGAATTTGCTTTGATGTCATCAAGTCAGCATATGTTGGTCCATTTAGTTGTCCTTCAAAGAAATAGAGACCCACAAGTACATCGCTTATTATGCCAGCCCAAACATTTACCGAGAACCGATGTTGAAAATGAGTTTCCCTAATCGCGTGAGGATTTTCATCGGCCCATATGTGCATATTATGGAAATTCACTTCATCACGGGTAAATATCGCCTCATCTGTTACAGAAACATAAGCAGGAAGGTCTACTTGATTGCCGTAAAAACCATTTGCAAAAACGCATTCGTTGATCATAATCCGGGGGTAAAATCTGTTGAACTGGTTGCAGATGAAAGGGGTGCAACAGCTGGCGCCTTAAGATGGGATGTACGGTACGAGATGAGGTTCCTACTTGTTGTGGGAGTCGTCGAGTACTAATTCTGGGGTCTTCGTGAAGATTTTCCAACACTGCATCTTCAACATTAAGGTTCACTAGCTGACCACATCCTTCTCCTCGAGGAATAACACTTCGTGTATCTCGCAGTCGCTGAACGCACTGTAGTATTGTATTTGCACATGGGGGGTGACATTACGGCCATTGTTCCCGGTACAACCTAGTCGCCGCGAGCGCATTTTCTGCGGTTGCACCATACACTAACACCATATCGACACGTTCGGAAATAGTAAATGCATTGTTTTCTCGTTTTTTTTTAAAACTCGTTTGTGCACAAACTAAAAAATTAAGCAAAGTGAGAAATAAGAATATCGTTTTTAATGTAATCGGCACGTTATTTTTATTTTTTACTTCTTTATATAAATTACACTGTCACTATCGTGGAACTACAAAATAAAAACTTTTGTCTGGAATCCTTCACTTTTTAACACTGATGGTCGATGGACGATGCTTAATATTTGGTAATTATGCGAATAATGAATTCAATACAAATACAAAATCAGTTGACTGCACAAATTTGTTGACAATGTAACCTAACCTTCTTTTATTATTACTAGTATTAGATTATACCGACTTAAATTAGAAGGTTGCACTAGGTCGCATAAAAACATTTCCAAAGTTTTTAATAAATATCACAGGGTTGACCTTCATTTTCGTTGAATAAATGAACTTTAATTTACAAAAAAAAACGCGAAAATATAACTTTTTCGTATAAGACTTTTCTCTCTCTCTCTATTACAAATATCAGGAAGCTGTAGTTTAATTTTTGTATATTATACACGCCACACCCTGTATACAGTTAATAGCTAAAAGCTCTAGAATAAAAAATCACTGTTTGATGCTATTTTGCACTCTTGAAGATTTGTTTTCAATAAATATACTTTGGTCAGAATAAGACAGTAAAAAATAATTACCAAGTTTGTAGCAACTTGAATATTTAAACGAGAAATTTTACGCATTAATTTGTTTATTGTCGAATTCTGTGGCAAAACAATCTTTTCTACGGTTAATAATACAGTTTAAGCATTAAAATAGAATTACTAAAGAACTTTCTGTGTCTTATGCGTTTCTTTTGCAGAGAATCAAAATTTCAACCTTGACTTTTACTTCGCGGATCTCTAATGAAGCATAAATGGATTTTAATGCTGACATCCTTTCTATTGAAGACGAACTAGACCAACCAGTACTAGCGGTATAACCTGATTATATCAGAATCCACCAGTACTTAAATGTTACGTTGGCAACGTCTGCTGATGTAACGTTATTAGATAATACAGTTAAAACATTTTTAATAGATGTCTCCTATTAATTAGATTAGGTTCAGCAATTAGTTCGATGTAATGGAATTTTCCTTATCATCATTTTCTTTGATATATATTTACTATCTCGAGAATTAATTGTAGACTATTATTTGATTTCTGTTTTAATTACACACTTTTCATTATTTCGCTCTTGGAAAATGGCTTGAAAAAATCTTTAAAATGCAGAAATAGATTACTTGGTTTATCGAAGTTAAATTTCGTAGTTTGTTAAATTTCTTGCAGTTTTGTGAAAATATTTGACAGAATACTTAACGAATTAGATGATTTTTAATAATACAACGGTTATTGTTTAATCTCTTTTTTGAGACATTACGTGACTGTATACAAACAAACTATTAATCGCCTGTGTTAAAGATGATTAAGGCACGGTTGAATATACGAACTTTCCTTGTTTGGAACTAATGGACCACATACAATTAACGCTTTATTATTTTGAAATGATTCTCTTCCTGTGAGAAACTTTGTTGTTCTCAAAGTTAGCACACCTTAATACGTTTAATTTGGAAAGTTTTGTAATGGTAATTATTCCTAACAAGCAATTTTAAGTGATTTTCCTTAAAATAACACACATTACCTACCTATCTATTAACAAGTAAACTCATACAAAGGTCATACGATGCATTAAGAGTTCTGCATACTCGCAAATATTGTATCGATTACAATACAAAGAAAATCTTATCTTTATAATAACATTCCTTATCGAATTGTACATACAATAAACATTCAATCTTTCACTGCGAAAAATTAAAGGAATCATTGTATTTCAACATTTTTACAGTTTATATGGATTTACTTGTTCTATCATGGTCTTACTAAAAGTTCGATCCGTTGTCGAATAGTTAAATGTGCAACATTTTTTTATTGAATGGTGTATGAATCACTATTGAATTTGTAATAAATGTTATTGGGCATAAATGTTAGGAGCTGTTTTAAAAGAACAGAACTAAATAAACAAATAAGTGAATAACTGGGCTTAGTTCTTAATAAATGATTGGTTGTATTTCATAGCGTTATTATTTTATGTAGATTCAGCTGACGGTGTGATTCTGGGTTCCTGCGGTAGAGACGAGAGTCTTATTTCAGTAGTCTAGTGAATACGTTCGCAGCGATTACTTATTAAAATCCTACTAATTAAAGTACGTCATTAGGGCAGATCTGTCTCTATAAATAAGGTGTTATTATTATTATTGTTATTGTGTTACTACTGAATGAATGACTGGTGACGAGAGTGGATGGTAAGGCCGAGAGGTAGTCGTGGCCCAGGGGCGCCGTATCCAGGGGCTGAGCCGAGTGATACGAGAATGAATGGTGAGGCCGAGGGCATTAGCCAAGGGGCGCCGTATCCAGGGGCTGAGCCGAGAGATACGAGGATAAAAGAAGTGAGCGTATGTGTGTGTAGTTTTGATTACAGGTGTTCCAGATGCATGCACAACCTACATCGGGATGCTTATTCGAGTGACCACCAGATAGGACAGGGAGGGACGAGGCGGGGCGCCCCCGGTGAGTGTAAACCATAATTAGTTACGTATTAAGAACATACAGCAGTACTTGTTTGTTACATATCACGAGTGATTGCCAGGAACCCCGATCACATCTCATCTGCCCATTGTTGCCTCTTGACAGTCTGACAACATGTTTACGTACTACACCCGTAAGGTAATCTAATAATTACTTGTAAATAAGCTCCACTTGAAAACATACACCTAACATAAATAAGTTTAAAAGTTTTATAAAAAACATATTATTAACTGAGCAGATAAAAATATTTAGATTTCCTACTTTTTCCTTATTTTTTCCTGTGAAATATAATAGTTTTTTTTTAATTTAAAATAACTTTTTATTTATTTTTATTTATCTTACCTACTAATTATCAGTTTCGAACCTAAGCAACTTCAATTAGTTGTTAAAAAAGCTCATCTTTAATTAAAGCGAATTATTCTATAAAATAACTTCGTTATTTAGCAAATTACAGTCATTAGCACCGTTTTTGTCTTCGACGGAAGTAACCAGACGCTCTCCGCGTTGTACAATTCCATGAAAATAACGACGAGTGTTTGGATTACGTCAATGAGTATTGATGTTCAGGAAAGCAGCAGAAATTGCTTTTTGTAGGAGGTAGTAAACGGAACCCCGGTGACAGTTAATTTTATTCAAAAGCTAGACACAAAAGAATGCCAAATGAACCCGGCAAATCCGTGTAGGATTTATTTGCCGAAATGGACGAAAATGTCCGCCAACAATGCACCACTTTACCTGCTAAGTGTATCTGAAGGGCACACCATTTGAATAAATTCGTCACGAGTAATGACGTCAAACGGAAGTTTCGATATAAAAAAAATTAAGATGTAATTAGGATCTTGGTATCAACGTGTAGAAAAGAAGCGACATTCTTAAAAAAATTCGAAGATGTTTAATAATAAGGTAGTAAAAAATATATTTATTCTGACAATGATATGGTATAACTGATATACAGGACGTCCCAATATTCCGTGTACGTACATGGAGCTACCACAGTTATTTGCGATTAAAATAAACAGATTTAACTAAACCTACCTCTATTCTAAGTTGCTTCGTTTAGTAAGTAGAGGGCACTTAAGTTGACATTTTTTTTTTTTAATAACATACGAATGTAAAGATTTTATTGAAATTTGGTACACTAATACTTCCATATAAATGTCGATTTATGAAATGCTTAACGAAGTAATTGGATTAACAGAACTGTGGAAAACACCCTCTTAAAATACTTCAAATTATACAGGGTGTTTCAAAAAGACCTCCCGTAAATCCAGGGGGTGATAGTACGACAAAAAAATAAGAAATATTTGTCTTTATAAATTATATGTTTATCCCCTCTTGTTTTCGAGATACAGAGTGACAAAATAAATTTTTTTAAATAAAATTTTTATGAAAATTTCCATAAGGTGCGAAATATTTTTATGAAATTTGGTATTCCGGGGTTTTTAAGGACGCTAAATACGCTGGTCTAATTATTTTTTGGATATTTCATAGAGGGCGCTACATTCCTATTACATTTTAGGTTCTAATTTTTGTAAGGTTAGTTTTTTTACCATTCGGGCTCCAATTTCTAATGTACAATTTTATTTTCTAAAAATAATGTACTCTTGTTAGAACTTCCTAATGTGGACGGTTTTCGAGAAATAAGGCTTTTATTTGATCAAAATGTGAAGTACTTGATAATTCGCCACCATTAGTAAAAATAGCTTTGATAAAATCTTACACGGTGTTTGAAAGTTATTGGAAAAAACAATATTTTTTGTCAATTTTGATGCCTTCTAGCGGCTAAATGGGGCTATTTGGGACAAAGATAAATTTAGTTGAATCTGCTTGTAAAGTTTCATGTACACGGAAAATTAGGACACTCTGTACAATGCAAATGAAAAAGGACGTATAAATTTCAAATAAAACATGTGTTTATTTTCAAACATGCGTTATTCTAACAAACATTTCGTGATAACTAGCATTAAAACTGAGAAAAGGAAAAAATAGTAATTAGTTCCTCCAGGAAAAATTATAGCAGCAACTTCTTGTGACCTTACCGTACGATCACATTATATTCTTCGCGTTTATTATACAAATTAGAAGTCCCTTACCGTGAAGTGATTAATTTGAGCCAGGGTACAAATAATTAATAGTTTTCCCCAGCCTAATGTAGGTAATTATGTTACAATACGAAAGCACTTGCAAAGACCGTACATGTCATAATACAAAGATATTAATTTCCATATATCACATAGCGGGGAGTGAAAAAGTCGCTTTTTTGCTGTAATTTATTTAGTTCTGTACGTTTCATGTAGGCGTAATGTAAGGCATAAGTAAAATATTCAAATTAACATTTCCTTTGTTCTTGGTTTGAACTGATTTAAATGTTGATAAAGCCTCAAATGTTGCGTACTGGTTCAGTGGTCACTGTTTTATTGTTACGGAACAATCTGTCACAGTGAGGTTTTCCAACTTCAAACAAACGCAGAAATATTAATAGATTTAAAATGAAAAGGAATAAATTATTCCAGGCACATAAGTTCTGTATTGTCAAGCACATACAAATGTCTTTGTTCATTTCTGAATTAATAAAATAAAAAAATAATAATACACTCCGCAAAAATATTAAGGGTAAAAAAAAATTATTTGCATTATTTTTCTCACAATTTCGCGAATTTCGAATATCGAAAAAAAAATTCAAAATTTTTTTGCGTTAATTTCTTTATAATATCACATTGAATATACCTATCAAATACCGAAAAAAAAAATTTTCTTACAAAATTTGAAATTTTGAATTTTTTTTATTTAAAACATTCAGGAATTTATATTTTTACACGCAACGCTATACGATTTATTGATCCTTTTTTCGAAAGTTCTCAGCTTAAAAAAAAAAAAATTTCAAAACTACCATTTTTTTATTAAAAAAAATCTAATTTTATAAATTTTTTTTCGACTTCTGAAATATTTAATTTGAAATTATAAAAATATCAAGAAAATTTAAAAAATTTAAATTTATTTCAAAATTGAATTTTTAGGTACTATTTCAAACTTTTGAAATTTTTTTTTCGATTTTTGATGAAAATTGTGAGAAAAATAACGCAAACCAATTTTTTTTCTCCTTTAATTTTATATAAAAATGACGATTTATTAACTTTTTTCGACATTTGAAATATTCAATGTGAAATTATAAAAATTAAAAAAAATTTTTTTTTCAAAATTGAATTTTTAGGTATTTCAAAATTTTGAATTTTTTTTTTCGAGTTTTGATGAGTATTTAACACGAAATTGTGAGAAAAATAACGCAAACCAATTTTTTTCTCCTTTAATTTTTTATAAAAATAATTTATTATTTTTTTTACATTTGAAGTATTCAATGAAATTATAAAAATAACGCAAATGAAATTTGAAAAATTTAATTTCTTTTTCGATTTTTGATGTCTAACTCGAAATTGTGAGAAAAATAACCCAAACCAATTTTTTTTCTCCTTTCATTTATTATTAAAATGACTATATATTATCTTTTTTTTCGACATTTGAAATATTCAATGAAATTATAAAAATAAAACAAATTTGAAAAATTAATTTTTTTTTCAAGATTGAATTTTTAGGTATTTCAAAATTTTGAATTTTGTTTTCGATTTTTGATGAGTATTAAACTCGAAATTGTGAGAAAAATAACGCAAACCAATTTTTTTTCTCCTTTAATTTTTTATAAAAATGACGATTTATTAATTTTTTTTCGACATTTGAAATATTCGATGTGAAATTATAAAAATAACAAAAAAATTTGAAAAATTTAATTTTTTTTCAAAATTGAATTTTTAGGTAGGTATTTCAAAAATTTGAATTTTTTTTCTTCGATGTTTGATGAGTATTTAACGCGAAATTGTGAGAAAACTAACGCAAACGAATTTTTTTGTTCCTTTTTTATAAACTAACGATTCAGGAAAGAAAAACTATTCGACCGAACGATTTCAAAATTTACAGGCCTCATGGGCATATATTGAGCTAAAAAAACCTAGAAATATTGTTACTTTTCGCAATATTTGCAAAGTAGTAGTTGATTTTCCAAAACAGCAGAAAAAGTAACTGCAATTTTTTCAAAATAATGCCGAGTATAATTTTTTTTCTCAAACATACCAAAATAACCTTGAAGAGGACTGAAGAAATAAAAAAGTTTGTAAAATTTTTGCCTTGCAAAATTTCAAAACTAGAATCTTCAAGCCTTCAAGTTGTTTTTTCTATTTTCTTGATACGACCATAATTCACGAAATTACAGCCTTTTAAGAATCACTAAAAAAATTTGGAAATCTTTATGCTTCCTTAATTTTTATGCTGAGTGTATAATAAATAATACATGCTCAGTAATATCAGTCCGGGAAACATACTATTCTAACTATAGCAAAATTTTTTACCATTCTATTTTTTCTATGTAGAACAATTTACTTTACCTCAGGAAACAAGTTTATTATGAAAATATTTACTTTGTCATTTTTATTCTCGCTTTGGATCCAGTCCATTGTATATCGCACTATTATAAAGCTTCACAGTCATTGTTCTATTATGTTAAACTGATTAGTGTAGTGTTTGTTTAGGTGCTCACTATAAAATATGTAGGTATATGAATAACACCTTTGTTTAATTTGTGTTTTTAGTCAATGTTTACATTTCTGTCTGATCATAGTTGATCTCTCATGATTTCCTGTAAATATTCATCGAATACTCATTATTTTTAATTAAACAGGGAATTTCTTAGCGTCGTGGGTCCAAACGCGATTTATAAAATTTGTAATAACTATTTTTGTCCAATAATTGCATGGTTATCTTTCAAAATTTTCTTCCCAGTCTTAATTTTCTGTCCAAGACAATCTCCGAATCATCCATCAGCTACTTTGTCGCTCTTTCAACCTCCAAAAGGCTTCAAAGTAGTGACATCAGCGCCACAATCTGCTAAGAAAGTATATGTATCTGAATTTTCCTTGAGTAAACAGAACAGAACTTGTTAACTCCGTTGATCTCAGTATTGCAATTAAATCTATGCATACATATGCTTTTGGAATTCCAAAGGCAAGTTCTGTAAAAATTTCTGTCATGTTAGAGTATCTTAATTCTTGAGAATAATGTAGTTCCATATCAATTCCATCTCATATCTTGTGTTTATCTTTTTTACTTCAGTTTGGAATATAGCTGTGTTTTGAGCCTAGGGCTTGCACCAAATATTCCTGCTCCAGTTTTATTGTCAGTTCTGTATTGCAGACTGATATACCAATGTGATCATCGCAGCTTTGTTGAATACTGTAGGGTTTCTCAAAGTTCAACTTGGAAATACATAACCACTGTTCATCTTAAGCAGAGGACTGATTTATTCTTTGTCCTTGGTCTGTTCCAAACACCAGTGCCATTATTCCTGCTTCTGCTTTGATGAAAACATCTAAAGGAGTAATATGTAGTCATTATTTTTATCGCAGCAAGTGTATCATTTGTGCGTGTAATCTTGGCATCTTTACTTGTACCTTAAAAAGACTGTTAATTTTTGAGTAAAAGTCATTCATTTTATTAATACACAGGTACAATACATTTCTGTTCACAAATGTAATTCCTCCTCAACCACCGTTTTTATGATGTTGCGACCGTCGAATCTACGGCAACCTCGCGGGTAGCTTTGATGCCTTTGTGAGGCAATATTTGGCAGTGCCCTATTTCCCGACACAATGTGGCGAACAGCCGCAGAACACCAGTCGTGTTTAAATTAACGTGACTGGACAAATGTAAAATCTAATTTTATTGGTATTGAAATGGAATGTCCGCATGGGACACACAATACAGTTGAATTTACGTCGAATTTAAAACGTAAATGTTTAGTACATTTGCATGGGAGGATTGAATATATTTCGTACTGGATAAATAAAATACTGGACGTATACAATTAACGGAATATTTATGGGGATTGTTTCTCTTAAAGCGCGTTTATCGCGTGATATTAGTTAAAAATGATAATTGAACTGCGCTTCACAAAAACGTTCGATATTGGTAAATGTAGGTTGATTCAAGTGCATTTCGCTGTTTGTAATTTTTTTTGTGGCAGTGGTTTTAATCCTGCATTTTCAATTAGTTCGTCTAAAATCTACGTTTTTTATTCAGCAAAAAATTCAATGGAAAGTACAATATTTAATTGAAATGTGTGGTTATGAAGGAACTTTTTATATACACTTTTTTTTCACTAAAAAATAATAAAAACTAAAAAATGTCCGTCTGCAAGGGTATTGCAGTTATATTTTTTGGGATACGTTAGGAGTTTTTGAAGATACCTTATTCATATTTTATTTATTCGACTTAGGATATCTGGCCTTTGATTATACAGCCACACACAAAAAAAGGTAGTCTGTACTTTTCATGCAACATATGGTATCAGTAGTATTTTTGCCTCCTGATCAGAATTGAGCTATCACAAACAGGTCAAAAATAGCAAAAATTCACGAAAAAGTGCTAGGAAAACTAGTTAAGTTAAGTCCCTGCCGAACGTGAATTAGCGGTCAGAATTGATGGTTCTTTTTCTAACCTCAAAATAACGGTCAATTAAGGCCACACATATCACGAATTTTCAAAAAATAACAAATTCGCGCCAAATTTGGTATACGGGGGTTTTCGGGGTCGCTGATCACGAATCCGACATCAGATTTACAAAATTCAACCCGTGAATAGATCTTTTACAGAAAAATGAACAAGATATAGCCGAAAAAAAGTAGATTAACACCTGATTGGGTACTCAGGTTATAAAGTAAAATATTACAAAATGAGTTTCGCAATTCTGACCTCGAATACGTAATCAGCGACCCCGAAAACCCCCGTATACCAAATTTGTTGCGATTCTGTTATTACGTATTTGGTCGGCCATTTTGGATCCGCCATCTTGAATTTTGCAAAATTGATCTCGGATCCGTAGTCAGCGACCCCGAAAACCCATGTAAGGTAAGGTAAAAAATATTTATTGTGCATAGTTATAAGACAATATACAACCTATACACAAAAGGACTAGACACAGATAACTGATAATTAGCCTACCCCTCAGAAAGTCAAGTAACTTACACATATTAAAAGCAATAATATAAATAAATTATAAAGTGTTATTAAAACAATGTAAAAAAACAGTATAACTTACATATACATACACAACACTCATACATGCTTGTGCAATAAACATACAAATACGTAGTATAGTCAGACTCACACTCGCACACACACGCATATTATATTAATACTAATATTAAGTCAAAAATTAAAAAGCTAAAACTAAAAAACAGCAGCATTCGTGGAGTTATCGTTTTCCATGACCAACTCACGAATGCGTTTCTTAATCAGAGCAGCATTACGGAGTGTTAAGTACTGAGGCACCAGTACATTATTTAATATCATACTTGCTAAATAGGTAAATGAACATCTAAAATATTCAGTTCGATGACGCATTATTTGCAAATAGTGTAAATTACGAAGCTGACGATCATGTACATCATGTCGCCAAACCAACTTCTCATAAAGATAGTCAGGAGTTGTATTACACAGTATCTTATTTACAAAAACACAAAAATGAACATAACGTCTCTCACTGAGTCTTAATTTACCGAACTGTCTAATAAAGGGAGTAACATGGTGAAGAAAGGGTATATATGTGACAAAACGCATGCACCAATTTTGATTTTTTTGCAGTTTAAATTTATCAGCATTTGTAAGTAAAGGACCATAAACATAATCACAGTAATTTAGATGAGACAGAACTAAGGATTCGACCAATACTAATTTAATGTCAGAGCTCAAATAACGTTTTAAAGGCGCTATTTGCTTAAAGGAGATGAACGCCTTCTTACATAATTCACTAACATGTCGTGAGAATTTCAGGTCATTATCAAATACAAGACCCAGATTCTTTACTGAACTACAGTTTTCCAAAGGACAATTGTCAATATAAACAGCAAAATCCCCCAACTGTCTAGTTTTTTGATAAGTACCGATAACCAGGTTTTTACATTTATTTGGGTTAAGCATTAGAGCATTTTTATCGCATAACTCCTTAATCCGATGCAAGTCAGAATATCATGTATACCAAATACGATTCTATTATTTTTTAAAATTTGGTCGGCCATCTTGGATCCGCCATCTTGAATTTTGCAAAATTGACCTCGGATCTGTGATCAGCGGCCCCGAAACCCCCCGTGTACCAAATTTGGGAGAATCTATTATTTTTTGAAAATTCGTGATATCCGACCTTAATTGACCCGTTTTTTTGAGGTTAGAAAAAGAACCATCAATTCTGACCGCTAATTCACGTTCGGCAGGGTCTTAACTATATAAATGAACATTTGAACATAGAAAAAAAAATTTTTCTAGTTTTCCTAGCACTTTTTCGTGAATTTTTGCTATTTTTTACCTGTTTTTTGAGGTTAGGAAATTTCGCCATGCTAATGAAGCTTTTGGGCTGAAATTTTTACCACTTATTAAGGGTGCAAAAAGCCTCTAACATCCTGAATTACAAGTGTCTGCGATGAAAATTGCATTAATTATTAGCAATTGAAAAAAGCGGACATTTTCGACCATTTTTGAGCTCTTGCGCATAAACAAATTATCGGAATTTAATCGGACTTGTCTTATTTTACAGATTTATTTAATACCTACCTTTTTTGTATAAACCTTTTTTCTCTATGAATAAAAGTTTTTTTACGCGAGTCAAAAAACCACTTTTCCATAACTTTGACCACTGTTAAAACAAAGTTTCCCAACTAGTCTCGAGTAGATTTTTTGATATTTTGTTTATAACACGTTTCGGAACAATATTCCGCAGAGAAACTTCTAATAGTATTTTTTTCCCGAAAAAAAGCTATAATGACTGGCCTATTGAGGAAGTAAAAAAATTAAATTGAAAATTAGAAAAAGAAACAGTTTTCAGTTTCAAGAAATAATCTTTGCTCGATATTTGAAATAATCAATGTAAAATTCTAAAAAGAGGACGCACAAAAATTTCAAATATTTTTGAAAAATTTGATTTCTATTCAAAATTGATTTTTTTTTTCGGTATTTGATGAATATTTAACCCGGAATTGCGAGTTAAATAACGCAAAAAAATTTGTTTCATCTTAATCACCTGCTCCCTTAATTTTTTATAAAACTTTGACGATTCAGGAAAGGAAAACGTTTAAAACGATCGTTTTCAAAATTCACAGGCTCCATTGGCATGAATTGAGTTAAAAAAAACCTACAAACATTGGTACTTTTCGCAATATTTACAAAGTAGTCGTTGATTTTCCAAAACAGCATAAAAATCCATTTTTTGGACTTTTTCAAATTATACTGCTGAGTATATACAGGGTGCCGCGCTTAAATGTGACTGTAGAAACTTTGTTTTTTTGACCGATTTCAAATTTTTTTTTTTTTTTTGGGATGTAGGATAAAAAAACTCTATCTAACTGTAATGCTGCCGTTTTTATTAATGCAATTCACGGCCAACTAGGATGCGTTTTTTTGACGTCAAAACCGCTAATTGGTATTAGCGATTTTTTTTACAAAAAACAGATTATGTATTCTCGTTCAGCATGCCTTAAAATGTCTTATCACCAAGTTTCATCATCAAATTCGATACATCTTCAGAAAAAAAATTGCAAAATTTTTGCCTTGCATTATTTCTTTTCATTGTACCGAGAAAAATTGTTCACATCAAGATTTCAAAAATAGAATCTTCAAGCTTCAAGCCGCTCTTTTTTTTCTCGATACAACCATTATTCACGAAGTTACAGCTTTTCAAAGATAACTAAAAAAAATTTTTAATTTTTCTGCTGCTTTAATGTTTTTGCTGAGATTATATATTATATGCTTTTTCAAACAAAATAAATATTTTTTTTTATTACCTGAAGTTCTTATTCAGTAACTTGGATTCATTTTTGGGGATATTCAACGATTTTGGAATAGTTTTGTTTTTGGAATATACTGGAAGCGCTAGCTATATCCTATATAAATAACAAAGTCGTTTACACGTTGACGAAGAAAGTCAGATCTGAGCAATTAATAATGGGCAAGGTAGTTCCTGTTATCGAATAACATGCGAAAAGCCAATTTAACAGTAATGGGGTTAAAATCGTTAGTCAAGTTACAGTATACTAAGCATCAACTTATATGTGTTTTATACAAACATAGACCAACCGTTTCCTGTAACAAAATACCTAACAGAGCTTTTAATTCTTTAATTTCCAAGACAATTTAACTTTTTAAGATATTCAAATAGTTCACTTCTAGTTGAAAACGGAACTTTTTACGGTCCTAGGAAAGTTTTGATCCCAGGAAAGTTCTGGATATGGTCGCAGGTACGTAAAATAAGAGTTTCATGACGAAATATTCTAATGAAAAAATAATCTCCCTAATGCCCTAAGTATAGTATAATATGCTTATGCAACCCCTTGTTTATACCTTTTTTTTTAAACAATTCTCATGTCTAAAATTGCTGCCTTAAGCGTATCATTATACAAGAAATAAGTTGTCACAGGCTAAATACGGTTCGTGAGCCAGTATTATTCTACATTTCAAATTATATTACTTTCGTGCAATTAGTCAAATCGATGTTAAACTCGCATGACACAATCTAGAGCTCGTATAACTTACTTACGTCTGCAAGTTGGGACTTGCAAGTATAAACGCTTTTCTCACGTGTCATTCTTAGGGAGGTATATCGGGGTCCGAGGGAAGTGAGGAGCGCAGGGGGTGTCCTTTGCTTTTCTTATGGGACTAAAGCCCGCTGCCAATTTGAAAAAATTAAATTCTATTGAAATTATTTGGGATAAACATTATCTATATAGCAAAGAAATCTACTCATATGCATATAGCATACATATTGACTAATTAAAAACATAAAAATATCATATTTAAGTAGTTTTAAATTATATTTAATGAACGCATAAAGACTATGTAGATGTGGCAACAGCGCTAATAATTGACTAGCAGTTGTACACACTGCGAATTTACAGACCTCGTACATCGGAGATATTGCGCGTCAAATTCGGGTAAAGATGCGTACGGGTTCAAAAATGTATTGTGTGTAAACTATGTACAATATAATAATTATATATAGCAAATATATCGTATTATCCTCGCGAAGATTTGTATCCTTTATTTAAAATCCGTAAATCATATGAACTGGTAAAACAACGAGAATTATATTAATTTAGTTCTAAACAAATGAAATGTCACTCGCGCCCATCTCTCGTCCAAGTCGAAGAAAATGTTGGATGCAATTTTGAAGGTTCTGTGATAGATATTACATTATTACTCACTGTTCGTGTTTTTAATCTCTATTTCAGTAATGTTACAAAAGTTTTGCAACTATAACTAATTTTTTAGATATAAAGTTTGCTGAGAAATATTTATGTTCCTTTGTTATTCTGTACAAATGCTTTTATCTCAATTATTACTAATTATATTAATCAAGTAAAGAAAACTTTATGTAACCCTAAATATTGCTGGGTAATGATTACGATGTTTTTATAAACCATTAAATATATTAAAAGGATTTATCAACTGCCATATAAACCTATGTTAAAATGAACAACTTTCAACAACAATATCTCAAAATTTAGATTAAAAAAAAATCACGCACAGAGGGGTAATGGGACTGGGTAATACGCTATATAAATTTCAAGTACATCTGTACATTTGAGTAAACCCGATATACCTCATTAAGCAGGCAAATGAATACTAATATCGACTAGGATTAGTATTAGAATGTTTTAGTATTAGAAAAATTTTCTCCACGCCATCGTTTGAATTAAGCTAACGACAGTCCAATTTGTGCGGGTGCTCGTCACTGGGATACCGCAAATTTTAATTTCTGATTGTTGTAAGGCCGTTTCTCCCGTTTTAACAAATAATATAAAGCCATTTTTTTATTAGCCGAGTGCGCTTTAATGAGGTTTCGTGACTTTCGCAATTTGCGGTGCTCCCCCTGGCAGAGTTTTAATTTTACTAAAAGGCAAATCATTCATTTGGGGAAGACATGTCTTGTAGGTATAATTAGGGAGCCACAAAATTAAGCAATTCTTTATGTGGATGTTCGGTTTAAATTTGTGTATTCTAAATTTAACAACGGAAGGTCACGACTTTATAGCTTGTTGTCATCAAAATTTGAAAGGTGCCCATCGATAAACTCAAAAATATATATTTCCTTAATTTAGCTACCTATTTAAAATTATTTGTTAACACTGCCTTGAAATTGCATTGAATTATACTCCCAACAACCTGTAATCTGCTAGCAATAGAACATTATCCAAAAAAGAAATTAGAAATTAATATTGAAATTATTATAGTAATAGAATATTGAAAAAAGGAAATATATCAAAAAAGACAAGTTAGACCAGAACGGATCTGTTTTGTGGTGGATGATTTTTTCTCGATTACCTTTAGTGCAATTCACATAATAAAAGTGTAGATCTCTAGATCTGGCCGAGGTCCGGAACATTTTTAAAATTGCAAAAATGTTAAAAATGCCTATTTTATTTGAGTTTTTTACTTTACTATCTTGGACCTATGCATTTTGGAAGAATATTGAAGAGGAAAAAATGTTTTAGAATTGAATTTTGCACAATACACTGTAGGTTAAAAATGTTTAAATTTATTACCGATGTTGCAAAATAGCAATAATTGATGAAAAAAGGCAACGTTTTCTGGATAATTTTTTAAAAATATTTTGGTTGCTCCGAGGGCATTCTAATTTTGGTAAAAAAAACTGGAGTACAATAAAACAACACACCAAATTTCATTAAAATCGGTTCTACAGTTTTTAACTTTTTTTTAAAGAAGCGTCTTTCCGAGTATTTTAAAATTATAATTTTTGAAAAAACTAAATTGCAAATTGATAAATGTAATCTAATTGTTTAAAAATAAAGAAAGAGTTTTAACTTTAAAAATTTACTGTGGCCGTCCTAATGACTCGATTTCAATTTTTCAAAAACCATTTGAAAAGTTGAGCGGTCTTTTCAATATGAAAAAAATTTCAAATATCTAGATGCTTTATTTGAGGCTGTGCAACATTTTGAAAATTCGAAAATTTTTTTAAAATCTTTTTCAAAAAATTAATTTGCGAAAACTACGGAACCAATTTTAATGAAATTTGGTGTGTTGTTTTATTATACTCTAAAGTTTTTTTTACCAAAATTAGAATGCCCCCGGAGCAATTAAAATATTTTTAAAAAATTATCCAGAAAAACTTGATTATTTGCTTTCATTTCATTAATTATTGCTATTTTGCAACATCGGTAATAAATTTAAACATTTTTAACTTACACTATATTGTGCAAAATTTAATTCTAAAACTTTTTTCCCCTTCAATATTCTTCCAAAATGCATAGGTTCCAAGATACAAATAAAAAACCCAGATAAAATAGGTATTTTTTAAAAATATTTTAAACATTTTTGCAATTTTGAAAATGTTCCGGACCTCGCTCAGATCTAGGGATCTACTCTTTTATTATGTGAGTTGTACTGAAGGTAATCTAAAAAAAATTTGCCTGCCCCCTCTCACATGCACCTCAAAACAGATCCGTCCTGGTCTATAAGTGTAGACTAAATTATTATTCTTTAACAAAAATATAAAATTTTATTTGGTAAACGAATCCCACAAATCAAATTCATTTTCAGCGATGATATTTGCAAGTCGAGGGCCTCGAGATCATCCGTTGATTTCCGTTTCAGCAAGAGCCTTCAGTTTGAGTTTCAACCGCTGTTTGAAGGACCAGAATTATGCGTCCGGTTTTTATATGTTCATAAATGTCACATCAGCAAAACAACATTTAGGAACAATTTCATTATTCAGAGGGAACTTCCCTCCCAATTATGAATTTACTTTGATAAAAAGTAGAAGCCGAAATTCAAAAGAGAATCGCAAATCGGGTTACGGCTTTATATATGAAATACAAAGGCCTTTATTCGGATTTTGCCATTTGCACATATTTTCTAAAGATATATGAAATTGAAAATCCACATCCAAGATTTTTTTGTATTATTTATAGCTTTGTGCGGGTACTTCTCGTGTATTATAACATCGCTAACAAAAGGAACAAAAATTGGAAAGAATTACACAATATTATTCCGGTTTCGTCTGTGTCCAAAAAAGAATATTTTGCTTATACGTTTACATACAGTCAAACTGTTTTGCAGTAAAGCGTGAAGCTGGTAATGCTCCTTTGTTTTTCTTTGGTATATAACATTTGTTTCGACCAGTTCTGTACAGATAAAGAAATATTTTTCAAAATAGAATTTCTTTTAACCAATTTCTCTTACTACAATAATACGACGAAACATTTTTGAAACTGCTGACTCCATCGATAGCTCGGCTGACTCTACTAAGTGTTTAAATAAATCGCTGTACATAAAGACGTGCAACTAATCCGCTCTAATAGTGGTTCCTTATAAAAGAAAGTTCATAAAAAGATTATAAAGTTAAAAATAAAATCCCGAAAAGTAAATGACTTTACTTAAACAATAATTGTTCACTAACAATTTTGCTTGAGGCTTAAACAATAAGACACACTTTTCTGTAATCGAAAAAAGGTAGAACTGGTGATAACCTAAAATAGAACTATAGTTATTTACATCATAAAGTACATACATATAGAATCCGAGACTGGTGAATTATACTTAACTGCTGCGTGGCACAGTTCTTTATGGTTCATGAAATAAAGATTAGGTTTTATTTTTTGATACTTCTTAAACAATTCATTTCGATGACATTATTCTTGTTACAATTCCAGATTCTAAAAATCGTATATTACGTACGTTTACAGTTACTTCTCATCTGGGTTCTGTTTCTCACCTAGAAATTCTCAAGAAATATGTCAAGATTAGATTGGAAAAACTGAAATTTCACGCTTTTTATGCGCTATCAAGCAGGTAGATGTTACAACCAACTATTCGTCAAAAATACCCTTTCTATGATTTCTATGACTAGAACATCCTGAAACATATACAGACCATTCATTCCGAAGAACATCGGCAACGTTACTAATACAGGAGTTGATTATTAGCAATCAAGAGACATGGTGGGTGGAAATCAACCGCAATTGCAGAAAGTTATGTTGCCGACAATTTAAGTAACAAAATTGAAATAGCCAACAGGATTATTTAAAATGACACTTCAAACTCCAGGTTCTTGTAGTACGTCGCATCATGCTGTTTTAATGGATCAGTCAGATAATATTGAGCTTCCGGTGACTGAAATGGAGCGGTCAAATCATTTTGAGAAAAAAGTGACAATTAGTAAACGCGAGGGGAATAATTATCCAGAATTTATATATGTTACTAAATGTAATAACTGTACAGTTACTATAAATAATCATTCATAATATTTAATAAAATGTAATGTTCATTAAACATTTCTATTTATTTGTTCATAAAATATGCATTCGAAAATCGAAATCGCTTTTTTCCCTAGGAAGGTAAGTTACCTCACTTACCTCCCATTGCCCATAGCAACTTCCACTTCTACGATAAAGTCCACTTACCTCCTTAAAAACAATGTATTAATAATCTATTTACTATAGTGGGTGCAGATAAACAATTTTTCTACAGGCGACGCGACGGGGCTAATGCATTCTGTTCACCAATAAAAATCCTATCCAACTTGTAACCCTGTGGATGTCAAAATGATTAACGATCTCACGTCAAACTTTTCCAATAATAATTATGCACCTATCCACATTTGTTTATATTAATCATAGTAATTTACCGTTTGACCCTCTATTTATTATTCAGATAAGAAAGTATACAACTAGTCATTTCGTAGTACGTGAGAATAATATCAACAGTAGAGGGAAATTGTACGCTCCTGGCTGCATGTCGTATTTGTACTATTTTGTAATTTGCTGTGTTTTCCAGTTTGAATTATGTTTTGTGTATGTTTCGAACAAATATAGTCATGTACTTCGCTGAACTCCACGCCGACAGTGTTTGTAATATTTTGAATTAGGTAAATTAAAATAGACTGTACTGTACTTTGAATTATGTATATTACAATAGTGTATTACGTGTAAGTGAAAATATCATTGGCCGAAACCATTATTATTATTATACGATGTTTTGTCCCAAACGTAAACTATGTGTTTCACACGTTGCAATTATAATATACAGGGTGTTTCTGAGGGGAGTGTGTTCCTTCAGATGGATACTAGAGGACATGAAAATAAGCAACTTTCATTAAGCATTCCATCTCTTGTAAACCAGTAATCATAAGTGAAGATTATCTAGTCACTGCTTGTAAACAGTCGATTAGTTGATTAAGTGGGGTTGATGCAGAGTCGGCCTATGTTTCGCATAATAATTCTTCACTAATTTTGAGGAATACTTAACAAATTAGAACAAAGGTTGCTTATTGTTCATTTACCACTATTTTACATAAACGCACTTATAGCATTAAGTGGGAGTTTGATGAAAATAAAGTGTAACTAATCTTGGGAAGGTATGAGTATACAGGGTCGGAAAGTCCCCATGGTCCATCGGCCGTTACGGGAGAGCGATAAAGAAAGTCTTAGAAATCCGTGCGATAGAGAAAGATGGCTATAATGAAGCCGTCTAATAATCACAGCCCATTTCGCCCTTCCACAAATAAGATCCACTTCTAAAACAAACAAACCAAGATACTTCGCTGTGTTAAATGAAGGATTTTGTGTTAATCCAATTGAATTAATTAGAAAATATTCTAAGCTAAGGCCTCAAAATGTGCAGTATAAAAGGTTATTTTGCAATTTTTAAAAGGGAAATTGCACACGTCAATGTGTTGGTATTAATAAGCTATAAAAAACCCCTAAATCCTATAAAAAAATATAAAAATAAACCAAACATTTGTCTTTTTATGATTTCTATATCACTAGTGGGTTATATATAAGTCATAACTTACTAGTGACTTATGACTTATAACTCACTTATAGGCCACATTGTTCCTTTAAAACCTAAGAAATTATACATAGTATCATTAAATAAGTACAAGTGTTGGATAACATTTATTATTTTAAATGATTTAGTGTAAATAAAACAAATATTAGAATGTGAAAAGATAATGGATAAAAAAACTATTTATCTACTACTCTCAAAATTGCAATAGCATACACGCTTTTAGAGAAATGAAAGTATTTATATACTTCCACCTAACCTCTACCAAGTCAGCAAATTCTTATTTACAGTTTTTAATATGCCCCAAAAAAAAATATAAATTCCCGGAATACCTGCCCTTCTTAAATTAATTTATTTTGTGATTACGTTTACGTAATTTCGGGGATAATTAAATTTAATTGGGCCCTTATCTAATAAATTTTCATTAAAGCAATTTAGAAGCCGTAAAACACGTAACGGGAGGTCGAACGGTCTATAAATTTGTAAGTATGCACAGTAATTGATAAACATTTTTTAATTATTATTTTATGCTCATAATACGGTGTTAATTTTAATACCTCGCAAAAAGTAATATATAATTTTCCGCTCATATTTTCGTAACAAAATCATGAACATATTTTCAATGCAACCAGCCTGCAAATCATTCAACCATTAACGACAGCCACGGAAGCCTACAAACAAAACTAATATTTTTAATGGGTTTAATTTATATTAATATATTTGATGTACTTAAGTATGCATTCTTATTAAATGCAATTATTTTTCCATAAAAACTTACCTAAATTTAAAAGTATGTTTAACATGATATACTCTATAAAAACATGCTTTATTTAGATATAAAGAAGCTTACACCTGACTGAAGAATATTACAGTGAGGAAAGGATTTAATAGGGAGAAATATTTATTTGAGCCATTTCATCATCATTTATTCGTGCTTGCTGATTTAATGGTTTTATTGATGTTAATAATATATTTATTTAAATGAGATTATTATATGTATATTTAGCTCTAAAAATAATTTAAACATCTAAAATGCATTAAAATATTTACCAAGCTGGAAGAGTACCTATATTTAGTTTTTATATTTGCCATTGTTTTTATTACTAGGAAAGTTACGATAGCTATCAATATTAAATAATCTTTTTCTCTTACCGTCACAAAACTATTACATTTTTTGACTGTCAGAAGTCTCTAATGTTGGCATTTTCCTTACTGAGAAAAAAAAATGCTATCAGCAAAAAGTATTAACTTTTTTCAAATGGAACACCCTGTATTTTATTGTTCTATTTTATTCACATATCGGTCCACTTCAGCTTTTATTAAGTATGTTCTACACCCAATGTTGTTAGTTTTTTAGATAGAGCAACATTTCTGGAAAAACATAATTTTTATTATTTTCGGTCGCACGACATGGCTTTGGAAAAAACTGTCACATTGTGTCAACTTGTCAGTTCATAATTTATCATTCCATTTTGAGTTAATTTTATTAGTTAATATTTATTTGTGGTATTCTATAAAATAATAAAAATTAAGTTTTTTCAGAAATGTGGCTATATCTTAAAAACTAACAATTTTGGATATTGAACATACTTAATAAAAGTTGAAGTGGACCGATATGTGAATAAAATTGAATAATAAAATACAAGGTGTTCCATTTGAAAAATTTTAGAAAATGAAGTTTAAACTTTCTAAAAATGATCGTATTATAAAAAATGCCCTGTATAAAATATCGATATTTAACATTTGCCTATAAAATTCCAAAAGAATTTTCTACATAACTTGGCAACCCCGCACTAAAATGATAAACTGTTTATATTGCCATATATAGAATTTTCTCGGAAATCCATATGTTTAAAAATATGTGTTCCATTTCAAAAATGTAATATTTGGCGAGTCCCGTTTTTACTCATCACCCTGTATGTATCAAATTAATTTTGTAGTTTAGGTTTCTTGATTCTGTATAACTTTTATACAAACTTTTTTTCTGTATTATGAGTAACAAGGGAGTTATTTTACTTTCTCACACTAACGGCCCACCCTGTATATCCTGTTTTGTGAAATGTTGGTTAAGTGTCAATCAGCAATGAATTTTTATATTTCCATTTCATCTATATTAATGCATGGTCACATCGTACACTCTACATGCACAGTAATGGCTGATGCTGTTCAACCCTTCATGATTCGTTGACTTGCGCATTAAGTAGGTTAGAAATTAAGTTATACCAACATTCTATGAGAGAGAGAGAGAGAGAGAGAGAGAGAGAGAGAGAGAGAGAGGTTCCTGAAAAATCGAGATTCAACACAGACATTTCTTTTGAAGAAGAGGGTGATATGTCTTTTGAAACGTCAAGAAGTCTCTAAACTGATGACGTGGCTGTCCGCTTTTGAATTGACAACTGTCACGGAAACCTGCATACCAGGCTATTATTAACTTATCAATATATGCAAATGCCTCCACGTAGATACCGTCTCATTCATGTGAATCGTCACATCAGTTGCCAAAACGCGAAACGTAACTTTGTCGGATATATTTAGAATTCCTTCATCTCCGAGTACTGAGCTGTAATAATTGGAACACAACAGACAACAGAAAACAGCATTATCCATATAAATGGCTTTCTTGCGAAACAATACGCCGGGATAAAAGCCGACATCTCAGAGAATAATTGTCTTACATTATTGCATACCACGTCAAGATTTCTAAAAGTACTCCGCTCGCGAAGGTGTCGAAAAAACGTAGGAACACAACAATGATGTCATCACGGGCAATAACTCTCAAAGAAGGGATGTATAAAAAATCCATAACGCAGGTACCTTTGATAAATCAAACACGCAAAGGTACGCCAGTCCTTTGTCAGTGTCAGTCACAGGCCTGTTTAAAAAATTAAGCTTAATTACGGGTTGTGTAACTGACAAACAGATCTTTTTTTATGGCTTGTTCGTACAGGGTATACACTGTATACATAATATAACACTGTCCCAAAATGATGGAATAAAATTCATATTCTTTTCTAGTTCATATTTTAAAAAATCACTGAAACAGTTCAATTAGTAAATAGAAATTGTCTTTTCTGCAATATTTTCTTGTTTTTTGATAACATTACCGATAATTTTTTTAATAGGACGCTCTATATTTTATAGTATAAAGACGAATTCACGAATGCCAGAAACGGTAAGCGAAAATGACCTCCAAAATGTGATGCTCGCCGTTACTGAAAATCCTCACTAATCCATTAGATCTATCTCAGCCAACTTCAACTTGTCGAAGTCCTCAGTTCACAGAACTCTGAAGTCTCAAAGTCGTTACAAAATTAACGTCTTACAAGAACTATGGGCAGATGACAATAGAACACTTACAACACTTAATAATACTTCACTGATTTTACGATTGGTTGGTAGCCTCACAGCAGCAACTGTTTTTCTTGGGGGGTTGCTTATCAAGACTTCGAAGAAAAACCCTTCTCTGACCGAGCTCAAAGTCAGCATTTACTGTGCAATGAGTAAATATGGTATCACTAATAACGGCGAACCACGCGATATTAATATTTAAAAGAAATAAAAAGTAACATGTACAGATAAGAAAACGTTTATTTTTATTTACTTACCTCACACGAGATATAGTGCTAGCTATCGCTCCAATGCACCAACTACCTTGACTGTGTTGGTATTTCCATTGTAGGTCAAGAGAAATAATACAAATCAAGAAATTATTCAAATTACGTCCCTAATTTTAACACAGTATTCTTTGCTATAGCTTTAACTGTAAGTAGTTGCTTCCCGCAATGTCATTAGTTAATAAACTTTAATGTCCTCTACAGACAAAATTTTTGGCTTTGCAGTTGGTAAAACAGAACGACGATACATTTTATAATTTTTCTCTATAGAAGAATAGCCAGAACTTCCTGCAGAAGCGTTTAAAAGTGACAATCGATACTCGACCAAGCCTCGCAGCAATATTTCGAATATCTAGTCGTGCCAGCTGGTAAATTTCGAAATACGTTCGATTTATGTAGAAAACATGGAACGAATTAAGCGCTGTTGAATTGGTACGTGTATCCTGGACTGTTTGCGAATTTTCTGCTGCTCTAAGCATCTCGCATTCATGATAAAACCGCAGGAGCCAATAATGAAAGCCACGAGAAATTAAAATTCTTAGCACTTCATGAAAAACAGGTTTTCATCAACAAAAATATTTGCTTTAGTATGTTATTGGAGTATTTTAATTCTTTAAAACGTATATTTTTGAATTTCATTACATTTTAATGGAAAAAGTAGTCTAATTAGCGATTTTATATTTGTTGCACTCTTACAATCATTGGTCTATAACAATACACAATGAATGACACATATTAAGCGTGACCCCATTGTTTACTTTATATGTAAATGCAGCAAACTTGAACCAAAATTGATGATAAAATAATAATTAACTAGACCAAATATAAAGTTTGCTCAAAGCTTAAGGGCAGAAACCAGTTTACATGGATTATAACTTCTAGAAAATCTGATTTTTTTTACATTAGAAAAAAAGTGCTCAAAAAAAATAAATAACAGCTTAGAAGATTCCGCGAATTTCGTACTAGTTTTATAAAAAGTTTCATGATTTTTGTATTTCTTAATAAAAAATACGCAACATTGTCGTTGCTGAAATTTCACAAAGTTTAACAACCCAGTTGAATGGACTAGTCATTAATAGAAATCAATTCAATGTAAGTTCATTGAATCAATCCTGAGTAGGTTCATTGTATCGTTTTCTATTGCCTTTGAGACTCAAGAGCTGATAAAAAAATATAGATTTTCCAATCCTCGACTAAAAAAAAATCGAACTAATATTATTACTTTTTATACTACTTATTTGTAATAATATAGAGTATAGGCACATGAAAATGTACAGTATTGGTCATAGATTTTGCCATTCACCTAGTTCTTTTTTTTAAATAAAATTATATAATGTGTTCGGTAAATCCCCGCAAATTTCTGTTCTTAAATAATTCATCACAAATGTATCTGCAAGTATGAGGGAGATACCTAAGTCGGGAGAAGAAAGTTGTTCCTAAAAGAAACATTTGAACCTTAGTTGAGTGATATAAAATTCATATGTTGGTAATGTCTGAATCCTTTTACCTTCAGAACTTTATAGAGGGAATAATATACCCCAGGGAAGAGTTTGTAGGCTCAACATCAGGTTGAAGTAGAGAAATATACAGGGTGTCTACCTAAGAGGGATTCTTCTGTAACTCTGTAACTGTCAAATTTATAAAAAAATGGTTTTAATGAAAGTTGTATGGAATCATGTGAGTCATGCAAATAAAATATTTTTAGCTTTACGGACTGTTCCATTTCGCGTGGCCGCTACATAACTTTGTTATTTTAAATAGAACACCCTGTATATTATTGCTTTTTTGAATTTCTTGGTTAATATTAGGTAGAGTTTATTAAGTGTATGTGGTGTTCAAAACTTAGTTTTCGAGATAATCAGTTGTTTTTGAAAAAAATCACGATTTCAGCTCTCATTGTTTACTTCGTTGGTATATGTAAAGTGAACGCAACATAGTAAATTTAATTGTTATTCTGTGCAGATTAACTGACAGTGTTTCTCTCCTACATTCTTCATTTGTTATTGTTTTAAACTTTGTCACCTTCAACAACTGACGCAGGAGTTAGTAACACCGTTTAAAGTATACACGATAGCGGAAGTAATTCTATTGGATACGCACCATTGTATATCGCAACGGAAGGATAAATAATGCGCACTATTATCGGCGAACATTACAAATCAGTTATGCATAAACTTGGACTGGGAAACGTCCCCGATGACGTGACAAACAGTATACGTAATCAGGGTAGGATGTTGTCCTGCATGTGAAATAATATCACTGATTTTCAGATCGTGTCGCGTTAGAGGTATAAATAACAGTAAATTAAACGTCGATAACATCAAATGGTGTGATTTAAGTGAAAAGCATGCAACCTGTCGGCTATCAGTAGTTAATATTTCAAAATATAAATCATTCATGTGTGCCCTGTCCTCAAAACGCGACGTGCTTTAAACATACTTTATTTGTTTGTATTGTATAGATCCTAAGACTTGCGAATAATGTTTGTAATGCTGTATATTGGTATCAAAATGCCCCTTGGTAATGTATTTATCTTTGATTTGCTATGGGTGCTGGGAAAATACGCTTCCTTTGTGCTTTTGTTGATCGACACATTGCCCATTGAGCGATAGATATTGAAATATAATTTCAATGTGTGTGTGTTGATTTTAATTTTTATTTTTGTATTGTATAAACTTTAATATGCCTGTACTCAATAAAGAATTTTAGTTGGGCGCCGTTATTTTCATTTTTCTGTGTCTTATGTAGTGTAAATGTACTTTTGGTGTGTAAATTGTAGTCCTTATTTTTCTGAGTGTATGTGAATTTGTTTGTTTTTGTGTGTGTGTGTTTTCTTAGTGTAGATTGTATTTTTAATTAAGCTGTAAATTATTCCATACACACCTCTACTATCTTTTATGTTTTACCTTGTACTTTCTTATCCCTGGCCAGCTATTGGTAGACACTTGTTACATATCAGACAATATCAGAGAACCTCAGGAGTCGTTTCCATATTTTATTTTATTTTTTTTTACTCACAAACTAGTACAATGCAATAGACTTTGGAATGAATAGAGAGGTTGAAATTCAATAAAGTGTTTACTCAAAAATTTGTTATATGACTTTATACCTGAAAACTTCATAAACTCAAATTAGGAATACCTTTTATATGTAGTATGTTTTCCACAACAAAGAATATTTTAATAACAAAATTTGCTTTTTTTCGGCTCAGCTTACAAACAATATAAGGAATAATTATATAAAAAAAATTAACTATTAACTAACTTTATTTGATCTATGCAATACTGAGTACGCCTCCTTAAATTATTTATTGCCTATCAGACAGGGGCATCTCTTATATCTACACATGAATGAAAATGATTCAGACTAAAGTAAAATGGCTGTTCATTTGACAGATTTTGTCAGAGCTCGTGAAAATAGTGAAATATTTAAGTTACAAGTGATTGGATTATGCTTATTTCAATACAGGTAAGTCCCGTGGTTTGTTATTTATACTTTGCAAAGATTTCATGCGAGAGAAATCATTAATTATTGGTGATAGCTAGCAATATTATAGTTTTAGGTAACTGGTGCGTTGTAAAATTTGAAGTTTTCTTTGCTGGAAACTACGTAGAGGCCTTGCAGACTATTTATGGGGCCACTGGAAACTGCTTTGGAACTGCTTTATACTGCTGGTAGCGAAAAATTTTCATAGGATGACAAAATAACTTTCTCTGGACTCTGACAAGCTGTGGATTTAACTGGTGAGTGTTTAATTTTCTTTCTTGGACTGTTTTTCTTGCTTTATTTTTAATTGTTCGGGAGCTGCCTCTCCACGCTGTACATCTTGCAAAATCCAAGCAGTAACCAATCAATATTTTTTTTGTTTTTCTCATCCTTCCTGAATATTCTGTCCCTAGCTTTGCTTAAGGTCCATACACAGAATTTTTCAGTCTTTGGATGTCCTCTTCAATCACTTTTTCACAACACTACTTATCATCGTGGTTTAAACTTGACTTCATTAGATTCTTATTTGTTTAGACATTTCAAAGAATATTTGAAGAGTCAGAAGGTGATGAGATCATTGAAGCAATATAAAACTGATCGAAAATTGCAGCTAAAAATCTATTTCGTATTTTTTATCATTGACTACTGACTGTAATATGCATAATGTTGTACTTCATCTATTCTCTTTTTTCTCACAATAAAGTTCCACGAGTTGTACATATTGAATCTATCTCCAGATTCACTGATACTATAATTTATGCTACTGGACAGACATTTAACATTACAGGAAATTGAACCTTATCTTCAAATTCATACATATTATAATTTGAGGTTTTGGGAAGCTTCAGCTTTCCCTTGATGATAGCCCTACACTCCCTGTCCTTTGGAAGTCAAATTCCCCGGAAAAAAACTACCACTTATGACCAGGCAAATTTTTGACTCAACCAACAAACCGCCTACAGAGTAAAATCGTAGACAAACGCTTTGGTTCTAACGAATGATCGTGCATCACATAAACCTGTACATTTTATTGTACCAAAGCTGTGTGTGGCATTAAGCAGATAAGGTGAGTTATTAAGGGAATATTGGAGGTGTATGACTCATCCAGTCAAATAATTTCCATCGTGTATACGGTACACGTCTAGCTTCGCTTCGTTATGCATGCTTCCCAGTAATAATTCTTGTCTAAGTGAACTAAATCACGAGCATGGATGTAAGGCAATAACAAAGGGCCAAATTAAGACCAGGCCGTCTTCATTACGATGGTGAAATACGCTTTCCGAAAGGAGTGTATCTAGGAACATTCTAATACCTAAACTGTTTGTAATTTTTTGTACTGAGATGTATGTGATTGTCATTCGAATCCATTCTAGAAATTATAAAGTAAGTAAGAGATGGCTTACACAGGGTGTTACAGGTAGAGAGGTTGACGTTTATATTAAGTAGACAAAGTATGTAATAATGAATTTGTTATATTAATCTACGGCGAACGTCAGCAAAATGTTGCAGATGCATCGCTTCTTATTTAAGTGATGTCTCTTGTCAGTTCTATACTTCTCTTTGCAATTTGTACGCTTTGTCCTTGAAGATAGAGATTAATGTTTGAGCAATGAAACAATTTTAAATCCCAATTTAACCATTTTGGATTTAATTAATAAATATTACGCCTAACTGGCTTCTTGTAATATACAGTCATCATAAACGTACTACTGAAACATATTATACTAACGCTAGTCTTTAGTTTTTTCTAATTGGAACAGTTAGCAGTACATCTTAACCTCTTCTTCATGTGGGGATATTCGAGGAAAATCATAAAAGGTGGTGCCACATCGTAAGAGACCGAATAACACTAAAGGAACGTGACGTAAACATTTCATTCTAGGACTTGAAACACGTTTATTGCTTATATTGAGTAATTCCGCCCCATAAATTTCTAGGATCCAGCGATATAAAATTACGTCTCCGAAATAACAATGTGTGGTGAATCAGAATGAGCGGGCGAACTACAAAACGACGTAAGGGGGAAATGGGGAAGATATGTTATCACAAGAAAAATCTACTAATAAAAAAACAGTAAATAACGAAAATAATAACCAGAGCAAATCATTCGATTTATTTTAAAGGTATTATACCTTGAAAATAAATCCAAACAAAGAAAATGCCATAAAAAGAAATCAAATATTGTTCTTTGGTACAATCCACCAATATCTAGTAATTAGTGATTATGTGAACCATAAATTAAAAAGAATACAATCATCTAAATATTGACTGAAAATGACCAACACACAAAAATAACTATAATATTAGGTTATAACTATTTCTGCATTTTGAGTCTCCTTTTAAATGGAATTCATAAATATTAAAGAAATAGGGTGTTCTGAAAGTCTGTCAGGAAACTCTTGGAGGTGATTGTAGGGATTAAAATAATAGCAGTATGTAATGAAATTTTTTTTCGAATTGTCAATTGTCTGCAAGTTACAGCTTGTCAAAGTTCAATTTTTTTTATTTTTCTTTTTAAATAACTTATTCAAGTTCGATTAGTCTCTCATTTGGCACACTCACTAAGTAGATCAAGCTCTATTGGATCCGTTAGAGAAAACTTTCATTATGTCCCGCTAGAGGGCACTTTACCTAGATCTCAAAATTTATTTTGTTCTTAACTTTTTTCCCTTGCTAGACGTCACAGAAATTTACAATATCAGAAGAAAATATGTACTCTTTATTCGATCCGATAAATGTAACCGTTTATCAGGAAATCGCTATTAGAGTTTTATTAAACATCACATTTTTGATCATTCTTTCTGTAATTAATCAAGTTGCCATGCTTCAAATAAATGTCATTAATAATTATGGCTTACGAATTATACAATTGTGGAAAAATAAGATGAAGATAATAAATTCACTAATAATATTTTATTTACTAAAGTTTTAGAAGAGATGGTATTACAAATTACAATAATGCACATAATAATCATAGTAATAATTTCAATAGTTAATTCAATCCTATTTTATTGTAACAAATGTTCGTAATGACTTCCATCCGCTTCAATATACTTCCTGATACATTTTACAAATGACCGTTCTGACACGATTACAAAACACCGATATTCTCTTTTACCTACGTATTAGAAAATGTATCGAAGTGATCATTCTGCACATTTATTATAATAAATAAGATTGAAAATCAGTTATAGGTACTTGTTTTTCATTAAAATTATGATTACATTTATGAGCATTAAGATAATTTGTAATACCATCTTTTGTAAAACCAAATATTACTAGTAACTTCAATATCTTCATCTTATTGAGCATTATGATAATTTATAACACGATCTCTTATAAAACCAAATATTACTAGTAACTTCAATATCTTCATCTTATTTTTTCCACAATGCTATTATAGACCCGAAAAAAATATGTTCGGTGACCGGCTGGCGGGTGCTTTTTTTCTACCTGGTAATTTGACTGGCCAAATGTATTTGCAATAGCTAGAAGACGACATTGACCCTGCCTTGACTGATATTATTGAAAATGTTCCAGAGTATGATGAAGATCATTTAATTTTTCAACAGGACGGTGCTCCTCAGCATTATGCGTTAATTGTCCGTCAGTATTTGGACCAACGTTTTCTACGGAATTGGATTGGGAGAAGAGGCAGCATTGAGTGGCCTCCACGATCACCGGATTTATCGCCCCTTGATTTCTTTTTGTGGGGATACCTAAAAAGTAAAATCTATAAAACACAGCCAGCGTCGCTGGAAGATTTGCGTCAAAGAATCGTCGACGAATGCCGTCGAATCACTCCGGAAATGCTTCGGAATGTGCGCGAACGTTTCGAACAAAATCTTTATTCTTGTATGGAAGCGGGCGGTCATCAGTTTGAACATTTAATCAACTAAGTAGTAAGTAAGCAACTAAACATAATTTAAATTTTAAAATGTAAATATTTTTCAAAGTATTGGGCAAAATTATAAAGTTTATAGTCTTTTGTGAAGAAAATTGTAAGAGCTTTCAAAAGAAATATTTCTCAAAACCCCCAAAGCCATTTAAATATTTTGGGGTGATGCTTAGCTTTGCTTGGGGGTGAAAGTGGCGGAGTTAAAAATACCAGCAAAGAATGTCCCCCTTTAATCTAAAATCGACGGGCCTGAGCGTTTTTCTACAATCTTGACGCAGTCCTTGAAAATGGCTCTGTTTCGTTTTAATTTGGCCACTCTGTATATAATTATATTTTGTTAATATTTATTAATTATTATTATTAACAAGTAAAAAAATCTGTCAGATTGAAATCTATGATTAATAAAATATAATTGTAATATAATCACGCTATAGGTGAACTGCTTTTTTACTGGATGCAATTAAAGAATGCCATTAATTAAACGAAAACAATTTTAGAAGACTCATTTTTACTACTGCGACACTGCTATACAAAATGTATTTTTCCGTGGAACACGTGTAGCATTAAACCTAGTTTAAGATTTTATCTAAAATTTTATGTGACTGCCGCTTGAATTTCAAAAGAAAATCCAGTTAATCTTAAATTTAAGAGATGAAATCAGCAGTAATATCCTGCAAGAGCTTGGAAAATTACACATAATTTTCATGGGCGCACAGTGCAGAATGCGGCGAAAATTACTAGAGAAAGAATGTCGGAGATGTGTTATAAATGAGATTTGCAGTTATTGAAAATTTTATTATCCATGCAAGGAGGATGTCGGATGGAATTTTTATAAATATCCCACTGAAACTATCCTAGATCTGCTATCTGTTGTGTCTGTGGTAGGTGTTATTTTCAGGAACAAAATTACTTCTCCATAAATGAATATTTATAGTAATTATACAGTTATTACATTTAGTAACATTTATAAAATCTGGATAATTATTCCCCTCGCGTTTACTAATTGTCATATTTTTCTCAAAATAATTTGAGCGCTCCATATCAGTCACCAATGTTATCTGACTGATCCATTAAAACAGCTTGTTGTGACGTACTACTAGTACCTAAAGTTGAAGTATCATTGTAAAGAATCCTGTTGACTATTTAATTTTTGTTCCTTAAACTGTCAGCAACATAACTTTCTGCAATTGTGGCTGATTTCCACCCACCATGTCTCTTGGTTGCTAATACATCAATTCCTGCATTAGCCAGTAACGTTGCCGATGTTCTTCGGAATGAATGGCCTGTATATGTTTCAGGATGTTCTAGTTTCAAAAACTGTGCCATCTTATTAGGAATCATAGAAAGAGTATGCTTGCTGACTGGTTGATTGTAACATCTAGCTGCTTGATAGCGCATAAAAAAAGAGAGCCTACATTTTTAAAGATCAATCAAGATCAACCAAAAAGTACTTTTTTCTATACATATAGAATGGGATAAAAATTCAAAATATCTTAGAGCGGTATGATTACTTTGTATGTGAAAATGTAAATATATATTTTTTCTATTGAAAAAGAAGCATATTTTGCAGATTAAAGCTCAAAGTTTGTAACTCTCCAAAGGTACTCTACTGATCTGTTATTTGTATTTAGGGAATTTTGTGTTAATCATTGACTCTATTGTAAGTTTAGTTGCATAACTCACGGTCATGTGGGACTTATTGTTTAATAGATATCGAATACAAAAAAAAATATTTAAATTGAAAGGAATTTTAAACCAGTAGTCATTAGTGATGATTCATGATTAATGAATAAATACATAAATTACCAGTTTTACTATTGACTAAACAATGCCCATCACTGATTTTCATAAACATGCTTACAAGTTTAATANATTTGAGCGCTCCATATCAGTCACCAATGTTATCTGACTGATCCATTAAAACAGCTTGTTGTGACGTACTACTAGTACCTAAAGTTGAAGTATCATTGTAAAGAATCCTGTTGACTATTTAATTTTTGTTCCTTAAACTGTCAGCAACATAACTTTCTGCAATTGTGGCTGATTTCCACCCACCATGTCTCTTGGTTGCTAATACATCAATTCCTGCATTAGCCAGTAACGTTGCCGATGTTCTTCGGAATGAATGGCCTGTATATGTTTCAGGATGTTCTAGTTTCAAAAACTGTGCCATCTTATTAGGAATCATAGAAAGAGTATGCTTGCTGACTGGTTGATTGTAACATCTAGCTGCTTGATAGCGCATAAAAAAAGAGAGCCTACATTTTTAAAGATCAATCAAGATCAACCAAAAAGTACTTTTTTCTATACATATAGAATGGGATAAAAATTCAAAATATCTTAGAGCGGTATGATTACTTTGTATGTGAAAATGTAAATATATATTTTTTCTATTGAAAAAGAAGCATATTTTGCAGATTAAAGCTCAAAGTTTGTAACTCTCCAAAGGTACTCTACTGATCTGTTATTTGTATTTAGGGAATTTTGTGTTAATCATTGACTCTATTGTAAGTTTAGTTGCATAACTCACGGTCATGTGGGACTTATTGTTTAATATATATCGAATACAAAAAAAAATATTTAAATTGAAAGGAATTTTAAACCAGTAGTCATTAGTGATGATTCATGATTAATGAATAAATACATAAATTACCAGTTTTACTATTGACTAAACAATGCCCATCACTGATTTTCATAAACATGCTTACAAGTTTAATAACATACATCTGTACTACTTTATGTCACAACTGAATCATAGATCACAGGTAAATAATGAACGAGATGTACAAGACAGAGACAGAATCTCCTTACACAAACACTGGGCCCCAATGCACAATGCGACAAATTACACTGGTCAAGAGTTCAATGATGTACATACATTATCTGATCATTTACTTTCAACTACGAACGTATGCCGGCCACAACAAGGTCCTTATCTACTTGATATTACGCGATATCACGCCACCAACCCGTTTATATGTTTAATTGAAACAAATGGAACGGTATTTGCGTTTGCATGATAATTTACGGCGATAGGACGGGCAGTCTTTGTGTTATTTTAGTTTGTCGACTCGCTCGCGCGCCTCACTATACCTTTTGTTGTGTCGACAACAAAACCCTAAGCAGTCGAGTCAATATATTCAACAATGACTTTTATAATGGAAAGATTGTATAATAGTCCGCGTATATGCCGTTTATTACTGCAGGCGACGTGGCAAATTTGATTTGTAGCGCTGAATAAACTG
Organism: Anoplophora glabripennis; assembly: GCF_000390285.2. NCBI lineage: Eukaryota > Metazoa > Arthropoda > Insecta > Coleoptera > Cerambycidae > Anoplophora > Anoplophora glabripennis. The sequence goes on from NW_019416253.1 coordinate 722,095, forward strand.
GGTTTGCCCTAACAAAGCGACCATATATATAGAACTGAACTTATTTTTTTAAATCTGCATAGATCTGTAATCTATAACCTAACAGTGGATAAAAAAATATGATTTCTTTATTGATACAAATTAGTTGTAGATGTTTAAAGTTGTGAAAAATTATCAAGGACGCATTGTGACGTCATTTAGTGCTACCAAGGGTTTACTTTTGCCATGTCAACGAGAGGGAACCTAACTTAAATTAATTCTGTCATTGCAGCATGTACAATTCGCCATAAAACTTCCTGTATAATTTTCTGTCACTGCTCCAGAAGGCTTGGATGCTCCAGAGGTTTGGAGATGGGTTTGGTGCCCAGCCAGGTGAAAAAAGAATTGATCCCATTTGGGCGGATTCGTTGCTTTAATATACAATATAAGCTTCGTTTAGATGATGTAGTGGGTTCGCCGCTATCTCTTTTGTAACGTTGCCTTATACATTTTAAAAATATGTCATTATCAAGCCTATAAACACAAAGGTATACGGAACAGACGTATATTTGTGCAGTGTTTCGGGGATTGGTATGTATTTCACAAAGCGTACTGACTCGTTTGATGGGAACTCGTTTATATTACGTCTGAAGATTTAGGAATTTCATCAACTTCGTTCCTTGCTGTATGGATATATCAATATAATGTTCCTACAATTCTTAAGGAGGACGAAAGGACAAAAAACTATAGATATTTACTTGAATCATTAGTTAATAGATGACAGAAAGAAAAAAGTAGGTTACCGCACGTTTCACATAGAAATAAATTATCAAAGATAAAAAGTTCTGACTTGTCCGCCAAGTAACAAACGCGAAGGAGTAACGGCAACAGCGCAATAGAATATGAATGAGGATAGGTGGCGGGAAATTTAAAAAACGTTTCGATACACAAATTAGTCATTAGAAATGGATTAAATTCAACTTCGTCTATTTGTGTTATTCAATTTGGAATAATAAAATAAAATGAGAAATTTTCAAATGAAGCATATTTTTCGAAATCTTTTTTACTTATTAAGAATTTTGATTTTAAAGTTGAAGCTTATGTACAAACAATTTTTAACGGTAGAAATGTCGGTCATTCGAGTTAAGTACCCATTGATATGAATTTAGTATTTCTTGCGTTACATTGGTTTTTGGCGATTTGTTATCACTTTCGTAAAAAATACACAATTGTAAAAAACAGAAATGAATGCTATACACACACAATGAACGTAAAATTCGTGGATTCTAAATTATTTTCTAGTATTATTTGGAAGCGTTTGTTGGTAGTTTATTAAATTGTGTTTTTGAAAATTAAACACTATGGTTTATTCCATTGCGGAAGGGGTAGATATCATTTCGCTCTAATTTATGAACAATAAATGTGCGAATAGAACAGCTCAGCTATTGAATGAACAACATCAAGAGCGACATGTCAGGAGGAAGTATGTTCTAGAATTAGTAAAAAAATTTCAAGAGACAGGGAACGTAGCCAATAAAAAACAAGAAATTGAAAAACCTAAATGAAGCTAGTGAAGTTGCAGTTTTGGGACAAGTTCATCTTGATCTGGGATCAATCGAACTAGCATACAAACCATTTTGAAGAAGAATAAATTCCATCCATACAAAATACATTTAGTCCTGGAATTTCATGAAGATGATTATGACCGCCGTTTGCAATTTTGCGAAATAATGAGTGAGCGAGCAGGGAACGATTCACAGTTCCTTTTTAACATCTGTATTTATGATGAATGCAGTTTTTTTTTAACGGGACGGTAAATCGTCACAATTGCCGCTATTGGTCCGAATCAAACCCAAGAGTTTTTCACGAGGTGCATACACAGCAACCGGAAAAATTAAATGTATGGGCTGAAATTTTCGGTGACCGGCTAGTGGGTCCTTTTTTTCTTCCTGGTAATTTGACTAGCCAAATGTATTTGCAATTACTGGAAGACGCTATTGACCCTGCCTTGACTGATATTATTGAAAATGTTCCAGAGTATGATGAAGATCATTTGATTTTTCAATAGGACGGTGCTCCTCCGCATTATGTGTTAATTGTCGGTCAGTATTTGGACCAACGTTTTCTACGGAATTGGATTGGGAGACGAGGCAGCATTGAGTGACCTCCACGATCACCGGATTTATCGCCCCTTGATTTCTTTTTGTGGGGATACCTAAAAGGTAAAATCTATAAAACACAGCCATTGTCGCTGGAAGATATGCTTCAAAGAATCGTGAACGAATGCCGTCGAATCACTCCGGAAATGTTTCGGAATGTGCGCGACCGTTTCGAACAAAATCTTTATTCTTGTATGGAAACGGGCGGTCATCAGTTTGAACATTTAATCAACTAAGTAGTAAGTAAGAAACCAGACATAATTTAAATTTTAAAATGTAAATTTTTTTCAAAGTATTGGGCGGAATTATAAAATTTAATGAAGAGAATTGTAAGAGCTTTCAAAATAAATATTATTCAACCCCCAATGTCATTTAAATATTTTAATCTAAAATCGACGGATCTGAGCGTTTTTCTCCAATCTTGACGCAGTTCCTGAAAATGGCTGTTTCGTTTTTGTTTGGCCACCCTGTATATGACAAAGACTGCCAACTTACAAATAACAAACTCAGCATACTCGTACGCTGTTGCCAAGTTTTTGTTGCAACTGTTGGCATTTATTTTTGCATATTGGGTAAAAAATAATTGAGAGATGGAAATATATAATTTTAAGTATTTCAAACTCTATTTAATTCAATATCTACAAGTTAAGTATCTCAATCTGCTTACTTTCCAGTCATAAAGAATATTTTTATTTGCATTGGCAGCAATGATACTCCCTGATAAAGCTTCCAATCCTCTTTTTAAATAAATCAATAAAGGAAGAACACTTGTAGAAATTGCAATAAAATAATTTGAGGGTTATAACGATTTGAATATCGCTTATGAGGTGATTTCTTGAACGAATATTCCTTGGCGACGAAGGTGGCAGATGCGTTGTTTAGGCAGAGGAAGTTTAAAATTTTATGCTGGGTAAGTAAATCAAATCTGTCAATTATTTAAGTTGATTTACGGAATTCTGAAATTCCAAACTTAGTTAAGTAACTCCTTGATTAATTTTAAATAAAAGGCTCCCAAGGGTGCCTTCCACCATCTTACTGAAATACAAGACTTGATAATTTGTACGGGAAATATATCATTTAAATTGTTTGGAAATCCCCGGTTATAAGTGAAAGTTATTTGAGTCAGGTTTTTCATGTCGTAAGATTGATACGTCATAAAAGTGAAACATGTTCTTTGACTTATTAAAAAATTTGGAAGCTTTTCAATATAGATTTTATACTAACCTTAATACCTACGGCATAAGTATCCTAAAATCATTTTTTAATATTGATATTTCGTATAGAAGAATGTTGTTTGGGTTAATTTTGTTGAATATAGTCCGTCGAATAATAAATTGTGGCCAGAAATTATATGAATAATTAGTAAAGAAATAAAAAACAATAAAAAAGAATTGAGGACCGTCATGTAGAAAGAAAATATATATACAGGGTGTTGCATGACGTACTGGATACTCATCTTAATTAATTATTAAAAAATAATTAAATTACACAAAATATTTTAAAAGTTACTAAAAAAAAATTGTCCAGTACGTCATGCAACCCCTTGTATATTAGATATTTTTTACCAACCGTAACATTATTTAAATTCGTTGACTTTTCACGCAGTATAAATTTCCGCACATCATTAATTTTGAACTATAAAGACTCCTCATTTTAAAAATAGAAAGACAACATTCAAAGTGGTAAGTACCTATATGGTAAATTGGTTTATGGTGAAGGTAGTGAGACGAATTTATTGATTTTTGTTGCCTTCTAATAAAAGATACCTCTGTATGCGTGTGTTATTTCGTTAAAATCAACGAAAACACATGAGTTAATTGTTAAACATTGTATTTGAATTAAAAAATTTATATATTGTTAAAAGTTATTTAGTAATAGGTATATAAAACTAAATTAAAATAATAGTATGTATATAACTTCAGTTTTCAGAAATGTAGTTACAAATTAGTAAATTGAAATAGGATCCTTGAAAAAAACAGTCTTAACAAGAGTGATTGAAGAACATGGATATGCTCCTTATGCATCTACATCTGGCGTGCCTCAGGCCTCCCATTTGAGGTCAGTGTTTTTTGTTATCTACCTCAACAATGTACACTCATGTTTCCAGCACAGTAGAATTTTAATGTATGCCCATTGTATAAAAATATTTTCGGAACTAAATAGTGCAGCCGATTGTCCTCTATTTTAAATAGATACTGATAGATACTTTCAATTAATAAAGTTTTTTTAACATAGATTCCTAAATGTTTGTTTATTATTTTTACTAGAAATTATTCTTTTGACTATAATATTAATTAAATGTATCTTAAACAGTGGTCTATGTTGTTGCAAGTTGTGTGAAATTTCTTCTTTTTCTTCTCTTCGGATAACTAGTAGATTTTCTACTGTACTATCGCCACCCTAGACTGAACATTGGATAAAGATTTTATATTTCCATCGTAAATAGTCCTGGTTATACGAGAAATAACATTATTGCAATTTTCACAGTGACACTGTAAAACCGCACTTTCCTCTCTAGTTCGATAATATAGTAAGATATACTTTTTCGGTAAATGTAATTTATTCATGGCCATCCTAAAATAAACTAGCGGAATTTACTAGGAAGGAGCGTTGCAATATTCCGGATGTGGGGAGCCGTATTACTTGAGCGCAATATATTTTTCCTTTTTATCTTTCCGCATTTTTATTATAAAACATCCCGAAATCCCAAACCGTATGTCTCAGTTGCAGAACGGCGTTAGTTTTCTTTCCCTTCGTGTTGTGTTAGGGGCGGTTTGTACTAGGGCTGTTTGTTTACAGCTTTTCCTTTAAAAAGCCCGAAATTATCTGTGGCATTCAAAACAAAGTAAAAAAGCTTGTAGGAGATTTGTGTACATCAGTCGGAATGCGAATCGCTCTTGTTTTATTTTAACCGTAAAATTAAAATGAAATTGAGTTGGTAAATTTTTTGTAGTTCCATCTTTTTTCTTTAATTGTAAGATCAGTTTCTTTGTTTTGTCTGTACGTTGGGTTAAGAAGCTTAAAACGTTTTTCGGAATTACAATAGAATTCAAAACATGGTTAAAAAAGGATTTACATACCTATTCCAGTTGGAATACAAATTACCTTACCGTTTGCACCACTTTATATTGTCAGTATTTCTTCTATATTTATACCTACTTGACGTGTAAGAAATTAACTACACATTTTTTTTTTTACTTTTTTGTGATGTTCTTTACTTAAGGAGGTATATCGGGTTTACTCAAATGCACAGATGTACTTGAAATTTATATAACTATTACCCAGTGCTACCTATGTGCGTTATATTTTTTGAATTTTTTTTGCATCTAGATTTTGAGATATTGTTGTTGAAAGTGGTTCATTTTAACATAGGTTTATACGGCGAAGATGGACGGTGCGGCTCTTTTTTTTGTCCATAACTGAGAAAAAAGTTTAGAAATTGTGAAACAAAACCTTTCCATAGATAGTAGTTATAGATTTGTATTATCTTATTTTATCTTATTTTTGATGTAAAACTAATGTAAGTCTTGAACATAGTACAGCTGTATTAATTAGAAACAGAAACCAATAATTGCATATCTGTCTGACTTGCGGATTGATGTGGCAACGTCGCAATCAGCTGACAGCAAGGAGGAAACACATTTGAAAGACTTGATAAAAACGAAATTGATTTCAAACATATACATTTTTCATAAATCCCATGTACATTGTTATCAACAATAAATTATTCACAACAGATAATTTTAAAAAAACTAGATTAATTAAAAAAGACTAGGAAGCTGTGATATAGTTATTGGAATAAAAAATACAGTAAATAAATCCTTTTAATATATTTAATGGTGTATAAAAACATCGTAATCATTACCCAGCAATATTTAGTGTTACATAAAGTTTTTTTTACTTGATTAATATAATTAGTAATACCTACTTGAGATAAAAGCATTTGTACGGAATAATAAAGGAACATAAATATTTCTCAGCAAACTTTATATCTAAAAAATTAGTTATAGTAGCAAAACATGCAAAACGTTTATAACATTACTAAAATAGATATTAAGAACAGTGAGTAATAATGTAATTTCTATCACAGAACGTTCAAAATTGCATCCAATATTTTCTTTGACTTGGACGAGAGATGGGCGTGAGTGTCATTTCATTTCTTTAGAACTAAATTAACATAATTCTCGTTGTTTTACCAGTTCACATGATTTACGGATAATACGATATATTTGCTATATATATAATAATTATATTGTACATAGTTTACACACAATACATTTATGAACGCGTACGCATCTTTACCCGAATTTGACGCGCAATATCTCCGATGCCCGAGGTCTGTAGATTCGCAGTGTGTACAACTGCTAGTCAATTATTAGCGGTGTTGCCACATCTACATAGTCTTTATGCATTTATTAAATATAATTTAAAACTACTTAAATATGATATTTTTATGTTGTTAATTAGTTAATATGTATGCTATGTGCATATGAGTAGATTTCTTTGCTATATAGATAATGTTTATCGTAAATAATTTCAATAGAATTTAATTTTTTCAAATTGGCAGCGGGTTTTAGTCCCATAAGAAAAGCATGGGACCCCCCCTGCACTCCTCACTTCCCTCGGACCTCAATATACCTCCTTAAGTATATTTTGAAACAGATATACAGAGTGTCCACACTTATCGGCTCAATATTGCTAAATCCGTTATTATTGGAAATACGAAATCGATTAAATTAGCAAAGTAGTAGCATTTTTCCTACCGATACTAATGGTGCAATCGAAAAACCAATTGAGCATCGCGTTTTCGTAATTTAAAAAAAAAACATGTTTATTTTAATGGAACACCCTGTATATATTTACATATTTTAAAAGAAAAAATTATTGTGAGCAAAAAGTATTACTGACTTTGTCTGCTGATATGGAAAATCAGGGACTAAATTAGTCCCAAATATAACAAAAAGTACCAATGTTTCTAGTTTTTTATAGCCCAATACATGCCCATAAGGCCTGTAAATTTTGAGATCTATCGGTCGAACCGTTTTCCTTTCCTGAATCATCAAAGTTTTATAAAAATTAAAGAAGCAAGTTTATTATTCCTTAAACATCACTTATTGATTAAGACGAAACTAATTTTTCTCACAATTTCGCGTTAAATGCTCATCAAATATCGAAAACAAATGATTATTTTGAAAAAAAAATTATTAAAATCTAAAATAATCAAATTTTTCAAAATTTGTGCGTTCTCTTTTTTACAGTTTTACACTGAATATTTCAAATGTCGAGAAAGTTTTTTTTTTTTAATTGAACAAAAAGTAGAAAAATTTCATATCTCCTTGATCTTTTTTTCGATATGACCATTATTCATGAAGCCTTTCAAAAATCACTAAAAAAATTTGAAAATCTTTCTGCTCCAATTTTTTTGCTGAGTGTTTTTCACTTCTTACCTATTTCTGTCTTGTTATTTATCCACTGACTTGTTCATCTAATTGTTTGAAGAACATTTTACAACCATCATTAAACTAATAAGCAAATAAATGTATAAGCAATGTATATTAGAGTGACTTTCATTACAATATAAACATTTGACGCATTATATGTTACTTTTCTTGCTTATTTTTGGGGATCTTCAAAAAAGTTATACGAAAAGTCACGTATAATGATGCCTAACCATGAATGATAGTAAAAAATTAAATATTGCAACTGTGTTATACTGCAAACATCCACTAAAATAGGCATATAGATTATTTCCAACTATTTCGTGTTTCATTAAATGATTGCCTTGAGAAATACGAACGGCCTTAGGGATATTTCACCCTTACCCCTACTCACGCCAACAGCGGCAGAAAAAAACTAAATAGGCAATTTATGTTTGAAACAAAAACCGACAATTTTCAACTCATAATAATCATATACCGACCCCGTATAATTATACGGCTTTATCTTGCTCTTGGAAATGGTAAACTGCCGAGATGTAGATATTTGTTATTTTTGCGTGCCCGATATATAAAAACATTAGCGCCAAAAGTCACCATTCCACTTATAAGTAAAGGCTTATTAAGGGTGACAATCTTAACTGCCCTACACGCTATCCGTGACCTTTTTGTGTACCCAACGATCAATATTTACCACACCATTGTTGTGTATACATCGAGATATGCACTGTGGGACTCGCTAAATATTTGATTGTGAAATTTCCAGACAAGAAAACCCTGATTGGTTGAAAATTTTAATTCTAGTGTTTTATTTAAGACAATTCTTTTGTATTAAAAGTTAACCTAGCGTATTCCAGGCAATTTGAGGCAAAACGAGCAACGGCTAAATGTCAGATTTCGCTGATTACCCTTAATATAGGGGTGGTAGGTATAATTGGTAGTTATGACGGAGCAAACGATTTCCACGATTTGAAAAATTACTTCATTTACTTAGTTTCTTTTTAAAAAAGTCGGTATATATGCATTAGTGGACACGCAAGCTTAACACCTCAAAATTAGCTATTCTGGAATACCTAGATGTAGGTTAATTTTTAAATAATTTACATGGTGTAAGAAGTTTGACTGCCATTACTTCAGCATGAAATGGAGTAATCATAAATGAACAAAAATGTTGTATATTACAGGGGCGTAAGATTAACAGTTTTCAATATACAGCGAGTATTAATATTGGGGAGTTTCATCACAACGTGACAAAAGCGCTTAACCTAATGCCACACAGCTGGTGCATACCACGTGTGCACCAGGCAGACTTGTCCTACGGAAAAAATGTAAAAACAAATAATGGGAAAACGTTAAGAAAATTCAAAAAAAATGGTTTCCAAGTTTGAAAAAAACAAAAAAAAAAGTATCGATTTTGTAGTACGAAGATACTGTTGTGCTTAAATTTTAACTCGAATTTTAGTAAGTATGAATCTCTTAAAACAGGAACTTAAATTTTAATCAAACTATGTATTTGGAAAAAGAGGAAATAAACTACCCAAAGATTCACGTCGTCCAATACGTATTCAAAATAATTTAGGTACTTACCAAAAAGCAAAATTCAGTAATTTTTAAACGCACAAGTACAGACATATACCCATTTTCGATGCACACACGACACCTTCGAATCCAATGTTCGTGCATTCGCTGGAAAACACCACAAGAAAAGGAAATAGTGGTACGCAAAAAACACTCCGATACTGTCGAATCCAAATACCAACTAATATCTCCGGCAGTTTAGGTTCTAGCGGGATATGCAAAGTTGTAGGGTTTGATCGGGGAAAACTGTAACTGGCTTTAAAAAATTTGACCTTGAAGTCTCCAGTCAAGGTCGATCAAGGTCGGTAAAGGTCAACTTCAAATTTTTAAATTGGAACCCATATTTTTGACTCCGGAATTGAAAAATGCGGAAAGTTTTAAGTTCGGATGGTGTCTTTTGTCTTTTGTTTCTCTTAATACAAATCAATTTCACCTTTAAATGATCTTAGGGTTGAATTTTAGGTCAGTACCAATTGGCCCTTACAAAAAAAAAGTTATTTTTCGATAGAAACAACCACACTGGAGTTATTGGCTTAAATATTGTGTAGAAGGTAATGTTGATCGCAGAATGACTTGGTGAGGTCAATTCCGGGGACAAAAATAGGAGTTCCTATTTGAAAATTTGATGTTAACCTTGACCGACCTTGATCGGTGATCTCAAGGTCAAATTTAAGGTCAGTAACACTTTTCCCCCATCAAACCCAATACAGGTAATTTTCGCTTGAATCCAAACTGTCGGAAGGGCCCACCCTATATACAAGGTGTCTAAATATTTCTTGTACGTGGGTATACCTAACCTAAATTGCCTCGTTTAGCAGCTAGGGGGCGCCAAGGTTGACCAAGGAATTGATTAAATAATAACATGTCGGTTTGTTCATCTAAACTGTATCTATTGTTCTTCTTACAATTAGAACAGTTGCAATCTGAAAATAGTTAAATTGGTTGCAGATAAAATATAAAAATATTCCACTTGCAACACGTTCCAGTGTTATTAAAACTTCATCCTTATATGAAGTGCCATCGGTCAATGTCAAATTTAAAAATCAATATAGTTTTTGTTTACGACGCAGACAATCTACTGGATTTTATAAACAAAACATCACGCTGACGTGTCAAATTTATCCGAAAAATTCAGCGTCTTCTTTCGCCTAAACCACCGCGTTTTCCTTTTACTGCGTCAATATTTTGCCACTAAAAATTTCACCCAAGGCGGGTAAACAAACCTCTCGAATGTAAACATTCTTTCGGTGTTTCAATAATATAGTCCTCGTCTTCGAAACGTCAGGTCGAGTGTCTCGGGAACAAATCTGTTTGTGGGCAAGGTATTGCATTTTAAACGAGCGTGTTTGCAAAAACATTAGAGAAAAAGGGAAAAACAAGATTAGCGAGGTTTAGTGAATTTGAATATAAGCAACCAAAATGTTAAGTGACATTAGCAATCGAAATATCACAAAATATTTTTGAAAGCTTTATGTTTGTCGGAGTATTTACAGTCATATAGGTTTTAAGTTAGGCAACCAACATTGCATGATTGACACCGTCAATTAAAAATTAGAACCTCAGTGGAGCTGTTGAAAGGGTTAGATGTAATTCAATAAAATTGCTTTTGATATTAATTAAAGTGAACAGTTGATATTACATTTAATACATACAATTCAGTATTACACTTACGAGAATTACTTTAGTTGTTTTCGTTGAATGCGTTAACCTTATTAATAGGAAAAACAATCAAACCTCAGTTAATGAACAAATTGCAAAAAAAAACAAAAGAACAGGATGTGAAATCATAACAGGTTTAGTAAAAAATGACATACAGTGCGATACAAAAAAGTTATGGTTATTTAAACCCAGGTACAGCACTGCATGTGGCGTCCTCTAAACATTTGAGTTTCTCGTCATTAATACTCTCAATTTCTCGAATTTCGTCAAATTTCCATGTTATTGAACAAAAATATAATCAAAATACCAGAGATCTTAAGAATGACCTATGTTCATATGAATTTTGTATCTTAAAATATAGATATTGGAAAATATAACAAGCTTACTGTTTATTTCAAGAGTTATTCGAGAGGATACAAAACAAAAAAGCTGCAGTATTGGAAAGAGCACATATCTGAAGAATTTTTTACTGGGGCTTCCGATAAAGAATATTTAATGATTAATGTAATATCTCTTTAACTTTTACATGTTGTGAGGTCTATAGTGTACTTTGAATTATTTTAGGTTGCACTAATAATGGGGGTTTCTGGTGCCTGTCGATTCTGCGAATTGACAAATTAGTCACATATTGACACGTTGGCACTTACCTACTTGACACTATTTCAAGAAAATTTACAATTATAGAAGAAGGATTTTGCGTGAATTCTTTTGAAATATGCAGAAAATATATTTCTCTGCGCAAAACAGATTTTTTTTAAAATACGTCAATCAAAAATGTACTTCTCAGCCTGTTGGAATCAACACATTGGCGAACCCTCAATAGTTGCTTCATTCCTGAATATCACATATCCAGAAGTATATACTGGCCATTATATGAGGCGCACTTCAACAGCTTCATTGGCCAATAAAGGTGCTGATCTTACAACCAACAAACGGCATTGTGGATGGAAGAGCTACTCAATAACAGAAAGTTATGTTGAGGAGTCTACATCTAACCAACTTGATATTGCAAGGAAAATCAAAGGAAAATATGGGTGTTCCTTACAAGAAGAGACATCCGTAACTTTGCAAATTCTTCACAAACTTCGGCAGATGTTATGCGTTCCGAAAATGATGGCAACAATGCTACAAGGGTTGTTATTAACGGAAAGGAAGTTAAATGTGACAAAACAAGAAACGAAATGTCTATTACTTATACAGGGTGTTACAAAATTCGCGGACACGGACTGTGGAATCATATTAAGGAGATAAAAAAGTGTCTTTATGATTTTTCAATCAGACCAGTATTTTTTTGAGATATAGGCGTTAGGTCTGGAGAACGAGGTGGCCAAGCAAATGGGCCGCCTCTGCGAAGCCAATCGAACTGCTTTACCTGCACGATTATTTGAAGCTCCGAGAGCCATCACCATATCATACTATTCACAATTCTGGCCTATTATTTTGCAGTTTGTATTGACAGGTACTTTTACTGTACTCTAATGACGTCAAAGTATTGATAAATGCTTTTCGAATTGCCATTAATTGTTATAAAGCTGTCTGTTTGCTTCGTTCGAACGGTAGCACAATGTGCTGACGCCTTAGCAGCAGGTGCTGGACATTTTGAACAATTCGTTTGTCATAATTGTTTATCAAATGATCAAAAATTGAAAATTTTTAGTATTTTTGGATATTTAAAACTGCGATATCTCGAAAAATATCGGTCTGATTGAAAAATGATAGAGAAATTTTTTTATGACCTTCTCTAGCCTAACATGTTCCCAGAGTCCGTGTCCTCGAATCTCGTAACACCCTGTATGTAACTGATAATGTTAATAAGTAAATAAATTAAATTTGATTGATTGTGGGTTCATTATTCTACTAGTGAAATAAAGTTACTTTATTCCACTAGTGGATTAGAGCCAATTGTATGGTCTACAATTTATTAATATCAGGTACTTTGAGTCTCGGTTAAAGCTTGATTAACTAATCAGGCGATTAGACTGTATATTTTCTGATTTATTTTATGACGCATAATCACAGTCTAATCGCCTGATTAGTTAATCAAGCCTTAACAGAGACTCAAAGTAACGGGCCTAAATCTACAATATTTACAACAACTTACTATGACATACCAAAGTAATATGAAAAATATATTGAAGCAAAAATTTATTGCTAAATCAGAAACACTCTTATTAGTGTTATACTAATAAGTTCCTTCGAAATTGTAATTTTATGTTCTACGTTATATAAAGTTTAAACAAAATTTACATGCTTCTTTAATTTATGATTTAACACTATCTTTTCGGAAAAAGTAACGACAAATTAATTTTTATTACAAAAATTGCTTGCCTCTGTTTATTTCCGCGTTATTAAATGCAGTAGAATTACTCTTATTGGTTTGTCCTGTGGTACTTTTCCTGTTAAGCTATTTCTTAGGCAATAATTCTATTCACGAAAGACACTTTAAGATTTTAATTAATGATGGGAGTCGTTAAAAGCGCCTCCGAATAGTTTCGAAAAACGTCCGGAATTGGAGGTGGTTTTTATGTAAGTGACTGTGAAAGTAAGGCATTCGTCAATCTCACCTAATACAAGCATCCCCTTTGTCTTCCTGTCCTCGCTGGTGAACGTGGATACCATACACGTATAATTCCCTGAAAGATCTGGACCTGGTTCGATAATGTGTAGAGCCCTGTGGACGCTGTTCGTGTCCTTGCTAGCGGAATAGTTCAGATTAAGTCTTCCTTTAAGGATACCTGGAAAACAAATACGATTTGGGTGAAAAATTATAAAAATTGTCGTGAAACTATTACACTGAATAATGGACATTAATTTAAATTTTAATATGCTGCTTAGTTAATCTTTTCTTTGCCACGAAAGCTCGCAATATTATTAACAAATGCAGGTGATATGGTAAACAGGACACACTCATAGCAGGATACGAGCATCAACGGAATTAACGCAAAAAATTATATATTTTCCGGACAACAAACAAACGCGCAAGCAAATTGTGCCTCCCAGTTGAATGTGGTAGTTTATAGCTGGCATTTACAAGTGCAAATAACGGTACAAAAATGTCGGTCATTATTGTAAAAATGTGGCGTTACGTACGTTGCAAAAATTGTTGTGGAATAAGGAAGCCTCTATTGCTTGTGAAGAGTAGTTGTCGTTTTCCGGACACTGATTGTACTACAGCACTTTAAATTTGATCATATTTTTTGTTATACATAAAATTTGTTACTAAGACCAATAAAGTCTTTGTCACTGGTAACTATTAGTGTTCCTAGACTTATGATCGTCATTTATGGAAATTGTGTATTATAACTTTTTCGTTAGGTATGGTTCCTGATTGATAGTCAGAAGTTATGCAAGAAAATATTATTAGTTATGCGAAGTATAAGACAGCTTATAACGAATTCAAAAGGAAAAGTAGTCTGACCCAACGGCTGAACCTATGCATATGTATTTTTTTAGATCCTGAAAAACTGTCCTTAAATACAGAAAAAACAAAAACCTCGCTATGGAGGAATCAGCATTACCTAGGTATAATTCAGTGGCAGCTCGTAACATTGACAATGTCCTCAATTTTCCATATGGAAATTGGCGTTTCCAATAAAATACATACTGGATCATACATAGGAAACATTTCTACTATTATTATACAAAACAAATATTAAGAATCGTTATAATCAAGCACTGGGCGACGCGTATCGTATTGTAACAAAAGCCGGAACGCGCGGTCATTTATTTATTAGTTCCCGGAACGGAAAGTAAGATATTTAAGTCGTCACAATTATCGGAGGGTTAATGGGTTTCAAGTAGGTCGCCAAGATCGTCCTTCGGAGAAATTTGCCAATTTTTTAACGAGTTTACTTAAACTGTCGGGGCCATGTGTTAAGCGTCTAGTATGAGAAAAAAATCGATATTTAATAACGCGCGAAACCACAAGAAGAGCGTGGAGATTCCAAATTAGAATTAAATTATATTGTAAAATTGATAGTAATTCGAAAAGAAAGTATACCTAAGCAGCTGGGTTTTTTTGAAGAATTTTTCCTAGTTATAAGAGTAGATTAAATGAAATCGACTAATCCGTCCCGTAATTGCTACGCGGAGTCATAGGGGAAGGCTAGGGTTACTAGTAAGTCATATAATTAATGTTATAAATGTAAATTCAGTCAATTAGATAAATATACAAGCGTCCCGTTATTCAGGTCCCCGCCAATAAGATAAGAACCGAAACTTCTAGACCCAAGAAATGGGCGTGGTCAAAGCGAATTGTGGAATTCAGGAAGAATCTCGAAAAAGTCAATTCGTTCTTAAGTTTCACATTGAGCAGACTAATTATTAACTTTAAAGTCTCGGGCTAATTAATTAATTTTGATAGTTTTCCTAAATTTTGTATAGAGCGCGCATTCCCTGAATCTCGGTACGCTGTCGCGATTGAATCAATTAATTAATAATGTCGTCGAGCCGTTATGTTTTTATTTTGTTTGTTTTGTTTATTGTTAATAAAACCCTTCCTAGAAGTTTTGTGTTTCCTTTGTTTCTCCAACTTCAGTGCTTTCCTGTATAGCCACCCACTGGGTTACATCCCACGTAAGCAATGAAAGGGTAAGTGCTTGGAAGTAATTTTCTGAACATACAACATTTCTAAGTTCCCACGTGTTAATTAAAGTATAACGATAACTAAATAAACTCCCTTTTGAGAATTAAGTAGTCACTCTTTCGAGCATTAAATAGATAATTAATTAAAGGTAGATAATTAAAGAAATAACCCCTCAGGTTACAGTATAAACTGTTTAAAGGCAGGCTATGATGGGCGATGACAATGCTACTTCAATATCCGCGTCACTTGTTTCCCACGTCGTAGTTTACTCCCGTGTTAGGCGCCTCGTTGCCATGACAACCACCGTAAACAATAGAAGGTCGAAGGTAGAGAGAAGGTATTTTTAATAGACATAGTACTCATTTGTGGTCATCCCCATGTTATCCGGGAAAGTAACTTTCAAAATAAATTTAGCGTAAATGTTTTTTGTCTAATTGAAGATTAGGATGCCCGAAAACCCGGTATCCCAAATTTTCAAAATTCGAGTCGAAGTAGTCTCTGAAATAATCCGAATAGGCCGTCACCGTGAGACACCCGTGTATTTAAACGTAAAAGTGTACGAACCCCGTGCTTTCCCTGAAACTCTTTCTATTTAGTAGGGCCTCCTATCTCATTTTATTACATCTCCCGTGGAATTATCAACCCCAATAAAGATACTCCCCGCAGATACATATATAATATATACACATTCCCGTACGGCTCCCGTTTCCCTCATATCTTCCGCGTCCAGCTGTGCGAAAGGACAAAGTCTTGCTTATCGCCCGTTCGCTATGAGTTTGATTAACGTTCGAAGATTTATTTGTGAAAAAGAAGTGGCTCTGCGGACACTGGGCTGTTTATCCATTGTCTTAATTTATTGCCGTACTTGCGGGAAACAGAGGGTTGTCATTATCTCCGGAGTAAATCTTTTAATGTCAAAACTGGGCCGTTTGTTACTTGTCGATAAAATTCATTTCCGGTTCTCCTCCCCGTCCCCCTCGACTTCTGTTAGTTCTTGAGATCACACGATTGCTTTTCTCAATGGTCGCTTAACATTAATCCTTGTAGATATATAATTTCTACAGTCTCTGGATGTCGAGATGCAGCAGATAGATGCGTCCCGATGGGACACTTAATTGAGGATTTGTAACTCTAACTACGGAATTTATAAAAAAGTCTGTTTATTTTTGTGAAAAAATGCAACCGGACTTTAAAATATATTGTTCCCCACAGCGTATTAGCCGCTGGGCATTTTATAGTCTCTTTTGGAGCACCTCTTTCAATTTGCTTGCACTGTTAAAGAATTTCATCATAGATGAGATTTATTTTAAAAAGGCATCTATTCTATTATTATCAAAGGTATTAAACTAATTCAAACAAATTTAGAAATCTAGATAGCTAGAAAAATAATAAAGCTGAGAATAAATTAATATTTTTTTAAGTCATTAGCATGATAACAGCCCGCTTATACATTTCTTTGTTGCAATCGTGAGAGTTTTAATGCGAATGATAATTTAATTTTTTTGTTAATGAACAAACGGTTAGTTTTAAAGTAAATATTATAAAATAGTAATAAAGTAAATTTTTGAATATTCAATTTTGATCAAATAAAAAAGTTGTAGCAAAAAATAACTAATAAATTTTTTGATTTTCATGTCACAACTCCTATTCCACATTTTTTTTTTTGGAAACTGTATCTTCTAAGGGGTGCATTTTACCAAGGTCTTTTTTTATTCAAAACGTGTCCTTTTTAACTGTAGATTCAGGGGTTACCATTTGTGCTACTTCGTTTGAAAACACCCTGTATACATAATTGTGATCCTAAATTGAATTATTGTTCTTCTTTTTTCATCTATTTAATAAATCGTTATACGTTACTAATATGTTTATAACACGTAAGACGTTTATAATAAACTTAGCAAAAAAATTGAGGGAGCAGAAAAATTCGATCGTATTGAGAAAAAAAAAGAAGCATTTTGAAGCTTGAAGATTCTAGTTTTGAAAACTTGAGATGAATAAAAGAAATGCAGCAGCACATGGGCTCAGAATTTTTTTTCTTGCTTAATCAATCAATTGAAAAAGTTTTTTCTGCTGTTTTGGAAAATCAACTACTTTACAAATATTGCGAAAAGTACCAATGTTTGTAGGTTTTTCTTAGTTCAATACATACATATGAGTCCTGTAAATTTTGAAATCGATCGGTCGAATCGTTTTCCTTTCCTGAATCGTAAGTTTCATCAAAAATTAAAGGAGGTTTATTGTTCCTAAACATCAATTAATGATTAAGATGCGTTATTCTTTTCACAAATTCGCGTTAAATACTCATCAAATGTCGAAAAAAAATTTTTAATTTTGAAAAATATTAAATATTTCAAAATTTTTCAAATTTTTTTGCGTTCTTTTTTACAATTTTACATTTGAATATTTCTAATGTCGAGAGAAAAAAAAATTTGGAATTTAAAAAGGATTGAAGATTTTAGTTTTGAAATCAGATTCAATATTGAAAATAAAATCAAATTTCTCAAAATTTTTCAAAATTTTTTAAAAAATTTTGCGCTCTCATTTCTTACAATTTTATATTGAATATTTCAAATGTCGAAAAAAAAATTTTGAAATTAGAAAAAAGTAGAAAAATTTATTTTTTTTATATTTGGTATTTAACGTGAAATTGTGAGAAAAATAACTAACTCCGTTCGCTGTATGATTATTTTTCTCATTGATATATCGGCTATTGAGTGAAAAGTCATCTTTTTTTTATCATCGATTTCTCCTGAACTACTGATAGTACAGTGAACGGAAGATGGGTTTTAGAAACATGAATCAATCCTCTTCAAGGACTTTTTGCTACGTTTGTGATTTTTTTTTTATATACTCAGCATTGATTCGAAAAAGTGCAAAAAAATTAATCTGCTGTTTTAGAAAATCAACGACTTCTTTGCAAATATTGCGAAAAGTACCAATCTTTGCAGGTTTTTGCATGCCCATGAGGCTTGTAAATTAAACATCAATTAATGATTAAGATGAAACAAATTTCGCGTTAAATACTCATCAAATATCGAAAAGAAAAATTCAAAATTTTGAAAAAAAACAAATTTTTCAAAATTAAAAAAAAATGTTTGCGTCTTCTTTTTTGCAATCTTACATTAAATTTTCGAAGAGAAAAAGAAATTTTTTGAAATTTAAACAAAAGTTTAAAAATTTTCAGAGACGTTTCATAATCTGAATGGTCACTCCCACTTCTAATCCGAAATGGGCCGTAACTATTCAGATTATGAAACGTCTTCACTATAGCCATCCTTGTCTATCGCACGGATTTCTTTACGTTGTCGCTCTCATGGAAAAGCAGATGGACCATGTGGATTTTCCAGCCCTGTATGTTTTACTAGTGTTCTTAATGGTAGTGAAACCTTACAATAACGCTTTTTTAATGTCAATAAATTATTAAGTTGATATGGACGTTTATGGAGGTTGAAAAGAAAACTTAACTAATTTAACTACTTCAAATAATTTTACCAAAAGGACAAATTCTTTAGACTTAAGCTTGTAACAAAACGCCCATTGAACATGGATTAGTTTTTACAATGTACTGTCTACACATTTAATGTTCATCTTGTAACAAATAAGCAAATAAAACCGACATGTAGAGTTTCTTGGAAAAATTAAGTATCCACAGGAACCGACCTGTTCCAAAATTGAAGGATACGATGTATATCCAGCTTCTACACCCTACACTGTCAAAACAAGACATCCCCTAGGCCTGGAGCAAGAGAAACATTTATATTGAACGAGAGTTCCCCATGTTTGTATGAACGGCACGCAGTCGAATACCGTCTATGTGCTAAATTGTGAAATTTGTACTTACACGCCACTGTTAAATAAACATGATGTCGCATGATTTATGGACTTTAAAATCGCGGGGAAGCACGGAGGGGTGGTTTAAAGTACAACAGCCGTAATACGTTATCGAAATAGATTGGACAGACACTAATGAAAGATCCCTAAATCCTAAACGGTACTTGCACGGAATTGCGGAATCCCATTTTATATTATTGCATTCATTAAGTTCAAGTTGTACGTGGTTTAATGTTTGAAAAATGAATCCTAGGCATGCAAGGTCAGTTTTAAATAGACAATAGGTAATCCTTGTTAAATTCGACGCTCGCATAGAAAACGGCTCGATTAGCATAAATTGTTCCGTAATTAGTTAATTGTTTACTTGCGATTGTGTGTCTTGCGATTACAAACGCACAGGGTACTCTTTAAGTACATATACAGGGTGTCTCATAAATAGCTGCCAACCCTGAACAGGCCGATTCTATGACCAAAACTAAGTAAAATTTCCATTTTCTGCAAATGTTTCTTTTAATACCCCGAAAAATATATTTTCTTTCAAAATGTATTAGTTTAAAATGTAGTTATAGTCTTTCCGACCTCAATTGAAGACCAAAGAGCTTGGCGGTATGTACCAGGTTCGGTCGCTAACGCAGCAACTCGGCATTGAAATATTTGAAAAACTTGTTCCCTTATTTATTTAGCCATACCTATATACAGGTCTGGTTGCCCAGTTGAAGAATGCGCGCGCGGGTAAACGGCAAACAAACACAGCCTGACTGGGCGACCAGCCATAAAGTTCAGTTGTTGACAAATTGCCTAGCAGTGCAGTGCAGCAATGCAGAATTTGATGTGATTCAGGTAATTTTAATTTATTATAGGCACCTTCTATTAATCATTTATATTACAATACAGCCAGACAATATTGAATTAGTAGAACCGGTTGTTGATGAAACAGATTTTAGAATTTAAAAATAAAGATTTACATGTTCAATGTCACTGTCTTACTTTAAATATTTACGATTGTTTAAAAATGGAAGAAAAAGAAAAACCAGATAATGAAATTATAATTAGAATTCAGATATTAATTAAAGTTTCAGTGTCCATAATTTTTCGTGTTATTAAACAAGGTGTTATAGATATAGATCACTGCGTACAGAGGAAGCGAAAAAAATTTTTTTTAAATATCGATGACGTGACGAGAGACGTAATTCGGCGGACAATTTATAATTTATATAAAGAAAATTGAGGACATAAATAATTAAAATATGTTGTTGGCCAAATGAACATATAATATAAATTTTCTACGCATCACTTATATACAAAATTTTATTATTTTTTACCTTTAGCAGAAAACTTTTTTAGGGACGCCCATGAAATTTATTCAATTTTATTGCTAGGCATTTTTATACATGTTCCACTGACTTCGGAAAGACTATACGTGGTAGGTGTATTAGAGCGAGAATTTATAGAAGTAAAGTAAATATTTTTCATCTCTGTTTATTTATATTGCGTTTTTACGAAGATTTACAAACAAAATCTTAACATTTTTAATATCTACAGTAATATTTCAGGGTGCTGGTAAATATCCCAGTTCATTAGCTGGAATTTCCTTCCGCAAGCGATTTGTAGACAAATTAATAAATATAGTTAGTAGTACGACGCGATTTCCGACCAAATGGGACTTGAAGAAAATATTTCGAATTTTCACCACCAAGAACGGCGGTGACAACATTTTTAATATTAAGGTGATGTTTCGCATTGTATTAGCTATGTCCTGTCAACATTTGGTTAACGCAACTCTCTCGGTTTCGACATGTTTCCAGCCAAGAAAATTGAATAATTCCAAATATTTCGAATTTTCACCACCAAGAACGGCGATGACAACATTTTTAACATTAAGGCGACGTTTCGCATTGTATTAGCTATGTCCTGTCCAAATTTGGTTAACGCAACTCTCGGTTTCGACATGCTTCCAGCCGAGAAAATTGAACTTCGACGCGGTTATGTTCACTTCACCGGTATCCAGAAGTCTTTGCGCTAAAGCAACAAGTTCTGACAAGCCCTGTGGGCATTTTCGTTTGCTTCGTCATAAATTATAAGCACATCATAATATTCGCGACTGCAAAAGAAAACTTGGAAATACGGCTATTATATGTACTCTTGAAAAACAGCACAGCACTCACTACAACAATGTATTATTATAAACTGACTTTCGAACACAGTCCCGCTTCATAAGAAACCTACAAACTCGTAACAAGTGTTACAGAATTTTTTGTAAGTACTCACCGCGATAAAATACATGTATTTCAGCAGTTCCAAAACAGTTTTAAACACATTTTTAATTAGCTTTTTTCTCTACGACTTCAAACTTCCGATACAAGTTTCTGACATCAGTTTTTCTCCCTTTTTCACCCCTTTAAATTTTTGATATAAGTTCATTAACACCCTGTATAGAAACAGTGATATTGTTTTTAATATTTTTACTATTGTTTCAAAAACTGGTTTATCTCGAAAACCGTCCATTTCGTCAAATACACGAACAGTGCTTTTTAAAGGAATATATTCAGAGTACCTAAAATTAATATTGTTAGTTATTCTGTCCAAAATTTTACAGAATATACAAGAATTAGAACCCAAAACCTCTTTGGCGCCCAATATCGCTGTTAAGGAGAAGGGAGTAGCGTTACTTGATGCTCCTAAGACATTAGTAGATATTTAACAAACACCCTGTATATAAACCATTTCTATTCATGTTATATTTGTTGATTCATTTTCTGCAACGTACGACACTTTAGAGCAAAAATTGTTTAGCGAGAACAGTTTATTTCCCCGATCTCTATTAACCCTAGGATGTAGCGCACTTATTTCAGAAACACCCCGTATATCGACGTAGTACACGTAGGACTTTGATGAACCCAACCTTCGCATTTTGCTCGAATCAATTCAACCTCGGAAAAAATTGCATTAATTTTAATGAGCACTTCGGTACATTATGTTAAAAATAGAATTCAATTTCATATCAAGTTGCTCGCGACACGTTATTAACTGGCGGGCAGGTATCGACTCACGCGTCTGTGCGTGCATCACTTGCGTGCTCGGCTAATTCGTAATTATTTAAACAATGTGACAACAAAGCTGAATCATTAATCATATTCATATATTGCGGTAGGCATAGTAAATGGAGTTAATGAAATTTAATGATCAGTATTTTACGGGACTAAAAGGTCACCACCTTTTAGTCGGAAGTGCAGACACTAATAGACCGGGAGATATTAGACTGAAGTTCGACGACGTCTTTCTCGTTTATGTCTCTGCGAGTACTGAAAGGTAACCGAGAGACAAGTACAATAAACTAAAAAAAGATGGGCTGCGGGACACCTTCGTGAAAATTCAATTTTCCTTTTCAAAAAAATAATGTGTACAGCGACGTATTTCTCACTTATGCCATGTTCGTAAGTTGAAGAGAAGTATCGATTTTATCACGAAATTTTTTTGAAATAAGTGTCGCAAGAGAAATATGGAAAACTTTGTAAGAAAATGTGGAAAAACATCTTTATTTGTCTACCAATTTCTCATTAATGCCAATTAGAAATATGACATTATTATATTCGNAAAAAATGTTTGCGTCTTCTTTTTTGCAATCTTACATTAAATTTTCGAAGAGAAAAAGAAATTTTTTGAAATTTAAACAAAAGTTTAAAAATTTTCAGAGACGTTTCATAATCTGAATGGTCACTCCCACTTCTAATCCGAAATGGGCCGTAACTATTCAGATTATGAAACGTCTTCACTATAGCCATCCTTGTCTATCGCACGGATTTCTTTACGTTGTCGCTCTCATGGAAAAGCAGATGGACCATGTGGATTTTCCAGCCCTGTATGTTTTACTAGTGTTCTTAATGGTAGTGAAACCTTACAATAACGCTTTTTTAATGTCAATAAATTATTAAGTTGATATGGACGTTTATGGAGGTTGAAAAGAAAACTTAACTAATTTAACTACTTCAAATAATTTTACCAAAAGGACAAATTCTTTAGACTTAAGCTTGTAACAAAACGCCCATTGAACATGGATTAGTTTTTACAATGTACTGTCTACACATTTAATGTTCATCTTGTAACAAATAAGCAAATAAAACCGACATGTAGAGTTTCTTGGAAAAATTAAGTATCCACAGGAACCGACCTGTTCCAAAATTGAAGGATACGATGTATATCCAGCTTCTACACCCTACACTGTCAAAACAAGACATCCCCTAGGCCTGGAGCAAGAGAAACATTTATATTGAACGAGAGTTCCCCATGTTTGTATGAACGGCACGCAGTCGAATACCGTCTATGTGCTAAATTGTGAAATTTGTACTTACACGCCACTGTTAAATAAACATGATGTCGCATGATTTATGGACTTTAAAATCGCGGGGAAGCACGGAGGGGTAGTTTAAAGTACAACAGCCGTAATACGTTATCGAAATAGATTGGACAGACACTAATGAAAGATCCCTAAATCCTAAACGGTACTTGCACGGAATTGCGGAATCCCATTTTATATTATTGCATTCATTAAGTTCAAGTTTTACGTGGTTTAATGTTTGAAAAATGAATCCTAGGCATGCAAGGTCAGTTTTAAATAGACAATAGGTAATCCTTGTTAAATTCGACGCTCGCATAGAAAACGGCTCGATTAGCATAAATTGTTCCGTAATTAGTTAATTGTTTACTTGCGATTGTGTGTCTTGCGATTACAAACGCACAGGGTACTCTTTAAGTACATATACAGGGTGTCTCATAAATAGCTGCCAACCCTGAACAGGCCGATTCTATGACCAAAACTAAGTAAAATTTCCATTTTCTGCAAATGTTTCTTTTAATACCCCGAAAAATATATTTTCTTTCAAAATGTATTAGTTTAAAATGTAGTTATAGTCTTTCCGACCTCAATTGAAGACCAAAGAGCTTGGCGGTATGTACCAGGTTCGGTCGCTAACGCAGCAACTCGGCATTGAAATATTTGAAAAACTTGTTCCCGATTTATTTTAAAAAGGCATCTA
>NW_019416253.1:747032-867551 GCF_000390285.2 Anoplophora glabripennis
TGATGCCTACTTGACACAGTACATTATTTATAGTAAGTATCATAAATTTTCAACGGCATAAATGAGAAAGTTATAGAATGAAAATAAAAATTTTCCGCAGCTTTTCCAAAGCTCTATTTTCTTTAGTCCTTAGTAGGACTTATGCCAATGTTTTTTATGACCTTTTCGAATATAATAATGTAATATTTCTAATTGGCATTAATGAGAAATTGGTAGACAAATAAAGATGTTTTTCCACATTTTCTTACAAAGTTTTCCATTTTTAGGTCCCTTGCGACACTTATGCCAAAAAATTTTTGTGATAAAATCGACACTTCTCTTCAACTTACGAACATGGCATAAGTGAGAAATACGTCGCTGTACACATTATTTTTTTTTAAAGGAAAATTGAATTTTCACAAAGGTGTCCCGCAGTCCATCTTTTCAATTTAGTTTATTGTACTTATCTCGCGGTTACCTCTCAGAGGCATAAACGAGAAAGACGTCGTCGAACTTCAGTCTAATATCTCCCGGTCTATAAGCGTTCTTGGGTATACGTTTTATAGTTGCATTAAACAAATTCGTTTTAAAGTTTGTTTTAGCTTTTCTACAGACCTAAATGTAGAAACTTCTTCAGCTAAACACATTAAAGTCCAAATTTTTTTCTTTGTTTCAAAAAAACTCATCAAAAACTGTTTCAGATAAAAGTTGTAGGATATAAAGATGCCAATAACCTGATGAACCTAAATTTGACCTTGACCTAAAGTTTTTAGGTCAAACCAAGGCCAAATTGAAAATATTAAAAAGAACACCCTATTTTTTATGTCAACAATCGATAGACTTCCAAACATTATTGGATTTCTAACACAGAGCACCTAGAATGTATGTTTCCTATCCCAAAGCATGGGAACCGGTGAAGTGGAGTGTGCGAGGTAATCTGACCGCGCATACTTTGAACAGGTCCGGATTAAGCAATATTTTTACACTTATAACAAATATTAATTTTTCAAGTTTGGAATTCAGAAACTAGTATATTTCAATGTCTTCTTATATTAAATAAACCTACAAAATGATTTAAATATATTTATTGTCCTTTAAGTAATGTTAGTTTATTTAATGTTTGTCTCTTAGTAGATATCACTGAATTAAATATATTAACTTCATGATTTATTCTCACATCCATATACTTTTCATATACAATCCTCACAAGTGCTTATGCATATTTTTAAATATGTTCACATTGAAAAAGTTTTTTAATAGATACACAATTTTTATTTTGCTGTAGCTTGGGTGTATGTATTGTTTTTTTAGGAGTTATTAAAAAATATATTATTTCTATTTCTTAAACTGTCATTTTTCCTTTTTAAACGACATATTGCTTCTCACTCTTGGCAAGTTTAAAGTTGGCACTGCATTTTTGGATAAATTTCTAATGCCGCGTTTATTAATAATAATAAACTTATCTTGAAAATGTAAAGAACATATTACAGACGATTTTTAGGGCGCCCAATACTTTTTCATAATGGCTTTGACCCATTCCAAATTCATTTCCACCCTCTTCAGAAAATTTGAGAATAAAAACAACAAAATGGGTAATACAATTTTATTCAGTAACTAATCACTTGTAATTTAACATTAATGTATATTTATTATTGAAATTATATGTTGACGGTTCAATATTTATATAAATAAAAATAATTATTTTTAATAGCCACCATGAAAATAAACACCAATTGTGACAAAATATTAATTGTAAATAGCCGGTTGATAATATTAGCCTGTATATTTACATTAGTTAATAATGTGGGCACTAAAACACATGAAGCCAACACTGGAAATAAGTGCATGTGAGACGGAGAAGTGCCATAAAATATTGTTATATTATTACTTACTTAAATAATGAAATTTCAATACTATTGTGATCAGATCTGCTATTACAATCGTCAACGATACACTTCCCCATGATTGCACAAATAAAAGCAATATACTTAACAAAATATCAACAAAGAACACAACGAATGTCTAACAGCGACTGAGAGCGCGAGGCTGGTTGGGCTGAAATTAGGCTGACAGTTGAATTCGCCGGCTTGCCTCTACAGTTCAGTCTATTTTGTCAATGGATTTATAAGCTATTTTTCTATTTTCATTATATAAAATTTTATTCATCGTCTTATCGATAATATTCAAAGAAAACCGCTTATTAATGCATGATTGTAAAATACTAATCAAATTATTAAAATTATTTTTAGTCATTCATTTGATAGTTGTTTTTTTATAATAATGAATTGGTATTTTCCTTAATTTTAAGATTAAAGAAATCAATTTCATTATTTTGGTCAGGTTGAAATGTAAAAGAAGTTGAAGGTGAAGTTTATTTAAGTTTTGTCAGTATTTGGAGAAGGACATTTTATCAAAGCTAAAACATCATGTACATATCTGGTCCAATGAAAAATATTATTGTTACTATTAAATTCCTGCAAGTTTTCTAAATTATCCAAAAATGAGTCCACTCACTAGTAGTTTGTTTATATTTTCTTTTACAAAAAAACGCAGTCTTAACAAAGTCGTTATAGAAAGAATTATAGAATTATCAACATTTTTTTCTTGCCCACCTACCAAAAAAGCCATGGGCCTCACCTGTTCATAATGTCACGAGCCGCCACTGATTTGAAGCAACAATATCAAGTTTTGTGTTAACGGAAAAGAACTACACGAAATAGAGAGGATCACGTACCTTGTGTATCACGTTCCTTAAAATATGTATTTTTTACTTTTATAAGGACATTATTATGTTTACATTTTATTAACCTAATGAGTGTACATTACAGTCACACCTAGGTACATCGTCAATTCAGACGACACTTGCTCTTAATATACCGACGCTTAGAGCAATAATTTGTTTGCTATACCATTACCTCGTAAGAAGCACCAAACATCCTCCACCAACATATTCTATCCAGCAGTAGTAAATGCAATTCGATCACATTTATTGCTGCTGCCGGGATTAATATAAACAACAGGACGAATCGCAATTTTCCACGGAACAAAAGAATTGGTATGAACTTCGTTCATTTTTATCGTGTCAACAAGGCATTATTGCAATGCAATAGATTCTAAATTAAATTTATATCCTTGTTTACTATTCAAACACCGATCTCGTCAAATGTGTTCTAGTTTTAATTTAACATTGTTTGTAGGGTAACAAACCAAATTACAGTGAAATCCAATATAACGGTGTAAACTCGACTATTTTTATGTATAGGTATATAACCCTACGAAAAAAGTAAAAAAACTTTTTACGGTATTCGGTTTATATGTGAAAGACATTGGGTTGATTCATTTAAAAATGTATTAAAAAATTACGCAATTATATAGCTCCTGACTATAATTTGTATTATATTATACGTCACACTACAATTTGTATCACGCATTGCCAACAAATTGTATTTGAAAATGTTGTATTTACCTTTAATACAATTTTATCAAATATAGTTCCAACAAGAATTGCTTTCCGAGTTGCATTTGTAGTCCAGTCACTGAAAGCGAAAAATTTGCATACAAACTCATCTGACCCCCCACTTCAAAAGTTATATTGTCTAGAAGTGCGCTTTTTTCTATTTGGGAGTGAAAACTACCCTTGTATGAAAAAAATGCGAAAATCGCAGATTTACGCATTTTAAATATTCAATTCATGTTCAAATATGTTGGATAAAGTTCCTTTCATGTTTTTTAATATAATTTATGAAATTTAATTACTTTTCAACCCTTAAAAATCCTTAAAAACTAGGAACTAAGCTTGAGATGTTTTAATGGTATGAATATGTTGAACTTTTTCTTGGTTTTCAAATTTTATAGAGAATTTCAAACATTTTAAGTTCTGTGATTTGCAGTTTTTTTGAGCCCTTCGTTTTTTAGATTTGTAAGCTAAAAGGGCTCAGGAAAGGCAGTTTTGGAGCTTAGTTTTGAATTTCTAACGGTCATAACTCAGTCAAATTTTGTCCTACAAAAATTAAAAGAAAAACAAATTGTTCAATAAGAAAAAACCTACAATTTCTTATTCTATCATTTTATCATTTTATAACTCTGTTAGTTTTTGAAATATTTTGAAAAAAGGGCGATTTTTTAAAGAATTTAAAAATTTTGTTCAAAAGTAAATGAAATTTTTTTTTAAATTTAGGCTTCTAAAATCGTTGAAACTCCCAGAATCTACTTTTAATACAAAAATAAAGTAAATTGAAGAATACATTAAATTTTTTTTTCCGGCGTCATTAATTTTAATACCGTTTCTTTCTCTCAAAAATCAAGACAATTATTTTATTTTGATTATAACTTCATTAGTTTTCATGCTAACGACTTCTACCATCACTCAATTTAAAGGTCTTTTCAATAACTTTAATAGGTGTTATGTAAGTTTTCCTCGAAAAACCTTAAATTTTTCCGCCACAGGCCGTTGAACGTTTCGATTAAAGTTATCTTCGAAATTGACTTCAACTTCTGGGAGTCATCTAGAAAAATAAAAAAAGCAGTCTCTTTGCTATTTAATTACCCTCATTTTTGCTTATGATCATTTTTTTGATAAAACTTGTAGTTTTTGAGATATTCGCGAAAAATGGCTCAAAAACATGCATTTTTGGGCTAAAAACGAAACATGTTTAGGCGCTAATAACTCAAAAAGTATTGACTGTACAAAAAATTCTTATAGAACATTTATTGCTTAGAATTCGTCTCTCTATCGAATCGTGAGGTTATTTTTAATAAAAAAGAATCACACCCTCCAGAAGGGGTGACATCCACCCCTAGGATAAAAGCACACATTGGCACTGTATAACTTTTGTTTCTTGTGCTATTCCCTAGCTACAGTTCAAATTTCACGTCAATCCATTCCATCCGAAAAAATTGGTAGCCAAAACGCTTCAGTGACTGGACTATTGCCCTCAAAAGCTAAATGTTGACACACTAGCACGTGGTACCATATAAGGAGCCCCATGAATGGCTGCGTGCATCCATCGCACATGCGAAACAAGGCCTTATACAGGTCACTAATAAGTTTTTTCCACGGTCGGGAGTAGAAATCAGTTTCTATGACATTAAAATTAAAGCAGAAGTAGTCGGTTATTCCCAAGGGAGTATAATGCTCCCAAGGGAGTTTACATTATGCAGAACGTTTTTCATGCAAAAAAAAGATAACATTGAAATTATTTATTGACATTTAAATTAAATGTTACATTTGTACAATTTTCAAAATTAATATTAGAAGGAATATTACTTTCGCTTACATTTACAGTTTTTGTGATTGCGCTAGTAGTGGTACCTACTAAAACCTGATTAGCAATTTTGGTCTTATTTTCAATGGAGTTCTCGACATAACCCTCAGCGACTGTCGTTGATTTCCAACCAGCATGACGCTTTATTGTCGTGATATCCACACCAGCATCTGCCAGTAATGTCGCTGAAGATCTTCGTAAGCAGTGACCAGTATAACATGCAGCATCAGGTAATTTTAAATACGAAGCTACTACACTCGGAATTTTTCCCATGGTATTCTTGCCAACTCGCTGCGAACTACATTTTCCTGCTTTGTAGTACAAAAAAAGGCGCTTATGCTTGATGTGGGGAGGACGAAGGGACAGGTATTTTCGAAACAATTCAAGCATATTTCCCACATCGGTAACCACAAAGGTTCGTGGAATCTTTGTCTTAGCGTTTGGAATTTTTACAATCAAGGAAAAGCCTACATCCTCAATATAATCTACAGTTAAATTGACTAGTTCATCAGTTCGACAAGCTCCGGCAATCCCCATAATTAATCCAACCTACTCGTATAAAAAATCAAAATACTTAATAATAATACTTAATAATAACCTAACAACAAAAGTAATCTTACCTTAATCATTAAGAATTCTTTGTCATCTGCAATTGATAGAAAACGGTCGATTTCACCCTTTGTCAATATTTTCGATTTTTTCGCTTGATATCCGTCACCGGTTCTTTTCAAAAATGCTATCAGCTTGGGGAATTTGCTTATATCTATGTTGTCGTAAATTATCAAGCATGACTTAACCATAGAATATTGCGCCCATAATGTGGAAGACTTGTAATTCTTTGCATTTTCACTGAAGTATGCCAACAAAACATTCTCGCTGTATACTTGAACATTTTTCTCGGCGCACCACTTTTTGAACCGATTGTAGGCTATATCGTATAAAGATCTTGACTTCGTAGGCAGCAAATTGCTTATTGCAATATTTGCAGCCTCCACAATCTCTTCCGACTCACAATTATTCATTGTGCACTAAACAAACTTTAAACTAAACCAAACTAGCACCTTAATTTGACAATTCTTTTTGTTTGTTTATTTTGTAGTTATGACAATAACTCAACGACTACTAAATAAATGCTCAAATCCGAATACAATAATTCTGGTGCTACTTACTTCATAATGACAAAATATGTGTTTTTAAGTTAATGAGACCGTGGAAAAAATAGTATATACCATTCGGGAGAGATGCTATTTTGTCCTCGGTGCATTGTAGCCCTCGGGCTTCAAATTGCACCTCTGCCAAAATAACGCATTTCTCTCCCTTATAGTATAATGTACTATTTTTAAACGTTTTTAACGTTATATGTTTTGTCTGTTATATTATTTTTTATATAAAAAAACAGTTATTTCTGTACCCTCTTCCCTACTTGTCATTTCTACAAATTTTATGGACAGGAAATTAATTTGCTGGTACATTTGTTGAAGACAGCTCATTATAATAGAGACAGCACCTGCGGCATAGATTTCATTACCGCAGAACGTACATGTTAATTAAAACCAAATAATTTATACCTATTATGCTGATTATTAACTAATAATTAATTACCATTAAATTACCTGCCGGATAAAATGTCATGTTCATTTTTCGCAATTTATTTTCGTTTATTTACGTATAAAAATACGAGATGAAAACATGAAATATATTCCCCGGAAGCCCGCGTGTGGCAAATTTCCAAGATCTGTGCATGATGTGCATGAAATAATGAAGCCATGCGGCGTATCCTAAAAAATTTGATGTAAATGTCAGGAACGGAAATAAATTCGCGAAATGGAAAAATGTTCCAGTGGGGGGGAAGTCTCTCAAGACTGTCGAATGACTCTCCATCGATTGCTAATGTAACAGTGATCTGAAGCTGATCTCGGAAATATACGGTGCCGTAGTTGGGGTCATTGAATATGGAGAGCACGTATCCCTCTTGCTTTTTGCGGTTCCTAAGGCCTTGCTCACACTGAGGTTCAATGCAGTTGCTTAAAAAAATTTTTCGAATACGTACAAATAATTTTGAAATGTATTTTTATGACACTAGTTAATAAATTCTGAAGATAATGTATTTAATTGATTTTGAAGCATATTTTTTTTTTCATCTGCGTATAATATTGTACATTCTACATTAACATGCGATGGAGGATCATTCATAAATATCGGGAAAATAAGGTCACGTGTTGAACCCTGAGGTACTTCCAGATCAATATTTTTTTGTAGGATTATTTCAATTTCACATATACAGGGTGATCCGAATTTTATGCAGGAAACTTCGGGAGCAGATAGATCTTTTTAAAATAGTAGGTGTTTGCCTTATAAACATAGGTCTGGAACTGCCTCGTATTAGAGATACAGGGTGTTGAAGTTATTAAAAAAATATATTTTTTGTTTATATTTCAAGAATCTATTAACCGATCTCAATAAAATTTGGTACAAATAATATACGATAGTAGGCCTTGCATTACCTAAAATATGAGCTCTAAGGGTTTAACCAGTGGTGTACAACTGGACAGGGGTAACCCCTTTTTATAAAAAAACCTACGCCACTGTATTTTTTACAAGTTTTTGTAACGGATTTGTATTCTAATGCACCAAATACGTAAAAAAGGTGACTTGAATTTTTTCCATGAGGTTCACCATTTTCAAGTTATTCATGTATTTTTCTATATTATGAAAATCAGTAGCAGTTTTTCTGTCATAAAACTAAGGTCCAAAACAGTCGAAAGCTTTTGATAGTTCCAAAGTTTTTTCTTTTAATAAATTAATATTTTAAATTCTTATATGTTTCTAGATTGGTGTTATTACAATTAATTTTATACCATTATAAATCCTTTAACTCTGTGCCCAATCGTAGGTGAATGATTATTGAAAAACGTTACATAATTTGACGCCTACAAAAAACCCGCATCGTTTCCAATAAATATATTTTATCCCTGAAACTGAGTTACCTAATGATATCAGGATCGACCTAGCACGTGTTATCAAAACAATTGACATCCACCTGCATTAGCGCAGTATACGTTAAACGTCACATTATATTGGCTTTGCGATTTCCATGCAACTATCACCAGACTTCATAACAGTAATTATGTTCCAATACGTGCCAAGAGTTTTGATGTACACAGAATACAGAAGCCGCGTTGCGAGGTAATGGAAAATTCATAATTGTATTTTTTGGAGGTCGTACAGTTTTGTTTGAAAACGTCGTTTGCTGCAAACACGATATTAATAAAGTTGTGTTTTATTCTAGGTATTGTTTTTGTATTTAAGAATAGTTTTATTGCGAGTAGAAATTCTATTCAAAAATACAAATGCAACTTCACAACAGTGTATCGAACAATATTTGTGCAGAAACAGCTTCGGAATACTAAACTTGGTGAAGAAGAGAATAAGTTTTGACGTTTTATGGTCAATTATGTTTTAGTTTGTAGTAGACACCTATCAAATTTTAGTACACCATAGCTAAAGAGCAAGACAAATAGTTTCAAAAGTCATTTGGTTCCGGTTTATTATACAGAGGCTTCAAAAATGATTACAAATCATGTGACTGTCGAGTATAGGCAGCCAACACTGCACAGCACAATTGGTACTATCAACTAAAAATCTCTCGCAACCTGAATGGAGTGGTTAGATGCAATTAGATAAAATCGTTTTTGACATTGTAAACAGTGGATATTAAACTTTTGGTATTACACATTTAAAAAATACGTTTGCTTTTTCATTGAAATACTTTTAACCATATTAAAAGGAGAAAACTAACAAATTTTACTTGTTAATAAACAAATGGAACATTTTTTTAAAGAAAACAAAAAGAACTTGAATGTGAACTCCTAACAGTTCATTATAATAAAAACAAGATGAATAAACAATAACACAAATTTTTCGAATAATTCTTCATTAAGTAAATGTAACATAAAAATGTATATGGTAGTTTCCATATGGATTCAACGAGCAAAAAATCGACCTCTTCGATTTTTTTAAAACTTTGGGTTGCTAATTTACTTTGAATTTTATGAAACCCGTGTTTTTTTTGTTTTTGAAAAAAATTTTTGAAGCATTGTGACAGCGTCATTTCGAAAATGAAAATGAATATTTTTTTCAAGTAGCTGTCATTTTGACCCAAATTTTTTTCATGGTAGATTTCATAATAATAGATTGAAATCTATCATTTTTTTTTAATTTCAAAGCAACCTGGATTTTTTTTTTATTTTTTAGCCTTAGTTGCAAAATGAAATATACGACGCACGCGCGTGGTGTAGTTATATATTATTACATATTCGGAAAGCTTATGAAAAGAGTTAAAAAACTAATCGTCAAGATTCGTTGAAAAACAACAAAAAAAATGATAGATTTCAATGTATGTAATGTGTAATGTTAACCTGTAATCAATCTTCCCCCCATTTTTATGACTGTGCAAACGAATATGTTATTGTACATAATATTTAGCATCTAGTGATAAATTCAGCTTGCCGAAACAAAGAGTCGCGTCCAACTCTATATTTCCTGGCCTACTTACTATGTTCGCGAAAAACGGTTTCCAAAATGCATATTTTTTGGCCGACATTTTCACCCAAATCACATGAAACGGAAAAAATTTTATTTTTTTTTCAAAATAGATTTTCTCAAAAACCCGACCTTATTGCTTATTTGGCCTTGAAAACATATCCAAATTTGGTGAAAATAAAAGGTGAAGTTTTGGAGAAAATCAATTTTGAAAAAAAAAATTATCTCAAAAAGTTTTAAAGTAATTTGAATTCTGAAAATTTTTTTCGGAAAAACAAGAAACACGGGCCTCATAAAATTCAAAGTAGATTAACATTCCAGTTTCAAAAAAATCAAAAAGGTGGATTTTTTTTTGTTCGTTGAATCCATATACCAGACATGAGCACCAAAGGAAAAAATTAAAAATTCGAAACATCTTTAAATACAAATTAAACGCGAGTGCTCTCTCGATTTCCAGCCCCAATGCCATTAAAAACGAATAAATCTATATCAGTTTTAAAATAAATGAATAGCTTTGTGTCCTTTGGAGCCTGTAAGGACACTTGACAAATACACAGTCACGGGGTTGACAAGGACAAATTATTTTCTTAGTATCCAGAATTGAATCCCGGCAGATGAAAAGTAAGTAAAAGTACAGAACAATACCAGGGACAATCAATTTGGGCCTTCCTTTTTATCATTCGTCGGCTATATGTATCTAAACTTTTAAAGAACTAACATCAAGCGCAGAACGTGAACAAAGCGTTGTTATAAGTTTAAACGCTGTCGACTCCCGACGACAAATATGACCTTTCGCGACAGCAGCAGTTGATTAAAAAGTTGTTGTAATAAATACTGTTTATTAATATCTAATAAAATAATAATAGAGTGGATGGAATATCATCTAGCTAGTGGACCGTGGGGCATGTTTAATAAATGCAGAAAAAGCAGAGCGTTTTCGATTGATTAAATATTATGTTTAGGAATATTGGACAATAACGTGATGCGGTTTTATGATACGTAAATTTCAACGTCCGTTAAACATAACGTTTTGTAGCAGAATAATTTTATTTATGATTTGACAAATTATTTTGAAAATATTAACATCAGAGTTGTTTGATGGTTACTATTTTATTCTTTTATGTACAGGGTGTCCCACTTAACTTTCCCACCCCACTTACCTCGGTTAGTTTTACAGATATAAAAATTTTGTTGAAATAAAAGTTGTGTGTTTAAATGATCCCGGCATATTGTATACTCAAGATTGTCATGATTTTATTGCTATTTTGTTTCCAATAATTATTTTGACGTTTATGACAATATGGTAAACTTGAAAGTTTTAGGAAATTTTCTTCAGATTTTAAAGCTACATATAAAAAGACAACTGACTGTTACACTTCGAAGATATAAACCGAACTATCTTGTTGTGAAAGGTGCTGTATAATACCTTCATTCTAATTTAGAGACAGGACAAGTAAGTTTTTTTTAATACCCTGTTACCCACCTTATTGATAGTGCTAACTTCATACAATCTTTTCTTTCTTAGGTCGTATAAATTATTAGATCTTTCTTTGTTTACTTTATCTTTCAGAATCCCTCATATAGATCAAATTGGTCTTGCGGATCAACAAATCGTATCTTCATAAGAAATATTTACAAAAAAGATGTCTTTTACTTAATGTTTAATAGCGGAAAAGGATAAATATGCACTGGTTTCATTGNCTATACACACAATGAACGTAAAATTAGTGGATTCCAAATTATTTTCTAGTATTATTTGGAAGCGTTGTTTGGTAGTTTATTTAATTGTGTTTTTGAAAATTAAACACTATGGTTTATTCCATTGCGGAAAGGGTAGATATTATTTCGCTTTACTTTATGAACAATAAATGTGCGAATAGAACATAGAATATTGAAAGAATAACGACCGAAATTGCGAATATCAATAATAATCCTGACGTATTAGAAAGTGTGATCGCATCAATATGAATTATGCATCCAGAGACAGGACTCACATAGAACAATTATTAAAGTAATTAATTATTGTTCTCTTAATATTCATTACTCTTTCTATAATTTTGTTATTTGTTCGAACAATTGTTTAAGATTTTCGACATTTAAATTTGAATCCTATTTTATTGCTACAAACTTCATAATAACACTACAACTTTTTTATTTCAACAAAACTTAATTCGAAGATATAAACCGAACTATTTTGTTGTGAAACGTGCTTTATAATACCATCATTCTAATATAGAGAAAGGACATGTAAGTTTGTTTTAATACCCTGGTACCCACTTTCATACAATATTTTCTTTCGTAGGTCGTATAAATTATTAGATTTATCTTTGTTTACTTTATCTTTCAGAGTCCCTCATATAGATCAAATTGGGCTTGCGGATCAACAAATCGTATCTTCATAAGAAAAATTTACAAAAAAATGTCTTTTACTTAGTGTTTAATAGCGGAAAAGGATAAATATGCACTGGTTTCATTGCAATATTGACTTTATCCACTGTGGAGGGAATAAATCAAAATAAGCGACAAATATACGGGATGTTCCATTTAAAAAAACATAAGTTTGATATATATCTTCGAAACGTAGCAGGTAATTGTTCTTTTACATATTTCTTTAATATTGGTACAAAATTTCCCACAACTTTTGTATTTACTATTTTTTCCTAAAGGTAAAAAAGATATGAGTGATACAATGTTATGATAATGACCCTGTACATAATATAAATATTCATTCACATCATAAATATTAAATTCGTGGACGATTTTTTTCCAGGTAAAAACATGGTTGTATTGACTATGACCTCACGATTTTTATGTAAGTAAATAAATAACAATTTTCCTCTAATTTCAGTTGATCACGCAATATTTTTCTTACTATTTCGAATACCATTTTCAATGAAATCAAATATTAATCATTCAATTATATATTTGTTAACGTTTCACGCGGACAATATGAATAAACTGTTAAAAAACTTAATCATTATTGAATTATTTCCCTTGTACTCTGATGTAACTGATGATGATTACAGTTAGGGACGAAACTTGGCACCATAGGCGCCAGTAAAAATATAGGATGCTCGGAAACAAAAAAAAAACATTTCATATAGATAAGAAGTTATTTTTCCGAAAATCATGGCATTAAAACTTAGTATGGAATATTAACAGTTACATAAGCCTAAAATTATTTTTTTATTAATGTTTTGCCATAAGTTGCTTCTTAGTAAAACAATATTTTTAGATTTACTTGTAGTTTTATTTAAAAAAAAACTGTAAAAAATTACTATCGATTTTCTAAGCAAAAACGACCAGCAAAAACTGTAAAAAAGTTACATCCAAACACTAATTAAAGAAATTATCTAAAATATACTCTTTGATGGAGCTGACTTTTGAAAAAGTAACACACGAACTAGTACCATCATTTTTATCAGTAGATCATTCTGGTAAATTTTTGCTTACAATTTCCAGATTCTCATTAAAAATAAAACGATTGATGAATTAAATTTTTCAAAAATAAAAAACCAAACACAACATGTACATGTTTAAGTTATAAATTCGATGAACAAATTTCAACTACTGCGCAAGCCAACAAAATTAGACAGACCTAAATCAGAAACCAGACCATGCTTTGAATTTGAATTCAACCTCAGGTTAAAAGTGCGAATAATACGAGTTTTTACTAACCTCAAATGAGGTTATATCACCCCATAACACATTTTTTCTCCACAAAACTCGTTAGTGCATCTTCTTCTTCAAAACCGATTTTGAATGGTTGTATTATCTCTTTCTCAAACTTCAAAATGGCATTTTTTATTGCATTCTAAAAATTGAATCCGTCATTTTGAATTTTGTAATTGTTCATGTTCGTAATCAGCGACCCCGGAATCCTGAAGAATCACTGGGAGTTTAGGTGTTTGTAATTTGTTTTTCTTCCGTTTTGAGCCTTCACCTGATGCTACTCATCTTCTGAACATCGAAGAATATGTCAAATTAATAATTTTCAACGACGATTTCTGGGAGAGGAAAGAAGATATTCGAACGATTCACAATTCATTGTCAAAGGTAGGAGTAGTAGTTTCGGATGCCTTCACGAGCTTTGTGGAGAAAATTTCCTCGTGATGTAACATAACCTCAAATGTAGGTAACAACCTTGCTTTTCGCACTTTTAGATTAGAATATCTCGAAAAC
Organism: Anoplophora glabripennis; assembly: GCF_000390285.2. Lineage (NCBI taxonomy): Eukaryota > Metazoa > Arthropoda > Insecta > Coleoptera > Cerambycidae > Anoplophora > Anoplophora glabripennis. The sequence continues at coordinate 761,000 of NW_019416253.1, forward strand.
CTAACGTAATGGAGCAATTTTGGGGTCAGATATGGATTCAAAAACCTTTGGAAAGGTACATTCTAGTTTCTGGTTCAGAATTTTGTCGGTCTGTTATTATTTACATTTTTTTTATAAATAAACACGCGTCTGCCAGTTTTGTAAAAATAGCTGTGGGTGATCAAGAGCCCCAGCCTATTCGTAACACTTTTATGAATACTAACTGTTATAATTTTTACCTCAGCTCTTAACGTCCAACTGAAGTAAAAATAGAAAAGGGGTCTGTTAGAACGACATTTCCTAGAATAGTTCTTCCAGTGTGATAAATTTTATCTGCTTAATGTATTTACGTAGCACGAGTCAATGGAATCGACCTTCCAGGAAACATTTTTTTGTAAACAGTAGCTACAAAAATATGTTTTTCATTGGCTAGACCGAAAGGAAAATATCTTTTACAAACAGTACAAGATGGAGGCTATTTTTATATCTTGTATCTAAGAAGGCGCGATAGAGTGTCAGCTTATTGGCTGCGAAAGCGGTAAAATATTATATTTTAAAAACAAATAGAGACATTTCATAAGCTTGTTGGAGATCGAAATGTTGTTGACATGATTGTGAAATTGTAGTAACGGACATTTCGTTACATACAGCTTGTCCCAGGATAGATGAAATAAGAGAAAAAAAATAGTGTTGGAAAATTGCCTTCTGTTTATTTGTGAAACAAAATTTGCCAAGATTTCAAATCAATAAAATCCAGAAAGGCATAGAAATTTAGAAAAATTTTATTTTATTAACCAGCCAATTGTTATTTAGGAAACACCACAAAATGTTGTTAAGGAGAGTTTTTTCTGAATGAAAAACTGAGTTTTCGTTCAAAATTATAATACTTTAATATTTTACTTGATTTTAGATTTTTTAAGTTAAGCATAGGACATTAAAATTTGTATCTCATACAAAAGGGACTACTACTTACTACTTTTACTTACTACTACTACTACTATTACTAGTAAAAAAAATGATACTACCAAAGCAGAATTGTTTCTCGAAAGTTGTTTCGAAGTTAGAAGTTTTTTTCTCATTTATATTTGTGGTTTAGAGCTTCTTTAGTTCCCAAAAACCTACATATAAATAAAAGCTACAAGGAGACGAATGATCTGTCGATGATCTATATAAAAACATTGACCTCTACTGTTTCTGTCATTGGTCTTTGAAATTTGGTTATTGACCTTGACCTTTCGAGGTATTTGAAGGATATTTGAAAGTTTTATGTTCGAGTTATTTCAGGTATTTTGATGTTATCCAGATATTTTCGATGTATTTCGATGTGATTATAGGTTTCTTGAAGGGTTGTGAGATATTTGAAGGTGTACCTTCGAAGTATTTGGTAGTTTTTGAAGATTATGAATTTTATTAGATATTTCGGTAACTTTTTGAAAATTTGCAATGAATTTTTATAGCTATATAAATTTTACGATTTTTTAAATATTTTGGAGAATTTGACGATGAATTCGAAGAATTTGTACGCAATTTGAAATAATTGACGTATTTTGTTGTGTTCTAAGACTTTTTTTATAGGTATTTATTGTTTTCTGATGCCATTTATATGTACTTTGACATATTTTGCAACTGTTATGTTTGAAAGCTTCTAAAGCCGAATCGAGAATTTTTGCATGTATTTTGAAGCTGTTTTAATGAATGACGAACATAGAACATTTATATGAACGAATTTTTATTTTATTTATTAAAAGAAAGAAACCCTTGCTATGACATGCAGATATTTGGATTCCATAAAAAAAATTGAACAATAAGTAGGCAAATTAGATAATTCTAGGGAGACACTTAGACGAAAATAAGTTTTCCGTTAGTTCAAAGTGGATATACCGAGAGCTACATAGTTTCCCTTCTGCTTACAGAGACCGTTGTATTTTGGCACGAGTAAATGCATTTGTTGAAGTAGCGCCTGTACGAGCTAGAAGCCCTTCACGCCACAGCGAACGTTGAGACAATGGCGATGACAATAAAGATTATTGTCGCCTTGGTTCATAGAGAAAACTGATATAAGGGCCATCTCATCGCTATTATCCGGGAAAGTGCGTGGTTTGATGAGAGATATGCTGGTAGACTAAAGGTACAAATTGGGCTACAATGCTGTCAGGCTCTCGTAATAATAGATTGTTGTTTATGGAAGTTGTTCAGTTACAGATATACAGAGTGTCCCGTGCTGTTGTTCCGTGTCTGGCGTTCTGGGCATAATGAAGTTTCACTTACAACATCAAAAACAAGCTGTACGCATGTGTTATCGATCACGAAATTTGCATCATGCTGAAGTTAATGGTTTAGAGACTGTAAATAAAAATAAATTTTTAATTTTCATCTTTGAGGTCCCGTAACTTGTAACGAAGGCCCGTATGAAAAGAAATTATATGGAGAACTGATTTTATTTTGACATCTATCTGTACTTGAGTTTTTTGTATCAAGTAGAGGGACACCCTGTATAAGGGTGTAGATAAATAAGTGCGAAAAAATATAGTCCGGTCAAAATAGACATTTCAAATAACGAAAATTCCGACAGAGCTAAATTTTGGTGGATACACCATTAGAAATAAAGTGTCAAAAGCCCGAAAAACCTCAAATTTTGACCTTTGACCCCGAATAATTTATTTAGCACACATAGGATCGATGGGGACTCTTGATACTTTATTTCTAATGGTGTACTCAAGGTCTCCACAAAAAAGTTAGCTTTGTCGGAATTTTCGTTATTTGACCACTATTTTTATGACTAATTTGACCGGACTAATAGTACAATAAGTGATTTCTCGTTGAAAATTAAGTAGTCTTTTATCGATTAAAAATATCTATCCCTTCCTCTTGTGGATTTGTAACGACGAGACAAAAACTTAGTGTCCGTTTTTTCCTTTATATGGAGAAAGTTATCGTATTTTTGCATGTCTAGATTTCTGATATTTAGAAACACTGACTTCATTTGGTAAGATTGTTTTTTAATTTGTTTGAATTAGAGTATGACATTGCAATAAAGAAAAAATAACAGACTATATGTTTTTTAAAAAGAAATGAAATAAAATAAAAAAACAATTCACATTAATCTAGATTGTTTTCCTGAATTCAAATTTTTGAAGCCCCCAAAGAACCATTCAACTTTTTTTTAAGACAAAACTAATAAAGTTAAAAAGAAAACCCCTTGTTTTTCAGTATCATTTTTTATCTTAACTGACGTGCTGTCGACTTAATTTTATGAAAGAATGTACAATAGAATTCTTTCCAGTGTTGGCATAAGTAATCCTGTACAATAACAAGGTACAAAACACAATAACACTTTTGTCATTCACACTAGAACGAGACCATTAGTTTTACTTCACAAAAATCCTACGTAAACAGTCATTACGGCCGACTTGTACCTTAATGTTTACTCAATGGACTAATGGACAAGTTTTGATCGATACAAAGGTATCCGCCACAGATATACGTTTTATATTAAGTACCTGTAAGTGGAATGTGTGATAGTATTATACCTTGTTTGTTTTTCTAGGGAACTATCAAATTAAATGAAGTTTCGAATATTGCTTTAAGTTACTGAAATGGGATTATGAATAATGCGCTATATGTGGCGAATCCGTATTTTACCTTATTTAATTACATTCAGGTCATGATAATATAGATGATATAAGGTGTCATATTTTTTTTTCATTGCTGTTTGATCTGTGGCATTTGATATTAGTCAAATTGAACAATAAATTTAAAAAGCTATAGTATAAAAACCTCTAAATATTAATTGTATTTTGAAAAGTTGAATAATTTTTTGCATGGATGTGAATGAATTATGAATGAACAATATATACTCCTATTTTTCACTTAGTAGAATGGAGTACGACACTCTTCATAAAAAAAATCCATTCATATTCCCAAGAGCACTTCCAATATTGTTTACGTCTAGACTTTGCAAAAAATACGTATTGTGTTCGATACGATACGATATAACGTGTTATTAACATTTGTAAGTTTGTAACATGTTCTACTATTTAGTTTTCAACTAATAGATACGCCTACTTGAAAAGCAGAATGTATTTTGTATACGACTTTAAGTAAAGTTTTTCACAAAAATATATATACTAGTCATAAAAACTAAAAACTAATTTTTAGATGACACGACGAAACATGGACGTAAAAAATAAGCAAACTGAGCCTTAAAGTTTTTAGTTTCAGATCATGAAAGTCAAATTTTTTATCCTTGACCACCTTTCAAGAAATCGTAAAAATCCATCGGAATTTTTTTTTAAATTGTTGCTTCCTCTTTAAAAAGGTACTAGTTATGACAATATTTTAAAGCTCTTTTAAATTTCTCTAGATTATTATGAAATCGGCTTTTACTAAAATCAAACAGATGTTGATTTTAAATTAAGTTAATTGTTCTACAATCTTCATCCTATTTATTATCGCCAAATCCTCTGCAAAACAGAGCAGGATATACAGCAGAACAATTAGAACTAATTGATTTTATCGGATTTCTATTAAAAGAAAACAAGGCAGCGACATCGTTCCAGATTATGTACTAAATTAATAGCGTTCTAGTGGCCCTACAATAAATTGGTGTTGTACTAACATTTGCTCATATTTCAAAGTAACAATCAATGACAAATGTTCCATATTAAATTGTACAGTCTTGTCAATAATTGAAGAATAGGGAGGAAAATAATCGTAAAGCTCGACCAATTTCTATTATTTTCATCCCATTCTGTTGAAATCGAAAAAACATCTAATTAGTAAATATACTTCACTTTATTCTTGCATGTTATTAACCTAAAATAACATTAGCTGAGTTGATAAGATAAATCGACTAGAATAGCGATTTTCAAGAACTTCTAATAGTACTGTTTCGTGAGTATAGCTGTAATAGGTTAGGTTACATTGTTGCGACTATACCTTTGGTATTTATTATGTTTGTCTTGGGATTTGTAACCCTTGACAGCTACTCTAAAAATGATCAGTTTGTGCAGTAAACAAGTATGCTTCTGTTAGATGGAGATTTCGACCATATAATCAATAAATATAGGTGCCTGTGTCAAGAACTATTTGCCCTTAATTTTGTAGACCTTTTACCCAAAGACCCTAAACATTTTTTCATAGAAAATTATTAATTTCAATCATTCTCACACGAAATACAAACTAACGAGACTCATAATGTTCTATATCAATACTAACCCTTCATTATTCTAGCCTCAATTATTGATACTTAGTTCCCAAATTTCAGATATATACACCGTTTACTGAAGAGATGTAATAAAGAAATTAAACTCAAGTATCTATATATCTTTCACTGTTGCCATACTTCATTGTTTCGACATTTTCTTCTTTCGAAATAGAAATACCGGATATTTATTCCCAAAAGTAAAAAAGAGAATGTGCCGAACGTGAATGAAGTCAGGAGGAAAGAAAGTAGCCAATAAATCAGAACAATCCTATCTTTAGAAAACCAGAAAGTAAAATATAAGAAGATGTAATTTATGTCTAGGGGAATAAGGTTATCATTTATTATGAGAGGATGTAAGGGAAATTCATTTATATGTTTTTTATTCTTATATTTTGAAAGAAGATGGAGACATTACATACGTAATGAGTTGTCAGATGAAATATTGCTTCCATATATTTATACTTTAGTGTTAGGTACGGGAGAGAATTAACAAGTAACCCCCTAGTAACAGATATCTTTCTCTTAATCAGTTATATCATCGAGATATGAGAGTCCCTGGTTAGGTAAAAATGTTTTCTATACGCTTCAGAATTTCTCGTTGGTAATTTTTTGCTGGGTCGTTAATAACTACAAGCCATGTAAAAAAGAAGGGTAGGAACCCTTTTCAATTATTTAAGACCTAGAAGGTATGTGCCTATCTATAACAGCGTATAAAATAAGATCATTAGATCCATCAAAAAAGCAATTTGTCCGTCGGAAGAGCGAATAAATTGAATTTTAAATTTCGTGTTGGGATAAGAACGGAATTATTATTTATGATTACCCTTTTAAACTTCATTCCTAAGCCTTCGTTTTTTTTCGAGGTGATTAAAAAAATTTAGTGCTTCGTCGGTATGTACAGGGTGTCCCTGAAAATAATGGACAACGCTTGACCACAGGTTCCTTGGATGAAAACAAGACTATTTAGCCTAACTTACCTATATACAAAAGTGCATGCCTACTGAGATACAGCCTTCTAAATATAAAACAGATAACTTAGTTTTTTTTCAAATAATTTGAAAACTGTTTTTCTTAGAAACTTCAAATTTGGTACACATATTTTTTTATATAAGGGCAATGTAAATATAGAATTTGGTGAGAATACATATACAGGATGTTCTCTTTCTAGTGCCTGTGCGCCACTGGCTATCCCGTAACTTTTTTGTATGTACGATAATAACGACAGAATTTATCACTATTACACTATTTTAGAAAATTTTTTGTCACTTACAAAATTTTGATACCGTTTATGGATTTCGAGTAAAATTGGCATTTTTTACACATTAAATAATATAAAAGCAATTTAAGATAAATAGAACATTCTAGTACGAGGTGCCATATAACAGAGAAACAAATTCATAACAATAATTAAAAGGTTCTGTGTCAAGCTAGCTGTGATTTGATTTTAGCTTACTTTTTTTTTCATTGCAATTTATACTTTTGCTGAACAAACTGATATGTTAGTAGTTTTGGGTTATTGTGAAGGAAATTGCTGTGCTACTGTTCGAACATATGCTAAAAGATTTCCTAATCGAAGAATTCCAAATCACAAAACATTTGCTAATGAGGAGAGACACCCTGTATACGCATCTGCCTAAAAATAGTTTATATGAGAATACGAGTAACTAAAAACTGTTTCTAAAATAAATTTATCGTCTTCATATGAATGGCTATAAATACGCATTGTTCACATAAAAACGAGTAACATTTTGTTGAAAAAAGCCCACACGCCTATAAAGTTGTCAATAAGAACATATATCACAAATTTCAGGAAATAATACTGTGAAATTTTCCTTGAAGTTTTCTTCTTTATAGGAATTTCCGTCCTTTCGCAAATTACCCAAGAACTTTTTTGATATATGTGTTACATAGTATCAATTTATCAATTAAAATAAAGCACACAACTCATTCCACAGAGTGTTACCATATTCTGTGTAAAGTACATTTACAGATTTAAGAGAAATACTACTTATGTCGTTCTGAGTTCAGATCATGTGTCTAGTGTTTTATAAAAGTAGAGAAAATATAGACCACTTTTAAAGTTTATACTCGCTTATAGACATACTTATTTTCTTAACAATGTCAAAATTAAAATTTTTTAATTATGTTGCAGTAAGCTACATTTAGAAATAAATTTTAAAATTATTGTGAAATTAAGATAAAAGACGAAAAAGTAAAATAGCGTACAATCTGAAATTGAAATATAATTATGTAGATGTAGACCTTGTAGATCTTATAAAAAAATTAATTTATGAAATAGTTTTACTGTATAAATTTTTAATAGGCCTTTTTATTATTTATATTCTATGATATCACATTAACTATGTCCCTAGTTTTTTTTACATTTACCTTTTGACAGAGAATAATTTGTCTTTGTGACACTTATTCTTGTATTTTTTATTAATTTATTCAGTTTATTTCTGTACTCCTTGTATTCTTTTCCAAGTTCCTTAGTTTTTGGGATAGTTAATTTCTTTTCATTTTACAATTTTTATTTGAAGGTAAGGTCTAGTTTTTTGCTGCTATATTTATATATCTATTTAATTTGAAAATAAATTTATTACACGAAAATTGCATATAGTTTCTAATTTTCATAACCTAATAACAAAACATATTTATTATAATAAACCCTTTTTGTAACTGTAAGTTTTTGTATTGACCTGAGAATGTGGAAATATTTTATTGAGAGTAATTTCATAATCGTGAAATAGATGATATTCTTCGGAAAGTTCGATAAAATATAATAAATTATTGTAATAATAAAACATTGCGAAAAATCAAGAGTACTATAAAGCAAACAAAAAATAATGGTCTATTATAATAAGACTGTGATTTCAAAGTTTCTGCTAATTATTTTTTTTATATCTTATATAAATAATTAGTTTAACAAATCTATTATAACTTTGAGTCTAAATATACTCCTAAAAATTTTATTGAATCAGAATTTGGAGTGTGTTTAACTTTACATTTGTTATATTAATGTTCCTGTCATAGTAAAACTTAAATTTAGTTGATTAGAAAACCAGTTGTGAGTCATTAGTTCACAGAACTGCTGTTGGTGAGGGAAAATGAATAGTTAAAATTGAATCTGACAGAACAAGGTAGGTCGTCGACATAAATTCAAGAGAACAGGGGCAAGGAATGATCCTTGTGGTACTCCCGCATTAACACAGTCTTTGTGTAGTATGACTGCAAACACAAGTACCTTTATATCAAATTTCATTTAAATTAAATGAAGATTTTGAGACAAAACTAAAACTAATTTTATTTTTGTCAATATTAGCGCCTTCAAGGACGTTGAACGAAACAATTTTGTAACTGTACTTAAATTAACCTATAGTTTAGCATCGACATTGGTAGTTCTACGTTCTGGACATTCCATATTTGTCACAGTTGCTTAAAAAAGTTTCTGAACGATAACAATATGTTTTCTTTTAAATTTGTTGCCGCTCGAGATAACGTGCTGGTCTGAATGGTGACCTTTTCACCTACTTATTGAGCGGCAGATTCCAGCCTCCCCGATATAAGAAAGAACACGATCGGCGAGCCCCCCAAAAAAAAAACAACGTTACCACCCGAGAAGCGGCGCCGAGAGTTGTCTCGCGCCGGTATCGAAGTCGGCTGTTCGTGTGAGTGATAATGGAATGTAAAACGAGACAATCGCGTGAGAATGTTGGTTTTAATAGGAAGCCAGGCGCATTGTCGGAATTTGTCAGCTCTTATCTTGAACTACAATTAATTTGCGCGACTTCTGCATTTATATCATTCGCGGGACAAATGGCGGTGCCATTTCGGAAAGCATGGCACCGCTGAGGTATGTTAACTATAACTCGCTTTGGCGCTGTTATTGCTCTGGAATTTACTTGGGAGTTATTGTCTTTGCGTTGCCCTACATTAGAATACCAGCGGGGAGTTTTTAAAATAGTTTTGAAGATCTACTATCCAAGACTTCAGTAACAAATTTAGTATACGACCTGTCTTGTTTAATGTGCTACGCAGTGTTATATTTTAAAAATCTAGCCATATAAAAATCTTAGATTTTTGTACCAATATCAAGGTTATATAATATATATGGAAGGGAAGAAGGGATTACTATTATTATTACTATTTATTGTCTGAAACATGTTTGTAGAGGGCCATGATACTTATTTTTCCATTGAATAAACAAGAACAACTCCAATGTGTCGACAGGCAATGAATACGCTTCATCTTGCATCGATGTCCAAGACTAATTTTAGATCTACAAATTACGAGAGTCGACGTTCGATCACACCCCATGATGGCTCCGGTGTGGTTCTACAGGGATCGCCGCCTGAACATCTCACTTTTGGCTGATCCGAATTTTCTGTTTCCTGAAATTAATTAGACCTGCATTGCTTTCTGAACTTTCTTCGTTCGGTGTGGTGGTTCATTTTTATATTGCCAAGCCCTAGCCCGAATTTGGGAAATTTTTTATTGCCCAAAATTCGAAAATGAAGTGGTTTCTCTACGCCTCCCATGCGTATGGTATAAGAGACTAGGAGTAAGGACACAGGTTATCTGAAATTTAATAAAAGAAAAGAATCGGACGACCCCGTGGAAATGTTTTTAATTCTATTAGTAGAGATATGTCTCTTTTATGATGCAACATGTTTTGGGTTTTCGTTTTATATCCTAGACCATTTTATAAAATATTGCTTACAATACAACTGGTGCAAATATACCTCTGGTTGGATTTCCTGCAAATGTTCAGATCGCAGTAATTTTTCTAACATTCGAGTACAGTGTATCAGCGTAAACCAAGCAAAAGCAGCAGTAATCTACAATAAAATCTTGTAAACATATTTCTTTTCTGCGCGACTAGAAAATAAGACTTTACTGGAAGCACTTTTGCAGTCACTACAGATGGGTAAAAAAAAGCGTATTTATACCAACGTAAGGTAGATTTTTAGATATAATTCCTTCATTTTGTCTTTTTAACATTCATCAAATTGATTTCCTGAGATTTACGTATTTTGTTGAGGGGAATATTTTGCCAACGAAACGGTAATAAATAACAAAATAGTAAAATGGTGAACGCAGTATTCTAGTGAAATAAATATGTTTAATTTTCAGACAAATCAATCTATACAGGATGATTCCTAAGTACGGTCCGTAACTTCAGGACACAACTTCTTATGGTATTTAAAGAAAGAAAGTTCCTATAAACAAGTGACCGGAATAGCTTAGATTCCGAGATACAGGGTGTTGAAAATTTAAAAAAAAAAATAAAAATTGAAAAAAAATTGGAAAAAGCAAAGGTAAGCTCCTAAAAATTAACCGCAATTTTAAGAAAAAGGCAATCAATATCTAACGCAAGCCACCGAACTAAGAAGGAGACAGACAGTAACTAACTCCGTTGTCAACCAACCACGACGAGCGATTTTAACTAAAAGAAAGCTCCATAAACATGCCGAACAAATAAGGAAGAACCTAAAAAAGTTTTTTTACTTTTACTATATTTATTTTGTTGATGAAGATTTTGTGAAAATGGAAACATTTCGTGCAACCTAATTTTATTTACTGTAAAAAAGTTACTAGTTTAATGTCGCCAAAATGAAATGTCCCAGACAAATATTTGTGGCAATTAAACTTCATTATTTTACAATATTAAATATTTCTTTTTGATGTGGAGCCTATATACTGGCATAACTATCATAAAAAGGGTTTAATTTAGTGAAATAATGAAGTTTAATTGCTGCAAAAAAATTGTAATACATATACTATAATAATAATAATATTTTATTTTAATTTTGTTTTTTGTTTGTGTAATTTGTGTGTGTAATGATTAAATATTATTTGTGTAATTTTGAATATTCATTTGGGCGCCTTTTGTTGTGTAGAATATTATTTGTGTGTGTTTAAATCAAAATATTCATTGACTGTAGGTTCTCTTAATAAAATTTAATAATTACAATGACAAATATAGACGAATTGTACTTTCTTACCTTCGTTTTGCTAAACTCTCCTCCGGCAGCTTTACCTTGCATGAATAATATTAACAGTGTAGGTTAATTTTTTTTACAGTGTAGATAGGAATGTTTATTGATAATTTCTACACTGTCCCTCAAAAACACTTGTTCAATTAACAGCATGAGATCTTACCTCAGAGAAGCGGTTCTATTTGATTTTAAATTTACCTTTACTATTCATTTTTTGTAAGAGGCATTGAATAAAAGCAAAATTTTTAACTATTTTCACAATATGACATTTATTAAGTGTTAATTTTTAAATTCCGAACAATATGGTGATAAACAAAGGAACTAGATTTTTTTTATAGATTTTTACATGACTAAATATCGGAGAAATTCCTTAACTATATCTAACATGATTTGAAAAGTATTTGGTTAACCAATTATTAATGTTTTAAAAGTTTTATGAAACAAATTAACTTATATTACGAACATCGAAACTAAACTAATTCTTAAACTCGGAAATGTTCAAAACTGTCATTTTTAATTTTATCCACTGAAATTGTTTATGGTTTGAACTGAAGTGTTCTATTTCACAAACTGTTTTTAGTTCAAATTCGCAACACTTTACTTTATGTTTTTGGAGAATACGCTTACGCTTATGCAACTGGACTTACGTTTATTTCTGTCTGCTTCTGAATTTTCGATCGTCATTCTAACCTCACATTAGTTGTGGTTTGTCAGCTGTACTCGTTCATTGAAGATGGCTGTTGGGTCTCAGTGCATTGCTTCCTGGTGTTTTTGATGTTATTTTCGGGAGCCACAGGACAACATGCACCCCTCACCAGTGTCTCGGACCAACCTCTCTTTTCCACTTGTTTAATTCCCAACGATACTCTGTTGTTTTCCGGTACAAGGTAAATTTTCTGATTTGTCCCTTTTTTATTGGTCACTCGTATCCATGATATTATTTTCTAACTGCGGAATTTCTCCCACATATTGCGATGCATTTTATTTTAATTAACTTACGGCGTAATTTATATTTTATAACTGCGTAGTAAATTTTATACATCTTAAACTAATTTACAATAAATTTTTATGACATTCTGCATGACAAATTTTTATAATAAACTTCTAGCCTATCTGTTTTCTGATACCATAATATTTGAATTTTCTTTTGTACTAGATTATTTAACGTTTAGTTATTCGTAAAATTGTTAAATTGGCCCTTCTTGTGGCATTTTTCTTTTACTTTCATGCTTCTACTTCGAACCTAAACTTTATTTTCTTGACATGCTTCTCGTTTACAATGTATTAGTTAAATTTTGACTGATAATGTTTTAGTTTTTATATGAAATAACTATGAAAGGAAATTTTTATTTTTCTTTAAAAAGTAATTCTTAATGTCTTTCTCAGAGTCTACATTATAATTTAATGAAATTTTCTCTGCTATTACTCGGTGTCGTTTCTTGAGATACAGTGTGTTCATTTCAATACATAATCATTTCTAAATTTTAAACAGAGGCGTTTATTTCGTATTCGGAATTTTTAATTGTTTTAATAAAAAAAAAATTTTAATTTTATACAACTTTTCAGTAAACACGTACTTTTGTACCATTTCGATAACGCGTTACTACGCCACTGGCTGCAGATAAAAATTGACTATACTGCGAACTTGTGAATCTGAGAGATATTCTCATTTATATTACCCTTTATTTGTCTTTGACTTAACTCACGTGTTCAAAACAAAGGGTCAACACAAAGGTTTATTAACTGCTGCCAAATACTACCGATGCTTACCTAGATGAGACGAAAGAAGGAATCTAGACAAAGACAAACAATACATATACTGACAAGCAAATCTTATCCATGAATATTTCCATTCTATTTAGCCAGCTGCTCTCCAAAATCAATACTAGTAATACAGACAATGATCTTGATTCAACAAATGTTTATTGTCCATCCTGGCCACGTTAATATGTGATGCATTGTACCTCGACCAAGCTACAATTGAAATAACCATTCCAATAATTACCTGGGTGCGATGGTGCCGACGTAAAACGTAGGGTCCTACAGAAATTAATACATTCAAAGTTCCATTTTACCATTGTCCTTTGCGAGTCACGCGTGCAATCCGGGAAATATTCGGACTAGAGTGGATTAGTTAGTTGCTGAATTCAAAGGACATGCTCAGCTGCTTAATCAGTTTACATTATCTACCGCCGGTTGTGGTGAGACGGTCTTTGTAGGAAATTATTCAGCAGGTAAATGGGAAATCCAAAAATAAGACCGTCAGGAACTTGTCTTTCTCCCGTCTAATTAGGAAGACTTGATTTTGAATTAATAGCAGATACTGGTATTAATTGAATGGGAATCTCAAAGCTGCATTGTTCGTAACATGAAGGGGAGGGGAAAATAAGGAACCGTCTGTTTTTGAGTTTTTTTGGAAAACTTTCATAAATTGTTGACATTTTAATTATTTTTTGTAAATGTCAGACACACAAACATTAATTATATAAGAAACAAAAATATTACACGGAACAAATAAATGAAGAAAGAAATAACAAACAGAAGTACAAAAAGGTACAATTAAAAAAATCAAATAAAAGGGAATAAAATAAGAAAATCAAACAAAAATCATGCTATAATTTTCAGTGCATTAATATTAGAGAAATGTCGATAGAAAACATCTAAAAATATCTAAGGTTAATTTACCCATATCACACATAGAGTGCACAGGAGAAAATTATAAAATTAATAAATGACACTGAAATGTCTGGTTTATTAGAGGCACATTAAAATTTGGTCCCAATAAAATATCTGAACAATCTATAAAATTATTAATTATTTTGAATAGAGTCAAACATAAAATATTGTCCATTTGTTTTATGACGAAAAACTAAAAAAAAAAACAAGTTCATCTTGTGGAAAATTTTACTTTGTTTAAAGGTTAGTGTTTAAATTAAAATTTTTTATTTATTTTTATTAATTATTTCAGTTTTAAAAATATTTACTCGAAATGTGAAAAACGCTTTGTAGGGATAAATGTGCATTTTTGGGGTTCGAATATTTCTACTTGCACTAGTGGCGTTCATGCGAGAATGCCACAATATTTTTTAATAAAAAATGGTACGCCACTGACTTTTTGTACTTTTGATATTTTCTTAGAAATCCGCCATCAATTCTGAATGAAATTAGCCTCTTCAATTTTTTTCGTAGGATGTACCGTTTATGAGGAAAAAATAAATTTTCGCAATTTTTATAAATTTATTTGTTATTATTTATTAATTAGTAAAACACCACTTGGCAGATTTTAGAACTTTCAATCATAAGGGTCAAAATTTTCTTTTATATTCCAGTCCAGCTTCATTCATTTGTTAATTTTAACAATTTTTAAGGATGCACAAAATCGTTATTCACCTCTATTTTCACAAAAACAGTTAATGTTCCTTACTCAAAGCCAGATGACCTTTTCCTTAGATTTTCTAATCATCTTTAATTTTAAGCATTTACCTATATTTCTTTGAAAAAACTATACATAAAAAGATTATTATCAATTTTTTAGTCTATGTGAGCAATTTTGGTAGACCTTTTGCATTTTCATGATGAAAAAATAGTTATGACAAAGTACTAATTAATATACAAACTTTTAGGTTATGTAATTCCGCAGAATAGTGTAGAATAACCTTAATTTTTTTAGTCATATTTTCCGAAGATGTTATATGTAATAAAACTTATAATTACGTACGTTGCGTACTGTTGAAATGTTTTTTCAGAAAAATTTGCACTAGTTTATATGACGATTAATTTAAATAACAATCCTATTTACCTGCGTAGTTTCTTACATCAGAAAATGGGATAGAATGGGAAATTTAAAAAATAAAATTGTACGTATCAAATAAAAAGTGTGTCTATACAGGGTGTTATTTAAGTAAGTGACTGGACATAATAATTTTAATCTAGTTAGGGCTAAATTAGCTCCTTTCTACTGCCAAATTTCAACAAAATCGACTAAAGGATTATTAAGATTTTTACGAAAAAACGATTTTTAATAATATTGTGAGTTATCTGTGTCTAGTCCTTTTGTGTATAGGTTGTATATTTTCTTATAACTGCACAATAAATATTTTTTTTCTTTACCTTTAAAACCCTGAAATTTTATATAAACTGTTCGTCTTAGAATCAAAGAGTCACCCCTTGAAGTTTGGACACGTACTTAAATAACACCCTGTATATGTATCTATGAAGTTTTTATGAGAATTGTAATTAACAATTGGGTTAAATATTTTCCTCAAGTTTCGCATTGCAAGTTCTGCATTTCCATTTTAATAAAATAACCACTAATGTAGGTAATATAGCTATTAGAAATTATCGAGAAAATTTTAATAAAAAATGTGTCTTTAATAATCTTTCTTATGTTTTATTGAAAATGCCACAAGGCGAGTAACGAAACAAGTCATCGTACTTTAGATTCGATTAGATTCGAAACACATGGCCGACAAATAAGAAACAATTAATTTTAAAGCGAGTATTAAACAATTTCCTGCTAATTAACGACTTCCTCATGTAAATATAAAATAAGGCGTGAAAATAAAGATAACTACATCAGACACATATCATACATTTTAAATAAAAGTAACAGCAAAAGCAAATTCAAGCGACTAGGGAACAGACTAGGGTGCATCCGTGAAAATACCGAGAATATTTCCTTGCATCTAATATTTAAATAGGTAATGCAAATTAGTCTATGCGCTATGCATCTGCAGACATATACGTTTAACTGACTATTTATCCATTTTGTTCTAGGTGTACCGCACAGAATAAATTAAAATGGATATTTACTTCAACTATTTACATAGTAGAGTCATAATACCAAAAACAAACATGTAACGCACCGTAACACCATCTAACGTTGAAATACCGCGCCATTCGGGAATTTATCTGAAACAATAAAAGTTATTTACTCACTTCTGATCTATTTTATATTCCGTTTATGTGTCCAATTTTTTATTCAGTCCGCAAAGTTCCCGCTACATTTATTTTCCTTTCATATTATCTCGCAGCGGCTTCTCTCGAGTCGGCAACTTTATTTATGCGAGTAAAAACAACTTTTAACCCTTTGATTTGCATAACCCGCGCCCGAGCAACTCCGCCAGAACTGCAGGAACTTATCATTTTCAAGACCTCGCAACTTCACAAATGACTTTCCTTGTTTTCGCCCTGCCCACACCTGTTTCGGCGGAGTATCACAACTCAATTTGAAAGTCAAAGTTTATGACTCCGACCGATGTTGAAATCTAAGAATCGCCAAGTTCGCTGGAAAAATAAAGCCGTAAGATATCGGAGCAACATGCATTACCAGCAAATTGCAACGGAAAAGCCCCCTCGGCTGCGTTTGAATATTTAAGGTCGGGAATATTCGAGATTTGCATGAGAAACTTTCGTATAACGGTATGCGTTTGAAAGGCCGTAAACCTTCCTTTTATTAGCACTAAATAATGATCATTAAGTTCCTCAAAAGTTTGTTTGGGCTACTTATTTGTCGCAGAAATGAATCTGACGTTTAGTTTCCAATTTTGAAAGAATAACAGATAAATTTCATATAATTAAATTTACTGTATTGATGTTATATTCGAAACATTAAAAAAAAATACATCAAAATTCCGAAAAATACTTTCAACTTAACTTATCAATTATCTGACACCCCTGGACGTACTTTTTTAACAAACAACTTTTGTCATTGATCTTTACCGTGATTCTTTGTCTCTTGATGTTTTATCTTTGGCCTTTGGCCTTTAGGCATTAACATTTGGCATTTATCATCAATTGACCTTTGACATTGGCCTTTCACTGCGATTCGTTGGCCTTTAATATTTATTCATTGACCATTTTACCCCCAAGTTTTAGACTTTTGACATCCATGTTACTCACTTTTTACCTCCAGTCATTAACCTTTGGCATCTACTTTTAACGTTATCTTTGGCCTTTAGTCTCATCGTAACTAAAGTGTAAAGTACTACTTAAGTAAGTACTATTATTTCAAACCCCAAATAGTAACACAATTTTTGATCGTAACTTTCTCAACTGTATTTTAAAAATTATTTAATTACGGTGTAGTGTAACGACGATGATACTAGATACTGTTTCATTATATTAGAGTTATAAACTTCGGAAATTTCGAAATACTTCTTAAAAATACATTAAACTTCGGAGAACTTCCAATTACATCGAGATACTTGCAATTCTTGCAAACATTTCTAAATACCAACTACATGAAAAACATCGAAACAGTTCAAAATCCCTGAGATTGCTACAAAATACACGGTAATACCATGAAAACTTCGAAATTTTGGAAGTACTTCGAATTGCTTTGAAGAAAATCAACAAATACTTCGAAAATCTCGAAATTCGTCGAAATGAAATAAAGTCGATATACCAATAAAAACCTACGAATCTGTAAAACCTTGCAAAATATATCCAAATACCTCAAAGGTTTTAAAAAAAATTCTTTGACCTTTGACCACTACAAAGTTGCCTTTGACATACATCCATTGTCCTTTGACTTCCTGTTATCCTGTCATCCTTTGGCTCTTAACAATTGACCTTTGATCACTGAAATTTTGCCTCATACAATTGACATTTGGCTCAGGTCGCTGACTTGAGGTTATTGGCTTTTAGGTTGGGTCATTGGCCTTTGACTTAACATCATTGACCTTTGATTTACGACCATTGACTTTTGTTGTCGGTCATTGACCTTTAGCTTGGCCCATTTCCCTTTGGCTTACGATCATTGACCTCTGGTTTACGACTATTGACTTTTGGTGTCGGTCATTGACCTTTGGCTTTCGGTCATTGGCCTTTGATCTCAATCATTGATCCCCTGCCTTTATCGTGATATTTGGCCCTTGGTCATATGTTGGCCAAAGCGTAGTAGACTACTTTATTTTATTTGTTTATTATAATACTATTATTTATTACTATTTCAATTGCTAATAGTTCACATACCATACAATTATTGTTACAACTTTTACATAATTTGTAATAATAGCTTCCTTTCCAGCCTAATATGTGATTCCTACAGTTAAAGTGTTGAAACAATCTAATTCTTGCAAGTGCTGTATATTTACATGAAACAATAGAGAAACGAGATACTCAGATTTTCCGTTAAAATAAAAATCTCTGGCAAAAGGACGAAATAATAATATGATCGTGTTATTGCCGTTGCAAAACTCACTTTGTCGGAACTTTCTACATCCTTTTAAACGAATGGAATTTTCCGTATTTCGATACGTTTCCCTCTCTGACCTAGAAATAAATATTTATATATCGGATTTGTTTAAAATGATTCAACTTCGGACCTTTCACCACCGATGCAGGATGTAGGCCACCGACTGTTTGATCACCCTTACCGCTGAGCGTGCCGTGAAATTTATAACAGAACGGGACAGTTTAAATTTAGCGAGCAATTATTTTAGTCGATTATTACTCAAAGCACCGGTAAAGTGTAAAAGCTGTTGGCTTTGTAGTTTTATACCTGGAATGAGCTCCCAAGTATTGTTTCTCGGTAAAATTATCGACGGACTCGACCAAGTAAGAATCGTTCGACAACAGTGAATGTATTTTGAAAAGAAAACTAAATTATTTTACGAAAATTTTTATTTTATCTTTTATACCGCTCTATTTAGAAAAATACTGTACATCTGTAAAGATCAAAGTTCTAGTTAATTATTGGGATATTAAAGAAATACAGTCATAAAAATTATTGTAAAACAACTTTATTTCAAATATTAGAGTATGTCATTGCGTTTTGGGCAGCCAGAATCAACAGCGACATGTCTCGTACATCATTGAATTATTATCATGTCGAAAGAAACGACATTAACTAAAACGCAAAATAATATCCATTAGAAATTATTTACGTTCTCATTTAGTTGATTCACTTTAATGTTTTACATGTCACAACCTTGTCATTTACAATTTTAAAACCTTTTGAACATGCAACATTATTGTTAGCGTCTGCTTTCAAGCAAAGTAGTGCTTAATCATGTTTTATATTATATTGTTTTGTAACTTTAGAACAATTTTCAAATTACAGAAATGGATTGTGAACTTGCGTTTAGCTGATTAAAGAACTTTTTGTAGAACTTTTGCTAAAACTGTTGAAGAAAACAGAAAACACATTTACTATCATTCGTTTGGGGACTTTTTTGTCCGCACAAAGTGCTCTTGCTTGGAACACCGAGCTGAACTAATTTTAAAATCGATCAGAGACATTATAATACTTTTTACAAGCTTTTAAATCGCATAAGAATATGAATATGCTGTTTATAGATAGTACGCGTCTATTTATCATACTTTTGATGATGCCACTAGAGCAGCCATATTCAACTCTTTTGTGGGTTTGGGGTTTACACAATCTTATGGGTTTTATGAACTCCTAGGTTTATTTTTCAATAAAAGCTTGTTGTTAAAATATTTTTTTTTTACTTTTTAATTAATTATTATTACTTAGAATAAGTTTTAGATATACTTGACATGATTATATGTTTTTGTTTATGCTTACCTAAAAAATAATTTGCCTAGAGATATAACCAATTTAAGCCGACAAGTTTTGAGACTAGGAAAGACATTTTAATCTAAACAGAACCCGAAAGTTAACAATTTAAGTTTTAGTTACTTTAGCCGTCATATTTTTGTGTTAGCTTTGAGAAGCTATTTTATAGTAAAACTTTTAGATTGTTGAAAAATATTGATATAAAGTTATTTAAAGAGGTATGTCGGGTTTACTCAAATGCACAGATGTACTTGAAATTTATATAGCGTATTACCCAGTGCTCCCTCTGTGCGTCATATTTTTTAAAAAAATTTTTTGAATCTAGATTTTGAGATATTGTTGTTGAAAGTTGTTTATTTTAACGTAGGTTTATATGGCGATAATGGACGGTGCGGCCCTTTTTTGCCCATAACTGAGAAAAAAATGTAGAAATTGTGAAACAAAACTTTTCCGTAGATAGTACACAGTATTATCTTATTTTTGATGTAAAACTAATGTAAGTTTTGAACATAGTACAGCTGTATTAATTAGAAACAGAAAACAATAATTGCATTTCTGTCTGACTTGAGGATTAATGTGGCAACGTCGCAATCAGCTGACAGCAAGGAGGGAATACATTTGAAAGACTTGATAAAAACGAAATTGATTTCAAACATACACATTTTTCCTAAATCCCATTTACATTGTTATCAACAATATATTATCCACAACAGATGATTTTTTATAATGTTTTTAAAAAACTAGATTAATTAAAAAGACTAGGAAGCTGTGATATTTTTATTGGAATAAAAAATACAGTTGATAAATCCTTTTAATATATTTAATGGTTTATAAAAACATCGTAATCATTTCCCAGCAATATTTAGGGTTACATACAGTTTTCTTTACTTGATTAATATAATTAGTAATACTTGAGATAAAAAAGCATTTGAACGGAATAACAAAGGAACATAAATATTTCTCAGCTAACTTTATATCTAAAAAATTAGTTATAGTTGCAAAACTTTTGTAACATTACTAAAATAGAGATTAAAAACAGTGAGTAATAATGTAATTTCTATCACAGAACCTTCAAAATTGCATCCAACATTTTCTTTGATTTGGACGAGAGATGGGCGCGAGTGTCATTTCATTTCTTTAGAACTAAATTAACATAATTCTCGTTGTTTTACCAGTTCACATGATTTACGGATTTTAAATGAAGGATACAAATCTTCGCGAGGATAATACGATATATTTGCTATATATAATAATTATATTGAACATAGTTTACACACAATACATTTTTGAACGCGTACGCATCTTTACCCGAATTTGACGCGCAATATCTCCGATGTCCGAGGTCTGTAGGTTCGCAGTGTGTACAACTGCTAGTCAATTATTAGCGCTGTTGCCACATCTACATAGTCTTTATGCGTTCATTAAATATAATTTAAAACTACTTAAATATGATATTTTTATATTGCTAATTAGTCAATATGTATGCTATGTGCATATGAGTATATTTCTTTGCTATATAGATCATGTTTATCGCAAATAATTTCAATAGAATTTAATTTTTTCAAATTGGCAGCGGGTTTTGGTCCCATAAGAAAAGCATAGGATCCCCGTGCGCTCCTCACTTCCCTCGGATCCCGATATACCTCCTTAACCAAGACACTATGTTCTATTTTTACTATAGCAACATAAAACGACCCGCACTATCTCCCTCCACATGTACTACAGGTTGCCAACAATCTTGTTATAAATACAGGTACATGAGCATTACAGTGGTGGCGTATATAAGAATTGGAGTGCGTTTTAATAAACGAATTATTTGTTCGACTTTATTTGATAGCACTATTTAGAAAAAAAAATTGCACAGCTCAATATTTTTTCCGCAGTGTTTCTATCGTTCCAATTTGTTCCTAAACGTTGAAAAAAAATCTCAGAATTATATTGTAATATAATTGGGATAATATATGGTCATTTCTGATTTCTTTTGTTTGGATAATTCGCCGTAGTATTTTAACCCCGCGCACAAAACAGCGGGAGGTTACTGACATTTGGCAGGAAAAATGCGAAGCGGATATTAATTTAAGGGTGTTACGTGTGACCTAATTCACCGAATAACACAGAAAAAGTCGTTGCTGCTGTATAATTTGACTTTTCCCATTACTTTTCCGTTTGACTTAATTCCCGCTTTGTTTGCCGAACAATAATTTTCCCTTCGAATAAGGTATACGAAGTGACAAGCCTTGTAAATGTGTATAATCAAAATAATCTAGCAATTCCAATTTACCTTATTTTCCATTTTAATGACCGTCTTTATCGCACGACTCCTTCGCTGCGTAAAAGTAGTTCATTTTAAACACAATAAACCCTGTTTTACTTTCCAGTACGCCGTAAAACAAACAAACGGTCTCGGAATTAGATTATTTATATGTACTGTTAACGCTTCTGAAGGCAGTAGTTTAAGGTGTTCAATTTCCGGAAAGTTTCAACGCTGCTAATATATAAATCTTTTTTCATATTAGTCCGGTTCTCCAAAGTTATGAACTGTCTTAAATTATTAAAAAGAAATTTGAATTAATCTTGCTTTGTGCCTACTTTCGATAAGGTTATTTAAAAAGTAGTATCGCCATGTCAGGGCTTTTCCCTTTCTTGCCTTTCCATTGGCTTCATCCGCTAGCCGTGCAGTTTTTTATTGGTTTAATCATTACACAAGCTTCTAGCAAATACATTTATTTATGTATTAGGAATCTGTAAGTGTGAGCAAGAATAAACACAACATCCAATCAGGTCGGAAAGTCTAAAAACAAACGACCTGTTAACAAAAAGGCAAAAATGTTAGTATCTCCGACTAGATGGTATGGTCTGGATAAAAATGAATTTCGTTTAAATAACGTATTTTTTAACGCTCTTTCAAAATCTGTCCTTGGAATTGAAATAAAATCAAATTTACATAGGTACGAGCAGAAAACTAAGTTTTTTGTTTGTATGAAAAACTACAACTGCGTATAAAACCTCAACCCCGAATAGAATTTTGCGAAATGCATCCACCTGATTCTTGAAATGGACCAACCATTAGATTGGGCCGAGATAATGCAATTTTTTTCATTCCTTCGCATTTTGAACCTCCGAATTCAGTCTGGGAGCGAAAGCCCCCTCCCCCCATTTCGTGTTTTGAGTCACTTTTCGCGCGTGCGAGCGACAGCTTTTCCGATGATTTATCTATGTTGCCAATAACTTATAGATATGAAATTTTTTTCCAGCTTAGAACTCGGAAAAACGAAGCCACTAGATCAAAGATTATTGCTAAATTGTTTATAAATTAACGGTAAATGCCGCTTATATCTCGAGAACCAATAAACGGAATTTAACTTTTTTTTTTAATAAGCGTCTTTCCGAGTACTTTAAAATTGTAATTAAAAAAAAATTACAAATTGATAAATGTATTCTAATTGTTTAAAAATAAAAAAAGTGTTAACTTTAAATATTTACTGTGACCGTCCTGATCAACCGATTTCAATTTTTCAAAAACCATTTGAAAGGCTGAGGGGTCTTTTCTATGTGAACAAAACTTTAATTATCTATTTGAGGCTGTGCAACATTTTGAAATTTTTTTTTTTCAAAAAATTATTTTGCGAAAACTATAGAACGATTTTAATGAAATTTGGTGTGTTGTTTTATTATACTCTAAAGTTTTTTTACCAAAATTAGAATACTGTTGGAGCAATTAAAATATTTTTAAAAAATTATCCAAAAAAACTTGATTATTTTGCCTTTTTTCGTAAATTATTGTTATTTTGCAACATCGGTAATAAATTTAAACATTTTTAACTTACAGTATATTATGCAGAATTCAATTCTAAAACTTTTTTTCCTATTCAATATTCTTTCAAAATGCATAGGTTCCAAGATATAAGTAAAAAACTTATATAAAATAGGTATTTTTAAAATTTTTTAAACATTTATGCAATTTTGAAAGTGGTCCGGACCTCAGATCTAGGCTTTGAGTCCATTTTATAGAAAATCTGCGTTGCAATGGTGGAAAGTCTGTTATTTATGCATTAATTCATATTTACACAAACTGTGTAATAAAATCTATAAAAACGTATTGCTGGTTGCCTATTTGCTATAGAGCTCTCTTAAATCTATCAAGGAACGACCCGTCAGACAAGTATTTTATATGCTTCAAAAGACGTTTGAGTTCGACACTGCCCCTTTTCTTTAAGAGGAACTAAACCTCGTGCTTCACGTATTAAAATAAAATCCCTTCCACCGCCTCCTCCTGAACGCTACAAGTCCTGTTCAAGAATTAGGTCGATAATATTTTCTTATTAACATGAATAAAGGAAGTTGCGGACGAACCAGAAATCAAATTTATTTAGTCAACACCGTGGTTCGGGAGTCAGAAAAGCGGAATAATTTTTAATTAAAAATTATTTCCCGTAATTCACTGCGCCTCGCCAGGATTGTAAACATTATGGATGGAGGGGCTAAGCTCCAATTCCGCGGGATGGGGAAGCGCAAGGGGGCGGTTTAATCTTGTGAGAGATTGATATTAGCATATTTTCTGTAATTGTTTCTTTGCGGAATTACGTAGATGTACCCTCGCTGATTTATGGGGGTGTTATTTTCTGTTTACAACCCCTGGAGTGTTTAGGAAGTAATGCTGAACCAACAGGTGCGCCTAAGTTGTTTTATATACGAGTAGGTTTGCTTTCAGCGCAACACTTTAACCATTATTTGTATTTAATTGACCTTACTGTAGAATAAACGTATAAATAATAAAGTTATTAGAATTCGTATGATTGCAATGCAGCTGAATTTGCAATACTTCACTGAACTTGAAATGAAATTAAGCGTATGGATTCAACGAGCAAAAAAATCGATGAAAGTTATTGCGAAAATCTAAATTCTCACAGGAGCAGTTTTGTAGAAAATTTGATTTTGAACCTTTTATTCGAAAAAATGCATCTTCATTGAGATATTGGCAACTTTTGGTCAAAAAACGCGAAAAAAAAATTATAAAAAAATCATCAATATTTATGTCATGGTTTAGGAGGAAACTGAGGCCGGATCAAAGCTGCTTACAGTTTTAGTGTTTCAGTTCGTGGAGTCGCGGTTAATGTATGCATCGCATAGTACGCGGGTAGTGTATGATGTCAGTGTGAGGGCTTTAAGGATAAGGACAAGGCAGGTATTAATTTAAAGTTAATAAAACACAACTTTTTCAAGACGTAATGACGTAAACTACTACTCTAAACAAATTAAAATCACTAGTTAAAGAATTTCTGAATTAAGAAACCAAGAAAAATTAAAAAATATTTTTAATTATGCGAAAAATATTACTGGGGCTTACTATACTATACTTACTATATTATTATTAGGTAAACGGGGCAAAATTTGCGACGATTTAGAAATATTTTTGAAATACATTTCCCCTTAATTAAGTACCTACTCGTTTTGGGAATTTACATGATTTAAATTTTTTGCTTTAAAAAATTCCTCAAAATTTTCCGAATATGCAAACAAATTTCTCGTAAAATCGTTTGAATGTTTATTACAAAAATGTATCCAAACGTTTTGGAAACAGATAAATTGAAAAACAAACTTTTAATATTTTGTAGAGACGAACAGTTTCGTAATTTAGAAGTCCGAAAAACCATAGAAATATTATACAAGGTATTTAAAATGATATTTTTGGAAACATAAATTGTTTTGCCCAGTTTTAACAATTCCTACAACAAATGTCTCGGTAGAAAGAAACTTTGAATGATGAACGATATTCAGTAATGATTCATTTGCTATTCCTTTATTGTTTCCCAAAATTCGCTCTCCTTTCTAATTGTCGATTATCAGTATTTGAGCTGTTATCAGTTGTAATTTGGGTAGAAAGTGATTGTTAGTACGGATCTTTTAATTGTTTATGCTATTGGTAAATAATTTTTTTAACCGGAAATAAAATGCCACATCACGAATTTGTGATTACGGTCATTCTGATATATATTTGCTGTGGCATTTCAAGGTACTTCAGATACTGGTAGTGTTATTTCTCGCTCTGAACGAAAACAACAACAAGTTATAGTTGCTTGTATAGGAGCAGATACCAGATACTTTTGTCAATATTGGTATAAGTACAAGGACAAGAAAGCAACTTCGTAAAAAACTGCTCAGAAAACGCATGAAGGTACAGTTCTTATATCGGGGGCGACAGCCTGTATATAATGACATGAGGCAACATTTTCTTTATCATTTATATGTATACTTCAAATTGGATGTCGTATACATTTGCTTTAATGTATTTAGGAAAAAAAACGTCTATGTAGGAGTCATTATTAAGGACTCCGTTTCAAGATCAAAGCGCGTCCTTTATAAAAAAAATAAATATATATTAATCTTATATTTAGTAAAAAGGTTTCTTCAGACGACGCAAAAAAATTGTGCTTCTGGGGAAAACCAATTAATATATACTTACTTCTTTTATAAAAAAAAAAATACTTGCTGTATTGTTGGGCTCCGAAATACTTCAGACAAAGTTGTGCTTTTTTAATATGTCTTATTTAGTTAAGTGCTTGAAACAGAGTTTTATTTATTGAAAGATAAAGGTAAAAAAGCTGACAGTGCGCACCACAGTATCATAATAGCATATTTTTTCGTTAAATAAATCCAGGGGCGTATTCTGTGGTCAAAAATAAAGTTTTTTTTGTTATATAAATCTTAGGACAGCCATTGTCTAGCTACAACGTGACAAAAATAACAAAAAAATATATTCTTAATTTTTAGCAGGATAGTCTTGTGACAGGATGATATACACTTTTTTGGCAAATAATGGTAGATGATACCCACACCTCCGCCACTGGTAAGTTTCTAAAACTGGTTATTTTTTGTTTCATACCTACTGTGATACTAAATATGCACACCGATTTGGTTAAATTATCTCAAGCGGTTTAGAAATTAAAAATTAAAAACTGATTTTTTTATTTTTGACACGCTGTAGCTGGACAATGGCTGTGCTAAGACCACACATTAATCAAAAATTCTGTGGCCAAAGGTAAGGCCTTTGGCCACAGAATACGCCCCTGGATTTTTGACCTCTACTTAAAAAAACACTATGTATATAGGAGAACTTTATTTTGTTCCTAGGTCAATTTTCCAAATGGAATCGTGGAAGTTTCGTATATTGTATTAAGTTTGCGTAAAAAATGTGTCTGGCTTTTTCTTCTGGCAAAAACTTGGAAGTACGTGATAACTTAAAGTTATTCTTTCTTTCTCAAGAAATATGGGCGTTCTATAGCCTCTATTCATATATTCTAGGTATATTCATTTAACTAGTGAGACAATTTTCCAGAATAAAAATAAGTGCAATTTTTAGAGAACACTTAATATTTATTAATTTTATATTTGTGGCAAAATTATCACCTACGTAAAATATAGAGATCTCTAAACCGATTTACGTAATTGAAATTGTAATCAGAAAAACTATTAGTAAATAAATATTACTTTAAGTACATTCATTTTCAAATCACTGCATTTATCTCTAGGAATAAATTGTGTTGAAGAGTGCTTGCTTTTATTTTAATATAAATCCTAATAAATAGTTAATTGTTTGTTGTTTGCTTTATTTAAATAATAATTACTTTATTTCGCTAGTGACTAAAGAAATGTAGTTACTGGTGATTGAAATTTGACTTTATTCATTAAAAACAAACTGAAACTGTTGAACAAAACGTAAATTACATATATTACCCACAAGTATACATTGAATGTATTTTATATTACACATATACACTCTGCACCCTATCCCTATTATATTTATGAAAAGGTATTTTACTAAAATCCCCTGTATTAAATCATGAGAAACGACACGCTGAAGTGTTTTATAGTCCCGTATTTCTTGAAAATTGCGCTTAACGAAGCAAGCATAGCGTGTTTCCTACATATTTAAAGTCGCCGCATACCACTCTGATTTCCCAAAAAATCTTTTAAGGATATACAACGTCCCCCACATCGCATATTTTTACAGGACTTCGAAACAACTTCTCATGTCGAGATATCGGATCGTCTTTTGTTTTTTAGGTACACAAACACCGGGAACATTGTTTTGAATCAAAAACACATGTACCAGGAAAAATGTCTGCATGTAAATATGTTTTTTCCCGACTCACAAACAAGATATACTTTATTTTTATAACAACAAACAAAAATATAATCGTCTTTAAATTTTTAGTTAACTTTTGATGAAGAATATTTTTATCAATCTACTGTCTTTTCTAAATTAGTTGACTTCAAACTTTTTTTCTATTTCAAAATCTTTGCAAGGGTGGATTGTATAAATGACGGCTAGAGCAGTGATTTAATACCACAACAATTTTGGCGAAACAACAAAGTACCACAGAGTGGGTGCAAATTAGTCCCATTAACATATTTGCGGATGTAATTTGACAAGACCTGGACTGATATTGTCTAGGTAGGTACACAGACGTCTTTTGTTACGTAGATATTCGTCTGGAGGCGTCGTAAAACAATAGTTTGTGTTTGACGAGAGATATTTGGGTTATGATACATAAGAGAAGAATTCATAAAGCACCTGTCGAAATATAAGTACATAGTAGAGAAATTAAACTATGATTTCTCATATAAAAATTACTTGAACTATACTTTCAAAAATCACAAAAAAGGTAATATTAAAAAAGAATCTTTATTTCATAAATATATACATTCATAAATTTAAAACAAATATTTGTGTACATTTTTTAAATCCTGATTTATTAATGCAATTAAGTATAAATAAAATATTATTGATTTTTTATAATTAATTTATTAATTTAATCATCATTTCTTTTGTGATAATCCAAATATTATTTATTGTTTAAAATATAAGCAAATGAGAAATTAACTCATTATATTACTAGTTTTAGACATATTTTGAAAATAATTATTGTATAAACAATTTTAGAATATTTAAATAAAATTGTTTTTGATCTTTGATATACGATATATAACTTGATGCACTTACCTTTGATACAATAAAAAAATAAAGTTGATAATTAAAGGAAGTTTAAAGATAAATAGTTATCGGACTGTTGAAAGACCAATAATTATTAACGACAGGCATTTGAAAATCAGAATCGGACCTCTAGAAGCTGAGATATTAAAAATTTTTAAGCGCTTCGTCGTTTTGAACTCGGCGATTCAATTGCGAGCAATCCGAAAAGGCCGCGCTCTCGTTTCCCCCATCACCACCACCCGTACGATTTTCTTGAATTTCTCGCATGCATAAATAACTTTAAACACGTTTTAAAGTAGGTTGCCAATGAAGAAAAGTACTGTAAACTTAGACCTGGTAAGTACTCGGAATACCAAAGGTATTCTTCGAAAAATGAGCCCGGATGTCCCAGTACATTTAGTGTAAATGACGGTTAACTTTGATCGACTTTAACTACGTAATTAATTAACCAATCGATCTATTTTTTTTTAAAGAAGCGTTTTTCTAAGAACTTTTAAAACCTATTTAAAAAAAATTGATTTGGTTGAATATTCACAGTTATTCTAATTGTTTATGAGACAAAAATTCGACTAATGTTTAAATAAGCGCCAGAGCTCTCCTAATTGACGGATTTGAATTTTTCAAAAAGCGTTTGAAAGCTTGACAGCCCTTCTATAGGTGATTAAATTTTCAAGTATCTAAGGACTTTGGTTTTTGCTGTGCAAAATTATGAAAATTTGCAAATTTTTTTTTTTCAAAATTTGGTCTAAATTATTATGCAAAATCTATCGAACCGATTTTGATGAAATTTGGTGTAATGATTCTACACAACCTGAAGTTTTCTTGAGTATGAAGGCCCTATACCCAGACTCCATTTAAAGACTCCAAAAAAAATCCCTAAAAAGTAATATTTTTTAACCCCATTTTTTGCGATTTTTTCGATTTTTACAATAATAATCATGAATCGTTCGATTTGTAACTAGTCATATTTTGTAAAATTTAATTACAAACATTTTTTTCCTCTTCCATTTTCGCCTAAAATCAACTCTTGAAAAGATACATAATTAAATAGGAAGAAAAATATGACATTTTTCGAATTTTTTAAACATATTGTGCCGCCAAAAGTTAAGCCCACGTTTCTTTTTATGTGCATAGAAAAATTTTAATTTCTAGTGATATTTGAAAGAAAAAATGACAAAAATCTCCCTGGATATACGATTCACCCAAATATGGACTTTTTGAAACAGATACCTGGACTACATATTTATTTTTATTAACTATCCACAGAATAATTTTTATTAATAATGGAGCATCGATTTAAATACTCAAGAGTATTTAAATTACTTTTAGAATATTTTAAATACTTTTTTAAAATACAAAATACTTTAGTAAAGTATTTGAAATACAAAATATTTTTGGAGTTTTAACAAAAGTGTTTTAATTACAAAATACAAAATACTATTTTATATTTAAAAAACTATTTGGTATTTTTTTGACAAAATACTACCAGTTCTGGGACACACTACATTATTACAGATGTCTTCAATACAATTTTGTTTAATATTTGAAAGAAATTAGATAAAAAATAAATGAACATGCTTTCCTTTAACAAAATTCGTGGTTTCTGTAAATAAATAATCCTTACCAGAAACGTGAGTCACACATCACACTTTTCTAAGCGTGTTTCAAATTTCCCAATACCTCCCCGACAGACCAATAAAGAAAACTCGCTCTTACCTCGCTCCTGCGGTTTTTTATTCGGTATCCACTGATACACCGGCAAAGGTTTTTCATTGAAGAACCACTTAACTACAAGTCCATCGTCTAAGGACTCCTCCAAGGTGTAGTCGCAATCCAGGACCACGGGATCCCCCAGTTGCGCCACTTCCGGTACATTCAGCCTGTTGATTCGGACGCACAGCACTGTTTTCAATAATCCTGAAACGACACAAAGTCATTTTTCATTTTGTACATTTCCAGCGTGACAGTCTATTAAAGGTAACGTCGTAACGGATCCCGTAACTGTATTAAATTCGTTCCAGCGAAAGAAGTGCCCGGTAATAATTTGTTATGTCGCGTTGTGGGGCTGTCTTTTACGACCTTTCGTCAAATATCGCGCCTGTTTCTTATTTAAGAGACACAGACAATTAATTTTAGTTTGTTTTAATAAATGATGTTAAGTGACAACATTGTTCTTACTTAATCGATATATTCTTGTACACCTGCTCTACAAAATACAGGGTGTTTCTTAATAACGTGCTAATATTTAAGGAGGTTATTCTTGGGTCCATTTTAAGATGATTTTTTTATAACTTTGGTATTACCCTAGATATTTTTTCAAATTTGGTACACGTCTTCTAAAAATTATTTTTGAAATTCTTATTCCTTTCTGAGCAAATGTGGTATCTTGATTTTTTTTCGTTTGACGTACGGTTTTCGCATAAAAAAATAAATTCATTCATTGGCATCTTATTGGACCCCTTACGAGAAAAAAAAAAGATTTATGTAACTTTGAACAATAATTTATTTAAGATAATAACTTTTAAACGTTGAAATTATGAAATTACAGTAATCTACATACATTTTGGAATGGCAAAAGAAAATTACCCTGAACGCACAAAGAAATAAATTATATCAGATGTTGGAAATGTCCACCTCCTACAAATATGCATGCCTCTGCTCTTCTTCTCATGGATTCACGTACTCTTTGGAAAATGCCGGGAGTGGCTCTAATAGTTTCGCAACAAACTATGATACGATTTCTCAACTGCTCTTCAGTATGAATTGGTGTGCCGTAAACCAATGTTTTGAGATGACCCCACAGGAAGTAATCTAAAGCATTGAGGTCCGGGGACCTAGGTGGCCATGACTGTGGTCCGCCGCAATTATTATAATTTTGGTTTAAATATTCGCGCGCCAGAGCACTGAAGTGCGCTGGTGCTCCGTCGTGCATAAACCATAGTCGATTTCTTACTAAAATGGGAACAAACTCCATCAAACCTGGCAATTCTTCTTCGAGAAAATGCCGATAATTACGTCCAATTAACCTATCATGAAGAAAATAGGGTCCAATTAAATAATCACCACATATTCCAACCCACATGTTAACGGAAAACTGCTTCTGGTGACGGGATTCCAAGATTGCATGTGGGTTTTCTTCAGCCCACATAGTGATTGTTGTGGAAGTTTTGGATGCCGTTTCTGGAAAAGTTGGCTTCATCGGTAAGTAAAATTTCAGTGTCAAATAATGGATTTTCATTCACTCTATGAAGAAACCATTGGCAGAGGTTTATCCGTAATGGAAAATCCTGAGATAGTAGAGCTTGAACCCGTTGGATATGGTAGGGATATAATGAAAAGTCATGGAGAATTTTCCAAATAAGAATATGTGAGACATTTAAATTTTTCCCAATTTTTCTTGTACTTAATTCTGGATCTTCTTCAATTGAATTCAAAACCTCTATCTCAATTTCTTGAGTTTTTACAGTACAGTGTACTCCTTTTAGATGATGGTTTGGTTTAAAACGTCCCTTTTCGCACAATCTTCTATGAATGTTTGAAAATGTACGCGCATCCGGAATACTTCTATTTGGAAAGCGGTCTTCATACAACCCCCTGGCTTTCAGTGCGTTACCATCAGCAAGGCCATACAAGTAGTGCATGTCTGCAAGCTCAGAATTCGTATATTGGACCATGTTTTTTAAATAATATTGTTAATCTTAATAACTTAAATACGTGACACTAGACTGGGTAGACAACTGTCAAAACTGTTTATGTTTGCAAAACAAAATCTGCTTTTTACCTACTAGATTGTTTTTAATTCTTATTAGTAGGTACCTAATTTCATAACAGCGTAAAAATGAATAAATTTTATTTTTTTATGCAAAAACCGTACGTCAAACGAAAAAATTCAAGACACGACATTTGCTCAGAAAGGAATGAGGATTTCAAAAATGATTTTTACTTACTAAGAAAAAGCAGTGGCGTAACTTATTTTTCTTCAAAAATATTCAATACAAAACCTGTACAGACGCCACTGGCAAACATAATAAAATTATTTGTACATCAGAAAATGCATCTCTATGAATAGCGTGTACCAAATATGAAAAAATATATGTAGGGTAATACCAAAGTTATCATAAAAAAATGTTTTTAGCACCCTGTAGTTCAAAAGTTAAGACTTTTAGGACGTGAAGTTTTTTTCTTAAAATGGACCCAAAAATAACCTCCTTAAATATTAATTAGCACGTTATTAAGAAACACCCTGTATACATACGTGCTTTGATATACTCTTAAATATCCATTTAACAAACAATATTTGACCTTAATTTGTCTTTTAATGTAATGTCTCTACTCAAATAAATCAGGACACATTGTATACAGAGTGTCCCACGGTGACGAAACATTAGACATATTTCAGAGACTACTTCGATTTTAATTTTGAAAATTTGGGCAAAAATATTTTCGGGCATGCCCTTCTCAACTAAAATAATAGCTTCCACCTCGTTATTCTAAATGGAACACACTGTATATTATTGCAATTTTGGATTCCACGTCAATTTTTAGGTGAACTGAAAGGTTTCATATTCTTATATACTTAGGTATTTAATTTTATCAAAAAAAAATTAAAAAAGTACTGCCTAATTCAAAAAGATGTGTATTTTGCAATTATAAAGTTAAAGCGATAAAATTTATAGGAGACATAACTAAAACTCTTAAGCTTCCCTGCCATAATTTCGAAATGACTTAATTTCATACAGGATGGTAGAAATTTAAAGCCAAATTTAGTCAACTTTAAACCATCTTAACTTATTCTTTTTAAGTGGAGCACCCTGTATGTTTATTAAATGTTTTTGAGAACAGAAAAAATATCCACGTTTAGTTTTCGTATAATTTTAACTGATGAAATTGACCGCCGACGAGACTGCAAGTTGAAATTGATTTTAATTGTGTTTAAATTCGCAGTTAAGTAATTACGTCTCTAGGGGGGAGGGAGGGGGGGCCTGGCTCCCCACAAGAACTCAATCTTTTCTAATTGCCTCTTCCATGCTCACTGGATTACGCTTAGTCACGCGAGCGCCTCCTTATTTAAATTATTTATAACTTTTTTATACGAACGCACGCCGATTATTTATCGGGGTTCATATTTGTCAGCCATTATTTTGACTAATACGGGCAGCTGTCCCCCCCCCCCTCGACCCGTAACGGTTTAACAGGATGGTGCTATTCACCGACCGCAAAGGGTCATAGATAGGCGCGAATTAA
This sequence comes from Anoplophora glabripennis, assembly GCF_000390285.2. Classification (NCBI taxonomy): domain Eukaryota; kingdom Metazoa; phylum Arthropoda; class Insecta; order Coleoptera; family Cerambycidae; genus Anoplophora; species Anoplophora glabripennis. The sequence goes on from NW_019416253.1 coordinate 794,947, forward strand.
GGGTTGCATTCCTGTAACACCAAGTCCCAGAGGTAGGGCTAGTGCTGCCCATTTCCGGCGTATCTGGATCGTAATTAATTATTTTATAGTCCGTTTGGAAATATCGACTATCGCCCCTGAAGGGGGAAGTTACAAATTAGGCGGGAGATTTATTGTCAGGTTTTTCCATTTGCGTTTTTTATTCGAAGTTATACTCAATAATTTCGGTGATAAATAACACTTATATTTATGTTCTCATAACGTACATATTTCGATTAAGGAAAGTCAACGTTAAAGAAGCAAAAGTTGTGGCCAAAAATGGGTCATCGGATGTCATTGATGCTAGATCATTTTCAGATCGTTGTCATTTTCAAACCATTGTCAGATCATTAATATCAGACGTTACTGAATCATCGTTGTAGTTCAATTAGTCTTGTCACAGCCCAATGTTTTTACAAAAAATATTACCTGGAAACAAAAGATATGGTGATGTAGGAAAAAAAATTCTAAGAAATATAGTATTTTTTTTTTCTATGACGCATAAACGCCGAAGTTAACCTAAAAAATTCATAAAAGTAAAAAAACGGTTTTTCGCTAATAAAAAAAAAACTAGAACTTAAATTAAATGAGAACGCTATTAAAAAAACCTATCGATTCGTATTTTTAAATATATCAATTGCTATATTACTTTTCAAGATATATCGAAAAAAACGTAAAAAATCGACTTTTCTTGCTTTTGCTGTATCTCTTGATTCAAATTAAGGTTTTGAAACTTGTTACTTGCTGTAAATGTAGCCCTCGGCAAGCAAATAAAGTGCCTTCTTTTAAATTAAAAAATATTAAACTTTTTTCGAGTTATATCGATTTTTCGAAAAAAAGGTCATCTCGAAAATCGCCTTTTCTTGCTCAACGAATAGTCGTAGAGAAACGAATCAGGGCTCATTTTTTTTCTGTGGGGGAAACGCTATTCGGCCACTCCGAAAACTGAATTCGCGCGTTCAAAAGCGCTCTTACNTCGTTGTCATTTTCAAACCATTGTCAGATCATTAATATCAGACGTTACTGAATCATCGTTGTAGTTCAATTAGTCTTGTCACAGCCCAATGTTTTACAAAAAATATTACCTGGAAACAAAAGATATGGTGATATAGGAAAAAAAATTCTAAGAAATATAGTATTTTTTTTTGCTATGACGCATAAACGCCGAAGTTAACCTAAATAAAATTCATAAAAGTAAAAAAACGGTTTTTCGCTAATAAAAAAAAACTAGAACTTAAATTAAATGACAACGCTATTAAAAAAACCTATCGATTCGTATTTTTTAATATATCAATTGCTATATTACTTTTCGAGATATATCGAAAAAAACGTAAAAAATCGACTTTTCTTGCTTTTGCTGTATCTCTTGATTCAAATTAAGGTTTTGAAACTTGTTACTTGCTGTAAATGTAGCCCTCGGCAAGCAAATAAAGTGCCTTCTTTTAAATTAAAAAATATTAAACTTTTTTCGAGTTATATCGATTTTTCGAAAAAAAGGTCATCTCGAAAATCGCCTTTTCTTGCTCAACGAATAGTCGTAGAGAAACGAATCAGGGCTCATTTTTTTTCTGTGGGGGAAACGCTATTCGGCCACTCCGAAAACTGAATTCGCGCGTTCAAAAGCGCTCTTACTTTCAAAATCTTTATTATCTCAACTTCTGGACCACGTACAAAAATCCTTTTGTACTTAATCTGGGGTAGCTCGACAAGATAAACCAAAATATGACGGCCTCAAAAGCATAATAACTTTGAAAAATGCAATTTTCCTTAATAGTGGCCTGTGGAATTTTTTGAATAAAAAAATTCTCAGCTCGTAGAGCAACGTTTTTTTTTTATTTCGCGTAAAAATGCCATCAATCGATTCCTGTAATAGACATTTCGAGAAATGAAAATGGAAAAAAATATTCAAGAAAAACGCGACCAAAAAAATTTGTATTTTCTTCAGTCATTTTTGAATACTTGAAATGAATAAAATCGATATTACTCTTTTTTTACCATGAAAGTACAAGTTTTAAGGAAAAAATGAGCCTTGATTCGTGTATGTGCATATGTACCTTAGAATGAGATGTATCTTAGAATATTTTTTTCTATATCGCTATATTTTTTGTAAGCACGTCTACCTATTGACTGGACTATTGTGCATGTCATTGTGGATCAAAAATGATGGAATGCACAGACCACCTAGACTGACTTATAGAGCGACTTTGGTGAAAACACTTTGGAGCCTGATTTGGAGCCCAGCGCTCAGTCGTATCCTAGCATTTGACGTCAACGCATCGCTGTGATTTCGATAATTAGACGTTTTATCATGGGCAAGTGTATTGTAAAACATTGTATAAATAGAAGTGATCGAGTTGGTGAAGAGAGGCGAAAAGTTTCCTTCTTTAGGTAAGTAAAAAAAAGGAATATATAAAAGGTAAATATGTACGCCATTTTTCGGTTAACGTCACAAGTTTCCAGGGTTAGCTTTATAATTTTGTTCGCCCACATAGTGTAGTGATTAACGTGATATTGTTATTATAAAATAATGAATGAATTACTGTAAAATATTTTTAGTAATTATTTACTTTATGTGAGTCTTAAATTTTTATGAAATTTTACCAATTCCCGTCATTTCGAGATAGCTGAAAATTAATTAAATATTTTTTTCAATTAAAAAAATCGCAAACAAAACTAATTTCAGATTCAGTATTCGTACAGTCAATTAATTTTTATTAAAGATCGTGGTTGTTTGACGTATCCATCTCGAGATGTCGTAGTAATATGCTAAGAAACAGAAAAATTAATAAAATTTTTAAATAATGATGAAAGCAGAACACCTAGGCTACAGAAAAATAAAATTGTTTATCATGTATTAAAAAACTTTCTGAATGTGAACATATTTGAAAATTTGCATGAACATCAATTTGATAATTTGCCTAACAATTGTAATCATTTAATAGAACTTGTAAGGGCTGAATGTGAAAAGTATATCGATGTACGAATAAATCATGAAGTCAAATTATTTAATTCGGTAAAATCTACGAAAAGGCAAATATTAAATAAATTAATATTATTTAGAGGACAATAAATATATTTAAATTATTTTGTAGTTTTATTTAATATGACACTAAAATATACTATTTTCTGAATTACAAACTTTAAATTGAATATTTATCATAAGATGCAATATAATGTTTAATATGTAATAAAAATATTACTTAATCCGGATCTGCTTAAAGATGCGCGCGATCAGATTGCCTTCCACACTCCACTTCCCCGGATTTTGCATTCACTGGTACCCGTGCATTGGAATTAGATACGGCCAGTCTAGGTGGTCTGTGATGGAATGTCATTGTTGTCTTCGGATGTCACTAATGTTAGATCATTGATGCCAGAACACTGTCAGCTCGTTGATACCAGGCCGTTATCAGATCATTGTCAGATCATTAATACCGAATGAACGATATTGCATCGCATTATTTCCTGTAGTTTTTCCGAATTTATTAAATAAAAAAGAATGGAAGTATTTTTGCGATGAGTTTATAGTGTAACAGCATTGCACCAAAAAAATGAAAAATTTAAAAATCATCAATTCTTTCTTTGCTATGTAATATGCATAAAGTTGAGGAAACTGATCCTGCTCTTGCATGCACTCTCACTCTTGCTTCCTGAAAACGGTTACATCTTGATCCGTTCGAAAAACGCATTGTGTCAGAAGTGAAGGAGTATGTAGGTCAGTGAAATAATTTATCAAAGTAACTGTCCATAAATTCAGTTTAAACGAATCCTGATAATGAGTAACATGCATTGCTGCCGTATATTCAGTGAGGTAAAATATGTTCGTTTTAATAACATTCGGATGATACATATCATTTTTCATGAGGACTATTCTCTCGGTAAATAATAGGCGAACGGACAGTTCCAGAATTGAAAAAAATGTATTAGTCTGGACTACTCCATTTATTATTATGGATGAATATGGTTAGTCCGAGGGTAATGAATGACGAAAATAGTAACGGTTTTTGTTATATTCAGGCGTAATTTTAGAAACGTTAAGGGAGCTTACCAAAAATGCAATGCATTTCATTTGTAGTTAGGATTGAAAGTTGTAAATAAAAATGGGTAAATTTTTTCTTTATAAATTTCAATTTATTATTTTTGCTCAAAAAAAATAGAAAATATTGCAGAAAAGTGACAATTTCTATTTACTAATTGATCTGTTCAGCAATTTTTTAAAATCTGTACTGGAAAAAAATTAATTTTCTTCCATCAATTTGGGACACAGTGTATATTATTTTTTTAGGTGTAAATTTATATTTTACTCTAGAAAATACTTCATTTGCTGCATTAATAAATCTTCTTAAATTTATTTAATGAAATACCGAATTCTTTAAACTCGGCAAATTCATGATATACATATAAATATGTTGGTATCCTGTAAAATATTCAATCTCTTATGGGCTGCCATTTTATAGAAAATGAAGAGTACATCTCTGAATTCTTTATTGCGAACGGATATTACGGCCTTTCTTTAATGGAAAACCGGTGTAATTTTTGTAACTATACATAATAATATATTTTACTATACTATCATGATTAAATAGCATGCTTTGAAACATCGAGGGACATAAAGTTTTAGCGTTGGAATATTAAATGAGCCCTACTTTAAAACTGTATAAAACTAATATATATTAAGAGGCATTGTAAAATATATTATATAATAACATTACGCAACGGTTCTTATATAAACACTTAAATTTGTCCACGATTTAGGGCCCTTTATAGGTACTCTAATATTCAAGGAAAAGGAAAATGTTCAGATTATAATTATAAAATATCGTTGTGACTAACTCGAAAGGTATTCATTCTTTTCCATACGAGATTTAATTAGCTAACATACAGGGTGGCCAAATGAAAACGAAACAGAGCCATTTTCAGGAACTGTGTAAAGATTGTAGAACAACGCTCAGACCCGTCGATTTTAGATTAAAGGGTGTCCCCCTTCTTTGCTGATATTTTTGTCTCCGCTACTTTCGCCCCCAAGCAAGTGTAAGTATCACCCCAAAATATTTAAATGGCATTGGAGGTTGAGTAATATTTCGTTTGAGAGCTCTTACAATTCTCTTTACAACAGACTTATTTTATAATTCCACCCAATACTTTGAAAAAAATTTACATTTTAAAATTTAAAGTACGTTTAGTTGCTTACTTACTACTTAGTTGATTAAATGTTTAAACTGATGACCGCCCGCTTCCATACAAGAATAAAGATTTTGTTCGAATCGTTCGCGCACATCCCGAAGCATTTCCGGAGTGATTCGAAGGCATTCATCGACGATTCTTCGACGCAAATCTTCCAGCGACGCTGGTTGTGTTTTATAGATTTTACTTTTTAGGTATCCCCACAAAAAGGAATCAAGGGGCGATAAATCCGGTGATCGTGAAGGCCAAGCAATGCTGCCTCTTCTCCCAATCCAATTCCGTAGAAAACGTTGGTCCAAATACTGACGGACAATTAACGCATAATTCGGAGGAGCATCGTCCTGTTGAAAAGTCAAATGATCTTCATCATACTATGGAACATTTTCAATAATATCAGTCAAGACAGGGTCAATAGCGTCTTACAGTAATTGTAAATACATTTGGCCAGTCAAATTACCAGGTAGAAAAAAGGACCCACCGGTCACCGAAAATTCCAGCTCATACATTTAATTTTTCCGATTGCTGTGTATGCACCTCGTGAAAAACTCTTGGGTTTGAATCGGACCAATAGCGGCAATTGTGACGATTTACCATCCCGTTCAAGAAAAAACTGCATTCATCAGAAAAACAGATGTTAAAAAGGAACTGTGGATCGTTCCCTGCTCGCTCACTCATTATTTCGCAAAATTGCAAACGGCGGTCATAATCATCTTCATGAAGTTCCTGGACTAAATGTATTCTGTATGGATGGAATTTATTCTTCTTCAAAATGGTTTGTATGCTAGTTCGATTGATCCCAGACACAGATGCCAGCTGCCTCGTACTTAATGTAGGATCAAGATGAACTTGTCCCAAAACTGCAACTTCACTAGCTTCATTAACTATAGGTTTTTCAATTTCTCGTTTTTTATTGGCTACGTTCCCTGTCTCTTGAAATTTTTTTACTAACTCTAGAACATACTTCCTCCTGACATGTCGATCTTGATGTTGTTCATTAAATAGCTGAGCTGTTCTATTCGCACATTTATTGTTCATAAAGTAAAGCGAAATGATATCTACCCTTTCCGCAATGGAATAAACCGTAGTGTTTAATTTTCAAAAACACATTTAAATAAACTACCAACCAACGCTTCCAAATAATACTAGAAAATAATTTAGAATCCACTAATTTTACGTTCATTGTGTGTGTATAGCATTCATTTCTGTTTTTTACAATTGTGTTTTTTTACGAAAGTGATAACAAATCGCCAAAAACCAATGTAACGCAAGAAATACTAAATTTATCTATTGGCATACTTAACACGAATGACTGAAATTTTTACCGTTACTAATTGTTTGTATATAAGTTTCAATTTTAAAATCAAAATTCTTAATAAGTATTGGGCGGAATTATAAAATATAAAGTCTGTTGTAAAGAGAATTGTAAGAGCTTTCAAAAGAAATATTACTCAACCCCCAATGCCATTTAAATATTTTGGGCCGATGCTCACCCTTGCTTGGGGGTGAAAATGGCGGAGCCAAAAATACCAGCAAAGAATGTCCCCCTTTAATCTAAAATCGATGGGTCTGAGCGTTTTTCTCCAATCTTGACGCAGTTGCTGAAAATGGCCCTGTGTCGTTTTCATTTGGCTACCCTATATAATAGAGTGAACACTGCTAAACGAATAGTGTTATTATTTCAATACAAATTGTGTTGATTTTGAGTGAAAATTTTTATACTGTGTATCTATTCCACTTTTTTCTCTGCGTCCCTTATGGGTCTGTATTCATTCACACACTGTATGGTGTATGTCTCCCTAACGTAATTTTCAAGTTGATCAAAAATTAATCCGATAATTGTACACATATAGGTACAAAGTGTGAGAGCACAAGTAAATATAATGACAAAACTAACAGGGTATTACCGATAGTCGTCGATATGCATAGCAATTATATCAATACTACTTCACTGCATTGCTACTAAATAATTTATTAAACCACGGCAGCTTTTCGCATGCAGTAAATCATTTATTTGTAATTTCTCTACGAGTATATTATGGAAATTATTTCAGGGACCCCCATTAGCATAGCGGTGAATTTTCTTATATTCTAGAATTATACAGTAAAATTTCGGTGATACACTGAGAGAAATATTATTAATTATGTGGTTTTAACAGTAAGTTGTAGACAGTATAAAATGTAGAATACCCTAGCTTTTGTTGTTAATATTTAAACAGTATCTAAATATTTACGTTTCGTTAATTTGATTTAAACTAATTACTTACAATCTTAATAATAATAATTTAACTACACAGCAAAAAAAGGAGCAGAAAAATTTCCAATTTTTTTTTAGTGATTTTTGAAATGCTGTAACTTCGTGAAGCATGCGATTGCATGTTGCTAGAGAGAGATAGCATAAACCTTCGCTACANGCTTTCAAAAGAAATATTACTCAACCCCCAATGCCATTTAAATATTTTGGGCTGATGCTTACCCTTGCTTGGGGGGTGAAAGTGGCGGAGTCAAAATACCAGCAATGAATGTCCCCCTTTAATCTAAAATCGACGGGTCTGAGCGTTTTTCTACAATCTTGACGCAGTTCTTGAAAATGGCTCTGTTTCGTTTTCATTTGACCACCCTGTATAATTTTTTTACTGTCTACCTATTCGATTTTTTTCCTCTGTGTCCCTTATGGGTCATTCAAACACTGTATAGTGTATATCTACCTAATGCATTTTTTAAGTTAATCAAAAATTAATCCGATAATTGTACACATATAAGTACGAAGTGTGAGAGCACAAGTAAATATAATGACAAAACTAACCGGGTATTACCGATAGTCGTCGATTTCTATTAATATGTATAGCAATTATATCAATACTACTTCACTGCATTGCTACTAAATAATTTATTAAACCACGGCAGCTTTTCGCATGCAGTAAATCATTTATTTGTAATTTCTCTACGAGTATATTATGGAAATTATTTCAGGGACCCCCATTAGCATAGCGGTGAATTTTCTTATATTCTAGAATTATACAGTAAAATTTCGGTGATACACTGAGAGAAATATTATTAATTATGTGGTTTTAACAGTAAGTTGTAGACAGTATAAAATGTAGAATACCCTAGCTTTTGTTGTTAATATTTAAACAGTATCTAAATATTTACGTTTCGTTAATTTGATTTAAACTAATTACTTACAATCTTAATAATAATAATTTAACTACACAGCAAAAAAAGGAGCAGAAAAATTTCCAATTTTTTTTTAGTGATTTTTGAAATGCTGTAACTTCGTGAAGCATGCGATTGCATGTTGCTAGAGAGAGATAGCATAAACCTTCGCTACACTGTCGGCCACTGAGACGCTGCCTCCAGTAGTATATGCTCTAAGGGTTGGTTAAACTTACGAACGAACTTACTTAGCTGTTGTACTAGATATTGTTTGCCAGTTTCAAACAAAATATTTTTATTCAAATATATTCTTAAAATAAGTATATACAGTCATTTGACCAAAACTATTCAAATTTGTATTAAACAAACGATACATTAATATACCATACAAACATCTTTCTATAAAATCTATATGTAGATCATAAAATTAAGAATAGAATTCGTTTAACTGTAAGTATCAAATTTTATTTTATATGCTGCCTATTTTTAAAGTAAGAAATTATATTTCTGGGTAGAAATTTAAAGTATTTAAATAAATAAATAAATTTCTTGAAAGAAGAAAATATTCTCTTGCGTATATACAGGGTGATTCAGAAAGACCTCCCGTAAATTCAGGGGGTGAAAGTACGACAAAAAATAAAAAGTTTTTGTCTTATGAACTATATGTCTATCTCCTCTTGTTTTCGAGATACAGAGCGACAAAATAAAATTTTTTAAATAGAATTTTTACGAAAATTTCCAAACGGTGGAAAGTATTTTTATGAAATTTGGTATTCTGGGGTTTTTAAGGACGCCAAATACGCTGGTCTAATTATTTTTGTATATTTTATAGAGGGCGCTAGTTATGCTACATTCGTATTACATTTTAAGTTATAATTTTTTTGAGGTTAGGTTAGGAGGCATTCGGGCTCCAGTTTCTAATGTACACTTTTATTTTCTAAAAATAATGTACTCTTGTTTAACTAGTGATTGTTAGTGACTAGTTAGTAATGACTAATTACAGTCATTAAAATTTTGATAAAAAGTTAATTATAGTTTAAAATATTACTGAGAATGTATGCGTTGTTTATGAGACATCCATCAATAAGTTTTGACATAAGCCTACTTTGAGAAAAGTCACTTATTTTCTACACCGTAAGTTCAATTAAAAGCCTTTTTTCTCGAAATCCGTCCACCTTAGGACGTTCTAACAAGAGTACATTACTTTTAGAAAATAAAATTGTACATTAGAAGTTGGTGCCCGAATGGTAAAAAACCTAACCTTAAAAAAATTAGAACTTAAAATGTAATAGGAATATAGCATAACTAGCTCCCTCTATCAAATATACAAAAAATAACTAGGCCAGCGTATTTGGCATCGTTAAAAAAACCCGGAATACCAAATTTCATAAGAATATTTCGCACCTTTGGAGATTTTCGTAAAAATTCTATTTAAAAAATTTATTTTGTCCCTCTGTATCTCAAAAACAAGAGGAGATAGGCATATAGTTCATAAGAGAAAAAATTCTTATTTTTTGTCGTACTATCACCCCCTGAATTTACAGGAGGTCTTTCTGAAACACCCTGTATAAACGTGCAATACCTTAAAATCAAATGTTGTACATTTGAATCAAGAAATTTTTTGCGCGTGTTGAGAAAAGTACCAATGTTTGTAGGTATTTTTTTAGCTCAGTACATGCCCATGAGGCCTGTAGATTTTGAAATCATTCGGTCGAATCGTTTTCCTTTACTGAATCATCAAAGTTTTATAAAAAATAATTTTTAATTTTTTGCTACTTAATCGTCAATTAATGATGAAGATAAAACACATTTTTTGCGTTATTTTTCTCACAATTACACCTTAAATACTCATCAATATTGAAAAAAAAAATTAAAAAATTTTGAAAAAATTCAAAATTTAAAAAAAAAATTCAATTTCGCAAAAAAATCAAATTTTTCAAAATTAAACAAAAAAACTTTGCGTTCTCTTTTTTACAATTTTACACTGACTATTCCAAATGTCGAGAAAATTTTTTTTGAAATTTGAAAAACATGGTTTAATATTGAACAACAATTTTCTCAGTGTGCTCGTCCTGTAGACTTGTGAAATCCAACCCCGCGAAAGTGGGAAAAAGACGGGAATAATGGAAACATAATTAGATAAAATTTTAATTTTAAGCCACTTGTCTGTTGATGGGAGAGTGACTTAGGTAATTTATAAAGTTGGGATAAAAAAGCAGTTAATCTAAACTTTCGGTCCATACAGAGCTATAAGCCATTAAGGAAGTTTTAATATTAAACTCTCTATGTCCTTCACCAAACGGATAAAAAGTTCCGGGTGCAATCCCGATTATTTTATCATTTTTATTACTTTGACTTCGTACCCAAGGATGAAACATAAATTACACACTAATCCGTGTTTTTACTTCTTTGAGAATGAGGAGATAAGTTCGGGCTTTTTGTGCATATTACTACAGCTCGCGTTGGAGCAGATCCAGAGCATTAGAGGTGCCACTTTTACGCGTAAGACATATTTTATTGAATTACCAACTTCGGAACAGAAATTGGGGTATTGTTTGGAATTATTTATTTATTGCATAGTTTTCGTAAAAACGTGGTTGGTGTGCAAAAAAAACAAAATAAATAAGAATATATTGTTATGTTTTATTAATTTGGAAAATTTAAATCAATTCTTTTATCGGCACTGAGATACAAAAGTGTCGAATTAACACAAATTTTGGTATTAAATATATTTAAAATAGTCACTAACAGGGTGTGAATTACTATAATGGACTTAAATGGAAGAAGTGTATAGACAGTATAAGTTAAAAATTTGTAATTAATGAAATTTCACGACAAAACATCTCGACTGTCAAAGTTATAACTAAATTTGAATTTGCATATTCATTAAACTATGTAAATGTACTCATGTTGCACAATTATGTTGCAAAGAACAGTAAAGAACAATGTTACAGTATTAAAAGTCAATTATAAGTTCTGGCAAGAGCACATTTAATCATCTCAGTGAAATTTTGACAAGTCATTGACGTAAGATGAAGGTATTTCACATATAATTCCGATGCATGCAATAAAACTGGTATGTAAACGAAGCTTAGTGTACCTAAAGCCAGAATATATGTGTGGAATTAAACCTATACATCTATGAAAACCTTTTTTGTAGCATATAAATCTTGACAGTTTTTGCTTCGTTAAAATTTTGTAAATTGTTAGTTGTGAAAGTGCATCAAGACTGCAAAATCATATGTACAGAATGTAAAAGACCCTCATAACTCCATAAAATGTGTTTAAACTCCAACCAAAGGTCAATTTGTTGTGTAGACTGTATAATGCTTGTCGGAGCGGAGTACTCAAAAATTTTCTTTCGTTTACATCTGAAAAAACGAACAAACACTGTGTAGAAGGTGTTTAACAGAAAGTAATAAAGACGTAGAAAGACAGACATGCTGAGAATTAGTCTATGCATCAAAATTAAGGTGAATTTTGTAAAAATAAGGCATAACGTTCAACTTAACCTAGAAATGTGTAATTAGTGTCAAAAGACGCAGAAAAATGAAAATGGAAAGTTTATGGATCATAAGTTAATTCAAAAGTCAGTATTTGCACAAATAAAATTTCAAAAATGATTATTGTACGTTGCCATAGTAATTTTCAATTGTTTCCCACGTCTAATAAAACCAATATCCGGGCTCGAGGTAGCCAGTCTTTCATGTTCACCTGTAGCAGTAACATCGGTAGTTTTGCTCCTAGAAAACAATTGCTATCAGTTATTTTCAACAAATCAGTAAAAATCTGTATACTTGTACAGCCATCTTAGTGAACTAATGCCGTGACAAAATTCAACCGTCAAAAGTCGGAATGTTACATTAGTGGAAGTGACATTAGCCCGAAAATACATTCAGCAGTCTCAACAAGCAATTGGTACAACAACAAATTGATACATGGTGAATTTGTATAAATAAAAGTGACGAGTGGACAGTTTAACGAGAGAACTTCGGAACAGCACGACTACGTATAGGAGATTTCGCAATATAGCGTGGTTACATGCTGATTGAACAACCAGAAAGAAATATTTCATTGTAAGTGTCGACACTTCTTAAACAAATTTGCAAATTTGAAATACAAAGCGCTATATAAATCTTTACATTAAAATTCCAATTGAACTACTGACAGTATAAACACATTTATGCACTGTTATAGTAGAAATTTAGGGGGGAATTTATTGTTCAATTATTTAGCTTAAGGATTACAACAATTATTGTAAATTGTAACGAAAACCATAACCTGCTAAATCTGTTAATATATTGAGATTTTGTTAGTTTGAAAACATATAAAATAAAATAAAACAAAACAAAGGAACCCACACACTGAGAGAGTCTCATAATCAAATAACAACTACATATAAAAAGTATAAAGGCGCCCAAAACAAACAAAAACATAATAATATCTCTACACACAGGGAAACTACATAGTATTTTTAGGAAAAAATCTATTCAAAAATATATTTAGAAAGAATATATTTTTATACATATACACTTAAATATTTTTCCATAAATAAATTTAAGATTTATTAATCATCCAGAAGTAGGTATAAACCTGAAGATAAATAATGCATATTATTATTTAAACAAATTAAAAACTAACTAATTAAACTTGTAAATTTCCACAACTTTTATTAGGAATTCCGCAAGGATCTGTTCTTGGGCCCCTAGTTTTCAACATGTTTATCAGTGATATAAAACCGATTGCTTAGATATTAATTACTTTCTTTGTGCTGATGACTTGAAAATATTCTCAACCATTGAAAACATCGACGATTGTATACGTCTTCAAAATAATTTGATTCAAATTGACAACTGGTGCAAATTGAATGGACTTCCTATGAATGCTGAGAATTGTAACATAATATCTTACACTTTAAAACTATACAAAATAATGTTTGACTATAATTTTAGCGGTGTTACTTTAACCCGACCTAACACTTTTTGCGATCTCGGTGTTATTTTTGATGCTAAGTTATCTTTCAACCAGCATATTGAAGTCGTATGGTTTCATAGTCAGAAACAGTAAAGATTTTGTCCAAATAAACACGCTAAAAAATTTATATTTTTCTTTAAAGCATGTTTTTGCTTTATTGTACTTTTATCCATTGTCGTTTTTTACTCTTTTAATGTTGCTACTGTAATTTTCCATTCTATTTACCTTCCTATTCCGTAGTTGGGTTTGTATACCTGTAGGACAGTGTATCAATAAATAAATAAATGAATTAGTGTACCTATCTAAGTAATTTGTGTGATTTTGTTTATACATTTATTTGGAAAGTTTTACCAAAGTTAGTTATTAAATTTATGTGTCAACATAAATTTCAAATTAATGACTGTTGGTTTAGTTCTATCTCAATAAATTTTAGGTTAAAATGTATATCACGTTTTAAATAACATGTTTTTCACCACGACACTGTATTTATACATGTTTTATTTGTTATTTAAAATGGATAGGTAGATAGATATATTTTTCACTCATCAGCATAGAAATTGCAAAAAATAATAAGTGTTATTATAAAAGTTTTTTCGAGTGCGTTATTAGAAAATCAAAGGATCAAATCAAAAGGGTCAAAATCAATTCTTTATATGTTTTTATTACATTCCAAGAAAATATATCCATCTTTAGTAGTGCTGGCAAAAACCGGAAAAAAGTGAAACCGGTTAACCGGGTTCCGTAAAAACCGATTTCAGATAAAACCGGTTAGTCGAATAGTTGCTAAAACCGGTTATTCGAATAACCCGTTACACCGGATATCTGAAAATCGGTGCTTTACAAAGACAAACCCGGAGAAATTGATGTCTAAAAAAAAAAGATCTTTACAAAAATCTGGAAGTCAAATTTGTTTCCGAAGAAATCGATCTCCAATAAAAAAAAGGTCAATTGTAATCGGACAAATCGATGTCTAAAAAAAAGGAAGTAGATTATCGAATAATCGGTTATTTGAATAATCGGATAACCGAATAACCGGTTTTCGGATTTCGTAAAAATCCGAATTATCCGAAACCGGTTAACCGAATATCCAAAAAACCGATTTCAGTTGCCAGCACTAATCTTTAGGTATGTGTTTTCTTTCATTTCTAAACGCATACCCTTCTGTTACTATATTTTGCCATACAGAAGTGTTTATTGGATTTTTTCTCGAGCTACTGTGTGGGAAGTCCTGTATTTATTATAACGTTTAGAATTTTGTTTTTAATTAAGATTTTTAATTTTGCCTGGTCCCACGTTGAGCACCAAAAATTGTATAGGCTTAAATTTATATGCAATATATTATTGTTTTTAATTATTGTAATCAGACCACTGCATTTGAACACAATTGTCACTAAAATAACGGGATAAACGAACATTTGTCCAGCACTTCACACCATACACATTGGGAATAGACAAAGACAATGCACGACAACCATAGAATGGGGTGGGGTCAGTCAATAACGAAGACATTTACTCTGATTTAGCTACAGTTGCACCAAATACGAGTTTATCTGCAGAAAATAATCAGTTTCAGTTCAAATATTTTCACAAATGAGCAAAATTATTAAAATGGTCAATATTGAATGAAAATATACTCAGTTGTTTCACTCAATAGCTGTATACCTATACCAATACAATACATATTAATTAAATTAATGAAAATCCAAAACTACCCGTTTGATTTTGTGAAGTATACAATCGAATTAAGCGGAAACCGAATTTAATCATGGCTTGAAGTATTTGTCCTGGGATGATAACTAACCGCAGCCATCATATCGTACACGTTCCTCTAACCCTTCTTCGACGCCGTGTCTGCAAATTTAAGCTCTGTGGCATTGCGCTACGCTTTGGATATCACAAAACCAAACAAATAGGTTTCGAATCTAGCCAGCGGAACAAATAGCAGTAACATAGGCGTACACATGGGGCTTTGTTACGTATTATCAGTGAAAATGTCCAGATAAAATTTAATACAAACGTGGTAGCTTCACAGTTAATTACTTGCTTCCAAAAAAGAAAAAAAAACATTTCACGTTGGTGGCGTCTTTCCGACAACTTAAACTAATTCTCCTCGCAGTTAAAATTCCTGTTTTGGGGGTTCAAATAATGGTCCATAACATAGATTAGTTGTAGATAAGATATTTTGTCCAACAGTTAAAGACTTGCAGGTGTTTTACAGGCTTTTCATGTTTTTTAGAGACTAAAATCAAATTTCAGTCACTAGGGACCAAACTTTTTTAATCACTAGTGAAATAAAATAATTACAGTTAAGTAATAAATAAGACGACATTAAACACGTAACTATTTATTAATCTTTTTATTAAAATGAAAAATTGGTTTGTGAAATTGGATTCCATTACCAAAACTACTACAAGAAGGCTCATTTTCCTTGCGGGACATCAATCTATTAATATTTGGTATTGTAACTGTAAAACAAGCAGTAGTAGAGGAAGTGTAAGCACTGTTATCGTTCAAATTTTCTTTCCAATCTTGATTTTCTGTTAGAGAGAATCTTCGACATGTGTTTCAGCTAATTTGTAGCCTTTACAATCTCAAAAAATGCTTCAAAGTAGTGAGTGTCCGCAATAATCTGCTAAGAAACTAGCTGTTGATCTGAGAAATGAATGACTGGTATATGTTTCTGGATTTTGTACTTCAGGAATCTGGCAATATTTGTAGGTATTTTGAGCAGTACATTTTCCTTTTCGGTAGTTAAAAATCAAGCGACTGATTGTTGCTTTATGCGAATGCAAAACATCGATACAGCTCTAATGGGTTAATACCAAAGCCATCACTCAAAATTGTAGAAGACCACTCCTTGTCGAGTTTTATGAATGGGATATGGACTATGGAACAACATACATATTCATAAGGTGACTCATTAGTAATATATCCAACAAAATCACTAAAGCTAAATAAATATAGTCTTCAACAGTCTTTTTGGAGAGCGCTAAAGAAAGTTTGAGCCAGTTTAACATTTTCATTAGTGAATTTACGTATTGTACCTCATGCAACACAATAACGAACTTGACATATTGACAGTTCGCGAAGAGAAGCTCGAAACAATTTAATTACACTAAACAAAGAAAATATCTCCTGTTTGTTTTGCTTAACCAACACTTTGAAAGCGAATTCAGGTTTACATTTAAACCGCCTCCGTAGCAACATCAAAATAATACTACACGCATAGATATCCACACGGTGGAAAATCGACGCCACAGAGCTGTGATAAAATATTTACTTGACGCTGAAGTGACAAAGATAACAGTAATTAACGCAACTGCGGTGGCTGTGTAGCTGGTTTTAGTGATGTTAGGAGGACTGAGGCTATTTTGTTGGGGAATGTTAAAGGTCGCAGGCCCAAACAAGACACAATAACCCTGTGTAACATTGTGATGTACAGTCTTCAGTTATTATGGACTAGGAGACGGGATAAGAACTTAATTTCGTCATGGAGATTAGTCAGAATAGAGGATTTATTCGAATAATGCCCATGGCTGCAAAGCAAAAATATTGTGGGTAAAATAGAATCTAAATACTGACTGTACATATCTATTTCAGTGAATATATGTATTTCATCATATTCATATATAACCACGAGTTTTACCCAGTAGTTCTGGTAATTTTTGCTATCATCCGTAGAAGTTATTGTCTGAAACTTAATTGTGACATTTTCCTGTGTAACATTTTCACTCCGCCTGAATACACGTTTGTTAGGATCCCTTCCTCCGGGAGTAGTAGGTATTTCACATAATTATTATATTACTCGCAGAAGTTATTGCCAGGAGACTTTAATGTATGACATTTCCCTTTTAACAGTTGAATATATTTGTTGGGATCACTCCTATTAGGAAATGTTCCGTTTGTATTCCTGGAATGCCGAGGCTCTGTTTGTTGCATCGGCATAAAGCAGAGCAACAAACAGAGTGAAAGATTTTGCTCTAACGAAAATATTTTATCTCTGTCTCATTTGGGTATAGATATTCTGTCAAATAAAACACAAGTTGCAAATTGTAGACATCTGTGACGAGTAGCACATCAAATTAGTCACATCAGCGAGCATGTTTAGATTCATTTGTGACGTAATAACACAGATGTTATAAATAAATACTGACGTAAGTAAATAATATGACTGTGTGTAAATTATCTAAATCTCTCGGTATATCTTTATTTAAAGTTATTAAAGAGTATAAGAAACATCATCAATTCTAGACATATTTCATGTACAATGCTCTATACCTATCTTATTTATTAACATTAACAAAAGAAAATTATTTGATTACAGACACAATACTTATTTCCCATTTAGCTCTTGATAATGAGAAAGTAAGCAGAAACCATTTCAGCGTTCCTTTTTACTGATATGAAATAAAAATATATATAAATAGTTTTGTTTACTTTTATTTAAAACGCCTGGCCTTAGCAACGTGTTGTCTACCTGCATAACAGTAGTTGTTTGTGTTACATTCGTTTGAATTTCGTTAACTGCATATCAGAAAAATGGTTCATTTAACAGAAATGCACAAAATAACAATTCTACAGATGATTGGTTATGGAGATAACACACGGACACAAATGGAAGTTACTCGCTTATTTCATGAAAGATTTCCAAATTTGCCGACTATATCCCAAAGGACAATGAGTAAAATAGAAAAGCAGTTTCGCAAGCTTGGACATAGAAGGCAGATAAAAAAAGCAGCTGTCACTGCAATAAGTGATGATACCAAATTGAATATTATGCTTGAGTCTGAGGAAAACCCACATACTTCTAGTCGAAAAGCAGCCCCAATGTTCGATGTTAGACATACATCGATTATTCGAATATTAAAAGAAAATAAAATGCACCCCTATAAAATGAAACCAACTCAGGAGCTCATGAAAGACGATTTTGATAGGAACGTGTATTTTTGTGAACAAATGATGACAATATTAGATAACAATGTGATCCAATTAGAACATGTTTTGGTTTCGAATCATTAAAATTGCCGCTATTGGTCTAATGAAAATCCTCAATGGATTACAGAAGAACATATGCAATACCGTGAAAAGGTTAAATGCTCTTCCAAAATAATGTCGTGCCAAATAATGTCGTGCCAGCTTTAATAAACTTATATCCTGATCTAGCAAATCGCCCCATTACCAAATCAATGTCCAGCAGTACCTCAACCGAATATTTCCAAATCGGTGGATAGGGAGGCGAGTACTGATGGAATGGCCAGCACGATCCCCTGATCTGACACCATTAGACTTCTTTTTATGGGTATATGTCAAGGGTATTTTATACAAAACTAAACTACTCAACTTCGCTGACTTAAGAAGACGAATAACGCTTGCGATTAGATCGGTCACACCTTGAGTAACGTTAGAAGAAATTTCTGTTTAAGATTAGGATGTTGCCAAGACGTTCCCGGCGAGCATTTTGAACATCTCCTACATTGACTTTCATGTTTTTTTTTTCCTTTTTTACATTATCAATAAATAAAGAGTACCTATTATTTATCAGTTTTTGCGTCTGTTGTGGCGAATTTCTGTAATCAAATAATTATCTTTTTTTTAATGTTAATTTTTGCAATTTTGAAAACATTTAATATTTCCGAAACAGTTGAAGATAGGTATAGGACATTGTACATCAAATATGTCTAGAATTTTCTGAAGAATCCAAAAATTGAATAATATACAGGATGTTCCATTTACAATAAGAAAGTTGGTATTTTGACCGCTGTTACATGATACACCCAGTATAAAAAAAATTGTTGAAAAAATGCACAACTAAAAATACCAATCGACGTGTCCGAGCGTTTTTCCGAACACACCCCATTTATTTACCTATTATTGAATTTATTTCATTTGGCTGATACACACTGTATATCAATAATGTAGATTTACATTTTGGAGAAATTACACAAATAGGTAAAATTACATGATTAGTGTACTATAACTTTATTTGAAAGATGCAATTTTACATTACCTACAGTAGCGTCAAAATAACCAATGACCTAGTGTGTAATTTTACATAAAATTTTTATGAGTGTACTTAAGGAAACAGCCAAAAAGTGATCTTTAACGAATATTAAATCTTGCAGCACGATGCGGTCGCTGCACTTTGTCTACACTTGCCGTATACCATCCAACCCGTACTGTAAATATGTGCCTTTTTTGACAAAACACAGTACATTATCTACGTTAGACTGGTGCCGAAACACTAGAGACTTTTTAAGTTCAAATAAAAAACACAAAATTTACGTCAGCACAGTAAATTTTAAATTACCGTAAAGTCCGAACGCGCCTTTAGCCGTTAACTTGTTTCAGGAAATTTGCAGTTCGCAAAGTCTGATTAACAGCGGGCAAACTTTCCTTTAAATTGAATTAAATTAAATTCTGCACAGTGATCTCAAAATATATGTGAAAGTTTGTGATGATTAGGTAATCCGCGGGAAAGGGTAAAATATAAAACAGGATTGCTAATAATCCGCTTAGCCTTAAGCCGCGTACGCATTAGTAAAAATTTAAGTTGCATGATGATTGATGTTGGAATTTGAACACATGGAGGGGACGGTTCGGTATTAAAATAAATGCCCTTGTCAAAATAAAGAAGTGATGTGCCATTATAAACACAAAATGAATTATCATTAATCGATAATTAACATTTTAATTGTCTGTATAACATTGTGAATATTCTGTGTACGTTAAATACCAACATAATAATTAACAGTTTTCTTGTGGTATTGAATGATATGATCTGCATAATTTTTTATTAGAAATCATCTTGAAAACAACTAATTACCAGCGTTGCCATCTTTTGTTGTATACATGTGGATGGAAGGACTATAACTTTAGCTTGATTAAAAAAATCAACAATTGTAAGCAGTTGATATTTTGAGAAATAACTCAGTTACATTGCGAATTATACATACACATAAAATAAATGTGCAGAGTTGAGTTGTCCTTTTTAGTTTCGTACACAGAAAAAAATTGCACGGGCCAAAGTCGTAGGAAATTTTTTTGTGGTTTCAAAAGTGTAAGTACTTAAAACATAATTTAATATTGTATTTAGGACATACAAGCCAAACTTATATATTTTGTTGCCAGAACACTATATATTTTTATATACTTGGATAGGGCGCTTCATTCATTTCACAGCGATATAAGATTTGATAGATCTATCTCTAATAATAAGAAACATGTGGCCAAACGAGTAAAGAAAACAAGAAAATTTCCTACAACTTTGGATCACCAATTTTTCCTAAACGCTAAAACAACGAAAATAAATTGAAATTCGTTTTGTAAAACATTCTTTTTAAGATACAACAATCAAAGATGCACTTCTCAGCCTGTTGGAATCAAGACATTGGCGAAGGTACCCTGTATGCATATAAAAATCTCAAATTGCCAAAATCATTCTTTGGAAAATGCAAGAAATGAAATTCATACTTCAGTTCTTGCTTTAATTGTCTACTAATAGCTATTTTTCGTGTTACCTGCGGCATAATTACAGTAATTAAAAGAAAATCGATATTCGTTGGAAAATCATCTCCTAACATGATGAAAAATAAGGCACCAAGAATATAATACGCTTTATATACCCTTAGAATGTAAATTTCCATCCATCCATAAGTAATTAACCACGCCTTTGTGTAAGAAAAATGCTGCATATAATATTCACAATCTAACAGGTAAATGTAGCTGAAAGCATAACAAATTTCAACGAGCTCTCCGCTGGCGTTTTTTTATTATAAAGCTTTCTAAAATGAACCGATGGCAAGGATTCGAAAGGACAAGATTATGCTGTCCTGTTTGTTGCTGATAAAAATAAATAATGAATTGATCTCTTGAAAAACGTTGAATAAAAAATACAATTTAACACCCCGCGTAGTTACTTCCTGTATATATGACAATATTTTTCAAAAAACTTACGACATTTCCGACCTACAATACGTACGTGTGTATACAATATTGCTATAGTTCGTCCAACAATAAACACAGTGGCATAACAGTGCCATAGATTTTTTTTTACTTCCATTTATAGTCGAACACTAAAAGCCAGAAGCCAAACTAATGCTTTCGCAATAGCCTCAACAAGGAAGATTCAAAGGCATTATTTCTTTGCAATATCGTGTCTATATAGAGTCGTATTATATCGCGACGAAGATAGAATAGGAATCCCTACCAAATTTATGGTTTAACGTATTTCCGTACAATATACGCCACCTGTGGTATAAATAATACCCTATACTTAGGAGATAATCCATACACGACGCTTTATTATTAAAATATGCTGCCGGTTCTAAACCGCGTTGAAAATTATATGTAAATATTTTATGGGTTTACGACTACTTTAACAACAATAACAGTGAGAATTCGTAAATCTTCTGGTTATTATTTATGTTCCAGAAGTTTTCCACATGAATGTAAAAACATTTTGTGGTCATTTTGGGGGTACTAAAGTTTCAAACGCTTTGGAGTATCAAACTGAAATTTTCAGAACATTTTTGGGGTACCCTACCATTCAATTAATCTACCATTAAGTTCTGAGCAGAGATTTAGTCCGCAGAGAAGTTGCTTCGAACGCAAACCCAACTTCGCAAGTATATGAATCAATATTCTTTCGAAAACTTCGAATTTCACATTTATACTATGGCAGCAAGACAAATACTATCATTTATCATTCGATATAGTTCATATTACATTATATCGGAAATAATCTGCTTTGCATCTTGTTCGTATTCTTCTTCTTCTAGTGGTTGGTTTTAATCAAGTTCCATAGCACCGCGGCCTTATCAGGCCTATTGTGCGTCCCACTACTCAGTCCTATTGAGCAAGTAGTGTTGTCTTTTTTGCAATCAAAAACTAATGATTACGACTGGTAGAAAATACTTTGCAGTTTTCAAAACCCTGCTTCAGTGTAAAATTTCACAATGACCAGATACATTTTTTACCGCATCTTATACTTTACCAAGGCTGAAATTGGATACGTACTATTAGAGAAGTGTAGTATTACGTAGATTGCAGTACAAAATTTAATTCTGAAATAACTTGCTTTATTAATTTGCCGCACAAAGGCAGACACTCAAAGTAAATGAAACTCTACTTAGAAAATGTATATTCAGTCTGGCAGGGCAATAATTATATTAAGAGAAGTCTAGACTAAAAAAGTTACGTGGTTTCTTATTTTCACCCTTGTTAGAAAATCTCTCGCGAGGGAATTACAAGGTAAATATATTGTTCCAGTAAAGCTCATATTTTAGAGAGAAATGTGGATACTAGTAGAAATTCGTTTGGAATAACTTTAAATCATACACATCAAGCCTGGGTCGATATTAACATAGTTTAGAATAAATTGCTTTAATCCAATTGAAAGGTTGACTTTCTTAATAAGTATTTTTAGAAATATATATCATATTATTCGGAGAGGTTGAACTTAAATACTTTTTTCGAGGATGACATTCAATTTCAAGACATTACTGTCTGTTAAATTCAACTGAGACTATTTTAATGTTTTTCTCATCCGCTAAGAAATGCGAACAGCAGCTCGTTGCTTAAAGATCCTAAAATTAGATCTCAAGTTAAAATTGTTTCTCATTTTCCACCCTGCTGCTTGTTTTTCTTTTTTATCCTCACTCATACCGGCGTTCCGAAATATTCATAAAACCCCCGGATTTAAAGATTCTGTAGGCGGATTTACTTCTGGTCCTCCTAATTTTTTTCATTCGGTAGGTATATGTTTTATTATGGTGAATTGTTAGAAAGATTTTTTCGTTTGTAGCAAGGTAATCGTGCTTGTTATAAGTTTAACCAAAACTATTTAATTTTTACGTATCAACATCGTCTGTCACAAATTTGTTCCACTTAACTTTGCAGATGCTTTAAATTGATTTTGTTTGGCTACATATTTCTAATAGTACTCCGAGCTGTATTAATTAGAAACAGAAACCAATCATTACATTTCTGTCTGACTTGAGGATTAATGTGGCAACGTCGCAATCAGCTGACAGCAAGGAGAGAATACATTTGAAACATATACATTTTTCCTAAATCCCATGTACATTGTTATCAACAATAAATTATCCACAACAGATGATTTTTTGTAATGTTTTTAAAAAACTAGATTAATTAAAAAAGACTAGGAAGCTGTGATATATTTATTGGAATAAAAAATACAGTTGATAAATCCTTTTAATATATTTAATGGTTTATAAAAACATCGTAATCATTACCCAGCAATATTTAGGGTTACATAAAGTTTTCTTTACTTGATTAATATAATTAGTAATACTTGATAAAAGCATTTGTACAGAATAACAAAGGAACATAAATATTTCTCAGCAAACTTTATATCTAAAAAATTAGTTATAGTTGCAAAACTTTTGTAACATTACTAAAATAGAGATTAAAAACACGAACAGTGAGTAATAATTATGTAATTTCTATCACAGAACCTTCAAAATTGCATCCAACATTTTCTTTGACTTGGACGAGAGATGGGCGTGAGTGTCATTTCATTTCTTTATAACTAAATAAACATAATTCTCGTTGTTTTACCAGTTCACATGATTTACGGATTTTAAATAAAGGATACAAATCTTCGCGAGGATAATGCGATATATTTGCTATATATAATAATTATATTGTACATAGTTTACACATAATACATTTTTGAACGCGTACGCATCTTTACCCGAATTTGACGCGCAATATCTCCGATGTCCAAGGTTTGTAGATTCGCAGTGTGTACAACTGCTAGTCAATTATTAGCGCTGTTGTATAGTCTTTATGCGTTCATTAAATATAATTTAAAACTACTTAAATATGATATTTTTATATTGTTAATTAGTCAATATGTATGCTATGTGCATATGAGTAGATTTATTTGTTATATACATGTTTATCGCAAATTATTTCGATAGAATATAATTTTTTCAAATTGGCAGCGGGCTTTAGTCCCATATGAAAAACATAGCATTGTAGATAATCTAAAATAGTTAAAAGGTCTTAGCAAAAATAGCAGTGCGTGCTTTGTGTCATGTACTTTATGTCCATTAGTTTATGCTCTTGAACGGTGTGCGGAGGTTCTTGTTCCACAATCTTCTCTTCAACAGCTTTTTTCCTCCGTTTGGTTCACATATAGCATCTTATACCTATATACATGACAAAGACTGCCAACTTACAAATAATAAACTCAGCATAGTCGTGCGCTTTTGCCAAGATTCTGCTGCAACTCATGGCACTTATTTATGCATATTGGGTAAAAAATAATAATTGAAAGATAGAAATAAATAATTATAGTTTTAAAGTCGATTTTGTTGTATCTGCAAGCAAGTATCTCATTCTTTATTGACACATTTGTTTTTTCTTAGCATGCAAAGTGAGAAATCGCAACGAATTCATTTATTTTTATTTTTCGTAATATCCTGAAAGGATTAGAAAATATTCGTCCCCTCATATTTACCAGTTGCGTATAACGCTAATTAAAATCCCGCCCGGTCTACATGTTACACTTTCCGAAAAGAGATAGGCGCCCTTAAATTACAGAAATCTCTAACGTTTATATTTTTGTTGCTGCCGGCGTTTCCCTTGCCATTTTAAAGTCGCCGTTAATATATGGACCCTGCTGTTTCCATCGGGGGTACCGCGACAAATATTACGTTTGCAGTAAATACACCAGACATTCCAATTTTATGCCAGGCGCCATTGCCATTATAAACTGTGAGTTATGAAGCCCCCATGATAGAAAATTTTACGCTCTTTAGATGCAATCGCCGCCGAATTTGAAAATTTTTCGGGTAAATTATTTTAATTAAATTCTTTTATTGCCGCAGAGAAGCTCGTTCGGTTGGTTTATTAAGATATTACACAGAAATAACTTTTAAGTGAGGTATAATTACAGATTTATTTGTAACAAGTATATTTTACCTGAAATTACAAGAATAGAGTTATTATAACCTTGTGTTGATGCTAATTCAATAGTAATTACTATTCTCTTAAAATAGACATAAAATTTTCCAACAAACACCTAAATTCCAACAATACTCGCAAATATGCCTATAATGTTGTTGTTAGTTGTTACAAATGAACAATTAATTTATCCGAAGTAAGTCATTTGATTCTAATAAACTAAAATTTTGTTGTCCGAATTCAAGTATACTATTTATTACATATTACCATATTCATACTATCACTAAACAACCACTAATTATATGTTCATGATTACTAAACGTACGAAATTTCATAGTAGTATATTTTTCTGGCGAAGTTGTGACACCAAAAATATCTAAATATCGTAATTTATAGTAAATATTGCATTTAATCGTCATAAATAAACAATTAATTTACTTCAAATACATCATTTGATTTTAGTAAACTAAAATTTGGATTAATTTAATCAAACTCGTTCATTAAAGGTTACCAAATTTGCACTCGTAGAATAAAACATTTGGTCAGTCTAGCAAAGCAGTTTTAAATAACTGCGACCCACTATTAATATGTTTGCGATTAATTAATTGACGGTTAATACGTACGAAATTGCATACTACGTATATATTTTGACAAAATTTTATAAAGGTAAATACATAAGTGCTAAAATTACAGTAAATATGCCTATAACGCTGCATTTGTTTGTCACAAATAAACAATTAATTTAATCGTAATAAATAATTTGATTCCACAGAGTAAAAAATATAGTTGTCTGAGTTTAACCATACTTCTAAATGTTACGAAATTTGTACCACTGAAAACATTCGAAACAATTATTAATTAATAACCCTATTTACTTCCTTTAACTTAGCATTTAGTTATAATAAATAAACTAACATTTTGTTGCCGAAATTCAACATACCGTTTATTAAACGTTACTAAACTTGCGTAATAAACGGATCTCAGTCTATCGAAGCTATTCTAAAAGGCTATGATTCTCTAATTATATGTTCCCGATTAATTAGTTTTGTTTACCCGTGCAAGAAACGCGATATTTTCTTTCCTTTTAGTAAGTACACTGAACACAAAGCTAACGAGATAGGAATACTCCACTATGAGGTATTTTAATATCAGCATCTGCCAAATAAAGTAAAGAGAACGTGGTTGATGATCTCCTGATTAAAAATTCATGAACCTCCAGTTATTTTTAGCAAGTTTAAGTTTAACGAACTTTACATTTTCTTGTTATAAAATTATAGTTTGGTGCAACAGTTTGCTCGAGAAATATTATAATAGGGCACTGCAATATTGCACTGCACTATTATATTACTAAGAAATGAATGTTATTATATTTAAAAATCGCTGATGCCTGCTGCAACAAAATGACCTATATTTATTTCAAAAATGTCCTCAGCTAAAATCTGCTATAATATTCAATCAGATGAAATGAAAAATATAGAAGATAATGAAAATGAAGAATAGAAGGAAAAAGTTATGAATGAAAAACAAGAACAAGGAAAGGGATCCAACGAACAATAAATAGCAGTAGAAATTGAATCTGAATGGAAAGAAGCAATTGATAATAATCAACCAATCTACCAACAATTGATTGATTGATTGATTGATTAGTACAGAAATTGAGGTGAAAAACATGCCATACTTATTTTACCCATAGATAAAGATATAAAGGTATGAACAATTTTAATTTAAGTTAATTTTTTCAATCATGGCATATTGCTGCAAGCTTGAAGTTTTTGGCATCTCGTTTACACTTACTGAATTCGTATATTTGCCATTGCGTTCTAATGTATTTAATAATACATTAGGGGTGCCTCAGGGTTCCATACGTGGCCCGTTTTATTCAATTCCTTTCATTAATGATATCGGGCATAATTTTAATATCTATTTTTTCCTGAATGCTGACAATATGAAAATCTGTATCGACTTTCTGACTGTAAACAATTTTAGAACAGTTTGGACTTGCTCATCGTTTGCTGTAATAGTAACTCACTGCATTTAAACGTTTCAAAATGTATCGTTATATTTTTCCCCTAAAATTATTCGATTTTATTATGAACATTAGTAAAGAATTCAAGAATATTTCTACACTGCGTACCTTACACTGACTTATCTAGCTCAGGTTATCTTACAGGACTTATTTTTCGACAGGTTTGTGAGAATTTGTTTGTAATTTCTGTTTCCCATACCAATATTTTGCAGTGATCACCCTTATACCAAATGATAAATTATTCATGTTAAAATTGAGAATAGGCTGGACACACTCAATTTTTCCCCGACAGATATTAAGACGTTTTTCTGCTTTCATATATGGTATATTCTGTTTGTATTTAATCCCTATTTTGTTTGTCAAAATTTATATTCATATGCTAATTTTTATACATTGACAATTATACGAGTATACAGGGTGTGGTGTGTATAATCTATAAAAATTAAACTACAGCTTAGAAAACTCTTATACGAAAAAGTTCTATCTTCGCGTTTATTTTTTGTAAATTAAAGTTCATTTATTCAACGAAAATGAAGGCCGACTCTGTGTTATTTATTAAAAACCTTGTGCAGTCAACTGATTTTGTATTTGCATTGAATCATTACCTATTCACTTAATTATTAAATATTAAGCATCGTCCATCGACCCATCAATGTTAAAAACTGAAAGATTCCAGACAAAAGTTTTTATTTTGTAATTCCACTATAGTGATAGTGTAATTTTTATAAAGAAGTAAAAAATAAGAATAACGTGCCGGTTACATTAAAAACGAGATTCTTATTTCTAACTATGCTTAATTTTTTAGTTTGTGCACAAACTAGTTTTACAATGAACGGAGAAAACAATTAATTTACTATTTCCGAACGTGTCGATATGGTGTTAGTGTATGGTGCAGCCGGAGAAAATGCTCTCGCGGCGACTAGGTTGTACCAGGAACGATTGCCACAACGTCACCCCCCATGTGCAAATACAATCCTACAGTGCGTTCAGCGGCTGCGAGATGCGGGAAGTGTTATTCCTCGAGGAGAAGAACGTGGTCAGCAAGTGAACCTTAATATTGAAGATGCAGTGTTGGAAAATCTTGACGAAGACCCCACAATTAGTACTCGATGACTGGCACAGCAAGTAGGAATCTCAGGCGCCAGCTGTTGCACCCCTATCACCTGCAACTCATTGTACAGCACAAGGACAGGACCGTTCCAGGGAAAATATTTTGATCCATAGTTGAACTTTAATTTACGGAAAAAAACACAAAAATAGAACTTTTTCGTATAAGGCTTTTCTATTACAAATATCGTTAAGAAGCTGCAGTTTAATTTTTATAGATTATACACGCCACACCCTGTATATGTATGTTTTAACTTTAATTGTTTGTATTTTGTTCTTTTATTACTGATTCATTATTTATTATATTCTGTGTTTTTATTCATTGTCAAAGTATTTTTTTAAACAGTTTATAAATTTGTTTGTATTTTTGTCTTTTTTATTGTAATTTTATTGTATTGCACACATATTTTTCTTCATATTATTTCCTCTTATAATTGATTTTCTTCCTCTTGGATGAATTAAGTAAAATAAATAAATTTGAAAGCAGTTTTACGACCGTAATAAATTATATGTCAATGTATATTTAACATTTTGCTTCAAAGATATTTTTAGATGAACTTTCATTTATATTTAAACACAGTAATTTCATTAATATTACCATCTAAATAGAATTTTTTTCCAATATACTTAATTAATAACTGAATTTAGTACATTTACTTTATAAGTAATAACTTCGTGCTTCAATAAAGTGTAATCAATTTTATGGGATCATAAATGCATCCGTAATAATAAATATCAAATATTCCGGCTGTACGCCCAACCCTTATTAAAATTTAAAGTCACTAGCCGCCAGATCGATCAGTTTAAATTTAGATTTAGATGGAAGAGTTGTTGGCGGACGCCTACCCAACCAGCCCTTCCACTCAAGTGGTAAATAATTCATTTATCCAACTTCGAGTCGAATTTAGAACATGCGGAATTTTCAAATACAATTTTAAACGCACCTAAAAAATGTATCTTTGTTCCTATAAATATCCTGACGGACTTCAACGTTATGAAATCTTTATTAGCTTTATTACTCCAATAAATAAATCTGATTGGTCTGTTCTGTACCCCAAAAATAGGAGGAAGTAATAAAATTAATTCCATGTCCATTCCATAAACTGTGAAACTATTCCTGAATTCTAATCATTCCATACATTTTATTGAGTTAAAATGGCGAATAATGTGTTTATGGTGCACAGAGCAGTGAATAAAATTATAGCCTCAACCAGTGGCGACTCGTCGTATGAAGCAACTGAAAATTTGGCTCTCACACCGTATATTTTAACACCATTATTCTACTATAGGGTATATTCTGGAAGCGCCTTTGTTAAAGAACTCCGCACAAAATCAATGGAAAATGGGCCCCAGTCGATTCTACTGAAATTGCAGTACGTTATAGTTTTTGACTTTCTGATCAAAAGTTGTCATGGGCCCAAAGTGATCCTATGAATAGTTTCAGAGATAAAGAGGGGGGAAGTATGTGATTTTAGCTGTAGGCCTTCACGAAGTTGACGGATTCAAAAACTGAGGCATGTAATGAATTTTGACCAGTAGGTGCAATATTTTGTTAAAAGTGGAGGCAAACGAAAAACTGGCGGCGGTGTTTGTGTTTTATATGTATATAAGAAGTATATTTTTTAATATTCATAAACCAAGTAGGAACAATTTTATTAATTATTAGGTAAATATATCACTTCGTTTTTTTCTGTTACTTAATTTTATTGTACATACAATTTTTTAAGTTTTGATACTATTATTAATAATATAATTTTTTAATTTGCGATTATAGTATTGCTATTGGCGAATATTTCCATAATAAAAAATTACGTGGAAATTTATTCCTATTTATTATTTGAGAGAGGACAAATAAAATTTCCAAATAGTTGCGTATTATTTTTTATAAAATCTGAACGGAAACCCTGCGTGAACATCAGTTCTTCTATAATATTGTAAATGCAACTAAAAATTTCGAGATCGTGACCTTGAAATTTTTTTTGCTCACTTAGTAAAAAAGCCACAGGCCTCACCTATTCACAATGTCACGAGCCGCCACTGGCCTCAACTACATCGTCGTTTATGAATGTAGGTGGGGAAATCTAAAACTACAAAACACCCTGTATAAACTAGAAGTACCCACAAAATGAGGACAGATAACCAATTTGTATGGTTATGTATGGAATAAAAAACAGTGATTCGACTGAAGAATTCTACACTTGATAATGGCTATCCATATACTGACCCCCCCCCCCCAGTAGTATATCAGTTTTTTAACATAAAATGTCTCGGATATACGTACAGATAATTCAGAAGGGTTGTGGACGATAAATTTATATCTATAGACGGTAATGCTCCTCCACATCCACTTCGGATATATCCAGCGCAAGACAGGAAAAAAAGAATATGTCAAAGGTTACATATTTAGGGCTGCAAACACTAGAGAAAATCGAAAGACTTGGAAGAATGATAGTCGTCGTTAAGGAATGGAACAAGGTCTCATAATAAATAAAATCCACCCCTGCTAGCATGAACCACGACCTTCATAAAAGCTAGAATTATGGTGCCGAATATATACATCGCTTACGTATACCTGCATAACCCTGCAACCTCACATATAGATAGACAGATGTATTTAGTGTTCCAAACTTCTCACTTTTACGACCACTTGCGAGCTGCTACACTTCAGAGCGACCTAAATCTAACAGAAAATCGGTAAATTCACTTGTTACATCTCACCTTTAGAAGTGCTATGTACTAAGTATAAGAATGAAACGATGCAAACAAGAAATAGAAAATTTTCATTGGGGAGAAGTTTGCTACAGATTTTCTAAATACTTTTATAAAAAATAGAACATGTTATGCATTTATCTTCTGTAAGAGTATAAAATGAATGCCAGCATATCTGTTTAAAGAGTTGAGGAAAAATGCAAGATAGATAAAATAGAATAGTTGAAAAACGAGAAATATGAAAGAACAATTAAAAAATTGTAACAATGTCTACTATTACAATATTTAAAACTGATTTTGGATTTCAGACTATTTTGTATACATTTTGTCTTTGAGAAAGAAATACTGGTTGTAGCTCCTTATACTTATGTATCCGTATCAGTCGTTGGTTAACACTTTCCGGAAAACTTGGGCAATTTGCAAACTTTTATCGCCCAGGAAACTTTTCTTTGGTATCGCCACAGTAAAGCTAATACTAGATATTCCTCAATAAATTTTATACAGGTACATAAATAATTACAGGCGTTTAAATAGTTAGTACTTGCACTGGACACAAAACGAGTTGTGACTAGTTACAAATTTATTAACATGGTAACAACATAATTTGTTGCATTTATGTTTTAAATTATGAAATTTATTAAAAAGTGAGTTGCAAATAATAGACATGACATTAAAATATACAAATCAATAATGAACTGCTGAACAAATAAAGTGGAATGTGCAACATTATTCAGTGGAAAATGAGGAAGCAATGGTCTAAAATTACGAGGAATGTTTCGAATCTAGGTTAGCCTAATATTTTAGTTATGTTAAATCATAACGTTCTGGTATTACTGAAATAAAATCCAATGGAATTTTGGAGCAACTCCTGCTGATATTTTTAGACTCATCACTCGTGGACAAAGAAGAGCTTTCCAGTCTCTTTCCATCACACATGGTTAACGTTTTCTTGTACAAATCCGAGGAAAAAGTTGAGTATTCTACTTATATAGTATTTATTGTGTCATTACTAATAACAGGAGCAACTTTTTATCCTCAGTCTTCCGGATTTGCTTTGGAAGCATAAAGATTTTTTATTTTTTAAACAAATTCATCTTATTTTTTGGACAACGGGTTGTATGCTTATTCTATTTCTATCGTATCATGTCTTCATTATAACCATAACCATCATCATCATTATTGTATAGCTGATTATGTTTCTCCCTTAAATATTCAACACATTTTCAGAACCAATTTTTCCCTCTTCTGGAATATTTCATAACCCTTCCAAAATATCTGCTCAGTTATCAATATCGGATATTAATTTAGAATATTTCGAATTCAATCAGTTAAGAACATTTAATATCTACACAGTCGTCACGACAAGGGTTGTGGAATTTCCCGAACCTATATTTAATGAAATTTGACAGTGATAATATTGTATCCGTTAAAACTTTGGAGTGTTACATCAATACTTAAATATTCCGTATATTTGAGACGTCTTTGCTATATCTCTGGTTGCCGATATTGGAGCTTGAGATACAGATGGGAATGGATAAATCGATAACTTGATGGCTATTGTGATACTGACCACAATTTCTTTATATTTCCATCTGATCGGCATAAACTGGATCATATTTCAGGACAGATTTGGTTTATAACAAATACCTTTGTTATGTCCTCAGATCATATAATAAAGAACTGGATATACAAAATGAAATATTAAATTCGTGTCAGTCACTACCATACAACTGATTTGAAGGATTCAATCTTCAAACAAAATTCGAGTTTATAGGTTGTCACATAATAATTATTTATTATTGTGTTTGCATAAAGATGGGTTTAGAACTTAAGGAAATTATAATTAATTTTAACATTGAAAGCACCCCAGTCAGTCTACAGCGAGTTGACTTTTGTTGTGACTTAATTTGTTACACGGAAAATAATAATTCCAAACATCAAGGCATGAAGGAAACAAACAGTTTTTATTCGACCTTCAAGGACGATTTACACTGAATTAATTCCCATATAAAGTTCGTTCAAATTCCACTGCGTAATGGAAAAGGATATTAATTAACATTAATTCCCTTTATAAACCCTTTTGCTTTTGCTAAATTTCCCCCATTTGGAGTTCCCGTTTTATTTATCCGAACTTTCCAACACATGATTAAATTGACCTTTCGTATGACCCTTTGATACCAACTTTTGTGAAAATAGATAATGTTTTAAAGTTTAACATTGTAGTATAAATTCACTACATTTTATTTTAAATAAATTACATCAAAATACGATTTTCCGTACGTACGTAGGTATCTGGGAAAAGGACAGGATAATATCGCATACCTTTTCCTGTCAGGCTGGCAAGAAGGCACTCTTTCCAGGTATAAAATTTTACTGTAGATGTATTTTTAATTCAACTAGAGGCAATATTTCCTGTTTTGTGAGGAGCATAAATTTAATAGTCTGGATCTGGATTGGCGCAACTGGATATAACGTGCTCTTAAACGTTGCGAAATTTTAAGGTTATCGCCTTTAAAATGTTCCATATCTTTTCATTTTCTTTATAGTTTTTAATTAATTCCCAGGGTTCTACTTTAAGCACCCCCCATTAAAACGAAAAATATACTTACCAAACGCCAACAAGACAAACACTAGGGAGAAGTTTAGCTCACAATTAAACTTCATTTTGCACAGTGTAACTAGTCGGTAGTTCAAATGTCACTCATCGCAGAACTTTTAGATTGGCGGTCAACAGCTGCAAAGGACATATTTATCCTCAAATATTATCAGTCTGTTACGGTTCACTTCCTGTTTTTATCTTGTAGTTACCGATAATTTATTTTATGTCGTGACGCCAGTCACTGTGAACACGCTCGAGAAATGCCAGCGAGACGCCGTTTAAGGACTGGCTTTTACAGGCGTCGCGATGCTACTGAAACTCGTATATGGACGTCCGTTTCAGATGAATAAGTTGCGCAGGTCCGTGAAGTTTTAGTAATACAACAATGAACATTACATAATTTGGGAAAATATCGTCGTAATTTGGTCTTCGGTGGATTGTATGTATTATGCAGGTACTTATATTTACAACTACGCGCGCTTATGAAATATTTATCGGTCTATTATGAGGGAGGGGTGGTAAAAATTTGCTGTCGACTTGGGCTTAATAATGTAATGAAACGGCTATTAGATACTTATTCGTCGTTGTTAACAAGTTCAAAACTACCTAAACTGTCTGAATAATAAAAAGTAATAGATGTCACCAGTTCGACATTGTTAAATGTTCATTGATTACCAAAACGTACGTCAGATGAACTGATGTTGATGACGTACGTAGATTTACATTTGTCTTTAATCTTGTGCTAGATAGAGTGTGTCCAGTTTTGTAGATGATCCTGTAATAGTGACACTGAAAGAAATGGGCTTATTAAACTGTTTATCTAGAATAATGTGTATAGCGCATATTAAAACTTTTATAACCAATATACAACTTTTATTAAAAAAAAAACAATCATCTCCATACTCATTATTCAATGAGGTTAACTGGAAGGTGCTTATGCATCTATGAAATAAAGGTTATAATGAATTACTTATACATTATTAGGTGTTATAGACTATGTTCCAATTGTATAGTAGGGAAGATTTGTTGTATAAAGACCAGTATCCGAATTTGTATATAACAATTGTATTAATATAATTATTCGTTCTTATACTGATTATGTTTCCGTTTTTAACGTGTAAAACGCGTCTTATAATGGTTTAGTGATCGTCACCTCTCGGTACATCTCGGTTATGGTCGTAAAATTTCCGACAGTCCGCTGTGCATCGACTTACGACTATTACACGTCTAGTTTGATGAAAATAGACAGTATAGGCACATGTTTTGTGGGATACATGATCATATCGCGTTGTGTGAAATGGAAAATTATGTAAGTATCTAACTGTTTTATGGCTTGCAATTGTTTTGTTTTTCAAATGTAAATCTTGTCTAAATCTTAAAAATTATTATTTTGTATGTCCTATTAGAAACCGCTGGTGTTAAGTTTTACATAAGATGGAGGAACGGAAGGTTCACGGTGACAAAGAAGAGCAATGGGTCAATTAACCAGAGGAAATATAATTAGATGGAAAGAAGCTCAACCTTTCAGGGGATGCTTAATTCTCAAGGTGGAAGAGTTATAGTGCAAATTCTTATGTAATACAAGAAAATACGGGTGCATCGTTGCTAAGAAAATAAACTGGACAGTTTTGGGAGCGATTTGTCATCATTTTTAATGCTTAAAAGTATGTTTTATGTTTACATTAGAACCTTAGCTTGTAATTACAGTTATCCAATAAAATTTCTGAAAACTTAACGTCAATGTTTTTAACTCATACATAGTATACAACAGTTTAATACATTTATTATTATAAAACTTATAACTAGTACTAGATCTTCTAATAACGATATGGAACACTTTAATAACAGTTATTGCTATTATTTCGTAAAGGATATAAAAAACGTTGTATACTAGTTATACGATAATTTAATAAAGAATAAGGTTTATAGTCACTATACAACTGTGCTAGCAGTACGCGTTTTATATCCAATATTCACCTGTTTAACTGTCACATATAGTATACAATGGTCTTATAATGGCATATAGAATTCTAATAAAGAATAAAGCGCATTTCTTTCAGTGCAATAATGGAATCATTTAACATATTTTTTACATTCATATTCAGGAAGAACACATCGTACTTAGTTGACGTACAAGAAATCAGATTTTTTTCTTCCTCAAAATAGTGAATGAAAATGGAGCACAGGAAAACAACGACAGCCATGTTGTGACGTCATACCATTCGTTGGCGACCGGTATACATTTTTGACCACATTGTTCCTTTTCTCAAGTAATTTTTGCCTCAGTTCTCTCATTTGTAATACTGAATAAGAGCTTTTATGTTCTAGTGATTAATAATGTGATATGCATGTACTTGTTCAGATAATAAAAAATTTAAGCAACTTTCCAAATTTGAATGAAATTACCTTTGCCGCTTTTTTTTTTAAATAAAAAAAAAATCGATTAGGTATTTTTCTGTAAATGTTTAATATCCTCTGTCTTGAAAATAGAGACTTTCCAGTCATTTATTTACATTAACACTGTTAATTAACACTGTGTTAATTTGTAATTTAAAATTTGGCCAAGTATTTTAGTTACATGCCTATTGAAAAGAGTATCATTTATACCTTAAAAATGTATTCTTTCTTAATTTTATAAGCTGCACGCCTTCTTCTTTAGTCTGTTTACGAATCATTAAACCAAAAATGGTTCATCAAATTATTCTTAATGCAAGATTGGTACTACCGGTACTTCTAATGAAAAATCATTCAAATTGATCTGCAAATAAGCAATTCTCTTTACAAAATATTGTGCAGAGTCGAAGAGTAAGTAAGATAATGACGTAAGGTAGGTACTATTTTTCAAAGAACAGAAACTCAAGAAATTGGAAGATTTCTCCAACTTTTCACATTACACTCTTCTATCTTGCAGTTTTCAAAATTAATGATCACAAAACAGTTTATATGTACAGGGTGTGTCAAACTTCCTGTTTAAAAGTTATAAGCAATATCGTTCTAAAGAGTCTCAAAACAATTACCACCTAAAAATCACATTA
This sequence comes from Anoplophora glabripennis, assembly GCF_000390285.2. Taxonomy (NCBI): domain Eukaryota; kingdom Metazoa; phylum Arthropoda; class Insecta; order Coleoptera; family Cerambycidae; genus Anoplophora; species Anoplophora glabripennis. Next base: position 831,683 of record NW_019416253.1, read on the forward strand.
GCGGAAGGAAGGATAAGGAAGTCATTGGAAAATAATTAAATGTTCGTTGTTTAACGTGCATAAATGTCACAAAATACTTGTCATTACTCAGTACGAACGTCAAATATATAACTTTTGTGCTTTTAAAATATTTTCTCATTCAGAAAAAGTTGATACGTTGCTAATTTATGGCGAGTCACAAAAAAATTCAAGAAGAGCTGTAGAGAGGTATCCAGAGCGCCTCATTCCTGATCATAGAACCTTTACAAGATTGGAGGCGACCTTGCGACGAAATGAAGATGCATTTTCTGTTCGAAAGCATACAAAGAAGTCAGGCGAAGATTGGATATGTGTCTTGAAATGAGAGGACTTCATATAGAGAATAGATTGTAATATACAACACAACATTAATGTAAAAAAGGTTTTTTTTATAAAACAGAATTACTGTTTACTTTTCTAATTATGTACAATGAAAACTTAAGATTGAAAAATTGAAAAGTGGTTGCAAAAAACAGATCCCTGATATTTTTATTTATTTTTAATTTTGGCTGCACGATATCAACTGATCAGTTTCTCGTATACAATCTCAACAATTAGTCGCGTAAAATTGTTAATAATGTTGCTGGTAATCATGCCATATCAACTAATGCTTTATTGTCATAATTTTAATGATTTTTGTGGCTCTTGTGATATACTTAAGCAATGTTTTTCAGCAATTTTATATACTGCAATGCCTACATTATCATAATAGTACGTTTAGTTTTAATGGAATTATATATTTCTGACTATTATCATGAGTATTATTTTTCCCTACAATATCATTAACTAAATTAAAATATTTTTCACGAATATCAAAAACAAAATGAGGAGAAGGTGAAAACTGACAAGTTGAGAAATTTTATAAATGTTTTAGAAATACTGTGGTAAAGTAGGTATGTATGTAAAAAATAAGGAAATACGTTAGCTTGCAAAAAGTGCTGTTTGTAGGTTAAACTAACTTTCCGTCACATGGAAATAAATAATATAGATAGCGTCTAATATCAACCTTCGTCAAAGTTGTCGAAATCTGTTCCAGCATATTCTCTTTCTTCTTTTGTTAGACTGGAAAGCACGAACGATTTTCCACTTTCTTCGTCGCAATCTTTCTTGCTTGAGTATTACAACTGCTACAAGTACAGTAAGTACTATTTTCACTTTTCTTAATATTTAAGCTTTTAATGAATGAAACATGTTTAGAAAATAATAACGTACATAAAATTAACGATTTTTTGCATTAATTGTACAAATATTAAAAGATATGCCTACTTTTGTAGAACGAGAGAAATCTGGGATTAGTGCAATAATTTTTTTTATTTTGTCTGTTATTGGAAGTTATGATTATTTCCAAAAATTTTTGTGAAATAATATTTGATTATAAATTTTTTAAATTCACCAAGCATTATTTCGTTTTTTTTTTTCAAATAAACCATATGCTGATGATGATTAAAACAGACAACCGTTTAGCTTGTATACAAACGACTTTTATATAGGTATAAATGTTTTTAGACAAATGAAGGAAAGATTAGAAGTAGTCCATATCATAAAATGTTCTTTATTCAGTTTAATCGAAATATCGTACTTTTAATAGAAAAGGATCCTTTTGTCTTCGTTTGGTCGTACAGAGAATTGAAGGGCAGTTTCGAAAACTGGAATAAATTTTCTATAACATGCTGCCACAACTTTTCGGAAATTTTTTACACGAATTTTAAAAATAGGAAAGAAAGGGTAATTTATTTTTTTAGAAAATTGACGACTAAATTAGAAATATTCACGAAATAACTAATGTTACGCGTGACTTTTATAGTTCGATGTACCCAGAAGAATCCTGTGAAGTTTCATCACGATCTAGCGAACCGTTTCTTTGTTTCAGTCAAACTTTTAAAAGAAAATTAAGAGTCACGTTTTTTGAGCTTAATCACTCCATAATCATTATTAAAATAGAAAAAAAAATTTAGAGGTTTTTGCACATTTTTACCGCAAATAACGTTTAAATTGATGAAAAAAAAAATTAAATTTTGTTTCAGAGAAGCAAAAAAAAATCAATTTTTTTTTCATTAATTTAAATGTTATTTGCGTTAAAAATGTGAGAAGACCTCAAACAAATTTTTTTTGAAACCAATATTTGCCCTTTTTACTAAATTTTTTAAAAAAAAGCAAGGCAATTCAAATAAATTCAAAAAGTTTTTTGTAAAAAATCTTCTATATTTAAATATATCACAAAAAGTATGCACAAATACTAGCATATCAAATTTGATTGTTTTAAAGTTACCTGAAAAAAAAAACCTAAATATTTTGCCAACTCTGACGTCTTTCAGCATCTTGTTTCAATGCCAAGAAGTTGCGCTAATTCTGTGTACGCAGAACATTGTCACATCCCGTATATGCACGCTTTTGTGCCGACTAAAATATATTCATACATTTACCAAGAAGAAAGAGAATGTTTTTCCTATTTCCGACGTCTCACAATATTAAATCCATAAAAACAAATGGCCTGGTAAGTGTTCCTGCTCGATGTATACATACCCGATATATTAAAAAATCAATATGGAGCCATTGTTTCAAACTGACAGATCCCGTAGACCGATCTCTCCGAGCTCCCTCAGGAAGAATGGTTTCGTTGAAACGCATTGACATATGCTCAGTGTAATGGAAATGGGGAATTCAAATTTGTCAGTCCTTTCAAGGCGTTGAATTTCACTTTGGAGGGTAGGCTTGCGGTGATAGGTATCTTAAGATATTTTCATTAGATATAAGCCGCTGCGGACTACAGTGAAGAATAAATATGTATGACGTGCCCCGCTTTCTCACGCAAGGTTACACGGGGAAAGCTACATTGTGTACAGAAATTATTTTCTTTTAGCTTCGCCTACATTATTTTTTCTAGGTACTTTAATGTGTTTTCGGTATGGGAGAGTTATACAAAAAGTTTATTAAGAATTCATCCAGCACTTTGTAGTCTTATTCGGTACTATTTAATTTATTTTACTTGTTTTTACATTTTTTGTGAGCACTTACCCCCTAAATACATGGTGTTCCACCTAAAAGGGATTCTTCTGCAACTCTGTAACTGTAAAATTTATAAAAAAATGGTTTTAATAAAAGTTGTTTGGAATTATGTGGTTCATGTAAAGAAATTATTTTTAGCTGTACAGGGTGTTCTATTTCGCGTGGGCGCTACATAACTTTGTTATTTTAAATATAACACCCTGTATATTATTACGTTTTTGAATTTATTGGTTAATATTAGGTAGAGTTTATTAAATGTACATGGTGTTTAAAACTTACCGTTTTCGAGATAATCAGTTGTTTTTGAAAAAAATCACGATTTCAGCTCTCTAAACGAGGCTAGATAGCTTCTAAACCGTAAGAGTTAGAAACCTGCAGTTTACACAGTTCGTTTTGGAATAAATTACTTTATCTTCTCATCTGTGAGCAGAACGTGTACTTTATTCAGACTCGGAAATACTGAGACCTACATTTAATAATCTTACGAGCTGAAAAACTTTTTTCTTGCAAATGGAATGACCCATATTAATTGTCATGAGCGAATGCAAAATTGAATGCCCTTTCGACTGATATAAGGTTATCCATACGTATATGTAACAGTTTTCCAGAAAAATCAGGTTCTTTTCTAAAATCCGAAAAAGTAGCTATGTAGCAGTGTCAAGAAGGCATTGCAATTGTATTAGTACAACGTCGATACATAGGATTTTACAAAAGCACAGCACAGCACATCCTTATCGCGTCCAATTGCATCAAGAGTTTCTAACTTACTTACAAGTAACCCTAGCCTTCCTCTAGTGACTCCGTGTAGCAATTACGGGGCGGATTAGTCAATCTCATTTAATATCTTCTTAATAGCTTGGAAAATCCGCCGAAAAACGAGCTATTGATCTGTTAGTTTATTTTCCAATTACTATCAATTTACAATTTGAATTAATTCTACTTTGGAACCTCTACGCTCTTCTCGTGATTTCGCGCGTTATTAAAAATATGGGTTTCTACGCTGGCGCGTCCCAGACGCAACAGATGACTCTCACATGGCCCCGACTCTCAGCGAACTTGTTAAAAAAATATTGGTAAATTTCTCCAAAGGACGACTGTACCTACTTGAAAGCCCTCAACTTTCGATAATTTGTGTTGACGAAAATATTTTAGTTAGCTCATCCGCTCCGAGAACTAATAAATAAATGACTACGCGTCCCAGCTTTTGTTACAGGTTACTGTTGTAGATATTTGCATTTACAAATTTCAAATTTTTAATCCTTAAATTAAACTAATTAATAATTTAGTAAAAGTTTTTAACATGAAATATTTCCGTTCCACCGTTGTTTTCCGCTAGAAAATTAACATTTTCCGCGGAAAAATATGCGATGTAAGTTTTTCAGGTCGGAATGTAGTGGGAGATATAAATAATGCGATAGTAATCTATTGCATTTTCAGAGTTTAACAAAGTGCCGTTACCTTTTATCTATCTGATGAAATACGGCGGGGTTAAATAGCTGCAACAGCTATTTGCCATTTTTACGATTCCCAGTTGGTAAATTAATAGACGGGATGTAATTATGAATTATATAATTTTTGCCGGCCGGGGAGTTGAATAATTTCGGAGCCGTTTTATTCTAGAATGAATAAAATATAAGGCGGCGGATGAATTAATTTAAACGCAATTTCCGGAAAATATATAAAAGTTTAACGTTTGACACTGCACCACTGGGACATTTATATTGTTAAAAAGAGAAATTTGTGCGAAATATGAACGATTTTCACACTCTTCGTAAATTGATATCATATCCACTAGTTTATTACTGGCAGAGTCATAAGGCATTGTAGCAACAGTTTGGGGAAAATATAGAAAAATGACAGTATGGATATTATCATTTCTGAAACATCGAAGTCAATATCAACAGAATAGAAACACATATACATATACAGCGTGACCCACCCTGTAAAATCTTTATTTATTGTGCGATTTTAACCGGATTTTATTTTAAGATGTAGAACATGATCAATGTGCTTTTTGAAGGAGTATGTATCTGATCCTACCCAATCCAAGGCGTAGATACTACGTCCGTTTTTAGGAGTAAAATTATAATAAGTAATTCATATTAGGGATTTTTTGAGAAGAAAATATATACTTACAGGGTGTTTCAGAAGACCTCCCGTAAATTCAGGGGGTGATAGTACGACAAAAAATAAAAAAAATTTTGTCTTATGAACTATATGTCTATCTCCTCTTGTTTTCGAGATACAGAGCGACAAAATAAAATTTTTTAAATTGAATTTTTACTAAAGTTTCCAAACCGTGCTAAATATTTTTATGAAATTTGGTATTCCGGGGTTTTTAAGGACGCCAAATACGCTGGTCGAATTATTTTTTGGATATTTCATAGAGGGCGCTACTTACGCTACATTCCTATTACATTTTAGGTTCCAATTTTTTTAAGCTTAGGTTTTTTACCATTCGGGCTCCAATTTCAAATGTACAATTTTATTTTCTAAAAATAATGTACTCTTGTTACTAATGTGGACGGTTTTCGAGAAAAAAATCTTTTAATTAAACTTATAATATTACGGCGAAGAAAATAAGTGACTTTTCTCAAAGTAGACTTATGTTAAAACTTATTGGTGGATATCTCATAAACAACGCATACATTCTTAGTAATATTTTAAACTGTAATTAACTTTATATCAAAATTTTAGTGATTGTTAGTGACTAGTAATGACTAATTACAGTCACTAAATTTTTGATATACAGTTAATTAGAGTTTAAAATATTATTGAGAATGTATGCGTTGTTTATCCACCAATAAGTTTTGACGTAAGCCTACTTTGAGAAAAGTCACTTATTTTCTACACCGTAATATTGTAAGAGTTCAATTAAAAGCCTTTTTTCTCGAAAACCGTCCACACTAGGTTCTAACAAGAGTGCATTATTTTTAGTAAATAAAACTGTACATTAGAAATTCGAGCCCTAACCTAACCTAACCTCAAAAAAATTAGAACTTAAAATATAATACGAATCTAGCATAACTAGAGCCCTCTATAAAATATACAAAAAATAATTAGACCAGCGTATTTGGCGTCCTTAAAAACCCCGGAATACCAAATTTCATAAAAATGTATTGCAATTGTATTCTTACGAATTATCTCTATATAGAATTTTTATATAAATACATTAGAAAAGTAACACATTTTCATTTGTTTTTTACTTTCTTAAAAGTACACCACTATTTGAAGTCTTTATAATTTTTTTTCATATTGTCCTGCAAATTTTTGAAGAATACATTGCGATTTTGCACTTTCTGAACATCAAGAGAGATTTTTCATCACTTAAAACTTCATTGCACTTTCGACTTTATTCACCCTTAACACTTGGTTGTATTTTAACAGAATTTTTTTCTTGATATTCGCAGAATTTGTCAATATACAGCTATAAAAATATGGCGATCATAACCACATGATTATTGATACTTTAGCTGGTTTTTATGATTGCTTCCCGATAACTATGCTCGAAATATGATCGATACATGTTTCTACCAATATCGTCAAATTAATTTATAGTAAATATCAAAATCTTGAGTGATTTTTTTTATCTCTATTTTGGAATACGAAAGCGACACTTCCCAAACTAGAATAAAAAAACTTTTTCCTAAATCAGGGCTCATTCGAGTGCATTTTCCGTCGCTTTAAATTTTTTATCAGGCCGACCGGTATCCGATACGTGGCGAGATAGGTATAATACATAATTCAAAACAATTTAAAGTGTGGAAGCTAAAGCTATTATATGAGACTAATAAATCTTCCGGTAGCAATATAGCGCGCCCGAGCTCTTAATTGAACTATTGTCTGGAAGCAAGCTATTTACTGGTGCTATTTTATTTCTAATACATAAGAAAGATGTAAGCTAGATGACTAAATGAAAACGTAGTTTATCAAATATTATCGACACGGAGGAGCCATCTAAAGATCCCAGCGGCATGTTTTACGAGACCGAAGTTGACACACAAGAAATTACAGCTGGTTTTTGAAGGTTTTTGGTGATGATTTCGTCGATAATTCGAACGATAACACTGTGTCGCTCATCTTTCTGAGCTGTGACTGTCACAACAGTGTTTTTATACATGGCGATTCTAAAACAGGTAGCCAAACTTATACGGGGAAAGCTAGAAGTCAAAATATGCTGTTTGAACCTAATTGCACCAAGTTGTGTTGAAATAAAAAAGTGAATATTTCTCCTTAACACCTGGAGATATTTTTTTCAAATTAAGCACACAACCAATGCTAATAAATAGCCATGTTTTGTAGTAAATATGTACACAAGTACAAAAAATCTACAACATATTATGCTCAAAATGTCCATCACCATTTTCGATGCACGCACGATGGTTTCGAATCCAATTTTCGCGCATTCGTTGGAAAACATCTCAAAAACAGGAAATAGTGGTACGCAAAAAATACTCAGACACGATCCAATTCCAGATACCAACTGAATTGCGTAACATTGGACAGCTGTGTTATCCACCTCGCCATTGTCACATTGCTCGATATGAATTTTATCGAATTTAAATTTTTTACAATGCAAATTATTTCTTAGAATTAAGCATAAGAGTTGAAAAAAGTGATAAACATTGTATTTTATGGTATTCTTTGCAAGCAGTTTTGTCATGCCTTAATTCAAGTAGGAGATTTTGATAATATTTTTCTCGGAAATGGTTGAGTTTAGGACCCATGTCCCATGTCATATAAGGTTTTCTTTGTTTATGTTAATGTTAAAATTAAGGCAGTCAAATTTCTAACACCCTGTATAAAGTTCTGTATTATTGAGTTACATTTTTTTTCCAAAAAGGCGGTAAATCTTTGGAATATACATTAATAAATACTAATCGCAGTTCCAAAATAATTTTGACTTAAAATACACTCATCAGTTTTTAATGTCTAATACCTATCTGTAACGTTTTGGAATTCGAACCCATTTTGCATATAACCTAGAGCGGTTACGTGGGATATGAATAAATGCATTCACGCCACAAATAAAATATTGATCGACTGCAACGGAAATTTTAAAATTTTCTTGACTTAGCAAAGGATATATATCGTAGTATGGAGTAGATATTCAACGAATAATTCCACGAAAATGATTTCATTTATGTTTCTTTGTAAATTGTTGCATTTCCAGGTGAGTTTTGCAAACCCTTCCATATGTACATCGGAGATTTTTCCAGAACGCAGTTTTAGAAGCATACCGTACGAAAAAACTACAAAATCAAACAAAATGCCTCCGAGCAGAATTGGAATACGTAATAAAAATAATTCTGGGACGTATTACCATACATCAAAGGAGATTCTTCAGAATCCATGAAAATTCCTCGAATGGGAATTCCTCAAAACTTCTGTAAGATATGTCGAAGTGCATCTAAAGTCCTCAAATCCTCTATGAAATTCAGTAGAAATCGATTCACATACAAAATTCAAAGAACGGTAAAATGCGTATAAATAGCATTAGAAATACATAAGAAAGTTCCAAAAACCTTAAAATACCCCAAAATCTACAAAAAAATCCTATATAGATCTTGAAAGCTGGAAAATACCTAGTATTTCGAAATACATTATCTCGAAAACCTAAAAATATGCTTAAATGTCGCAAAAGACCAAATGTTAATCCATGGTGATGAAATATTAATGATCGTGATGGCAAAATGTCAATGACAATCATATCATATAGATATCAATTTTCATATCAGATATAAGTATTGCGCTGCTTGAATGTAATTAATTGTAGTTAATACTGTCTTCAATATTATTTAGATACAGAAAAAAACAAAATTTAAAAAAAATTCAATTTTAAAAAATAAAAAAATTCAAAAATTTTACTGCGCTCATTTTTACAATTTTACATTAAATATAATGTCGAGAAAAAAAAATATATTTTGAAATTATAAAAAAGCTGATTTTTTTTCAAAATTTTGAATTTTTCTTTCAGATACATATTTGATGATTTGAAGAAATCAGTTTTTCAAAATTTTTAAAATTTTTTGCGTCATTATTTTTACAATTTTACATTGAATATAATGTTAAGAAATAAAAAACATCGTTTGAAGTTACGGAAAAAGCTGAAAATTTTTATTTGCTTCAAAATTTTTTTTACGATTTGAAAAATTCAATTTTTCAAAAATTTTTAAAATTCTGTTGCGTTCTCATTTTTACAATTTTTCATTGAATATAATGTCGAGAAAAAAATATATATTTTTTGAAATTAAAAAAGCTGAAAATTTTGAATTTTTCCTTCATACATATTTGATGATTTGAAAAAAATTAATTTTTCAAAAATTTTAAAAAATACTTTGGGTTCTCACTTTTACAATTTTATGTTAAATATAATGTCGAGAAAAAGAACACTATTTTTTTAAATTAAAAGAAAAAGCTGAAAATTTTGTTTTTTCTTCATACATATTTGATGATTTGAAAAAAATTAATTTTTCAAAAATTTTAAAAAATACTTTGGGTTCTCACTTTTACAATTTTATGTTAAATATAATGTCGAGAAAAAGAACAGTATTTTTTAAAAATTAAAACAAGCTGAAAATTTTGATATTTTTTGATTTGAGAAAATCAATTTCAAAAATTTTAAACAATATTTTGGCTTCTCTCTTTTACAATTTTATGTTGAATATAATGTCGAGAAAAAGAACAGTATTTTTTTAAATTAAAAGAAAAACCTGAACATTTTGTTTTTTTTAATTTTGAATTTTTCCATCATACATATTTTGAAAAAATCAATTTTACAAAACTTTTTAAAATTTTATTTGGGTCTCACTTTTACAATTATATATTGAAATAATGTCGAGAAAAAGAACAATATTTTTTAAAAATTAAAACAAGCTGAAAATTTTGATATTTTTTGATTTGAAAAAAATCAATTTTTCAAGTTTTTAAAATTATGTTGCGTTCTCATTTTTACAACTTTACATTGAATATAGTGTCGAGAAAAAATATATTTTTTGAAATTAAAAGAAAAAGCGGAAAATTTTGATTTCTTTCAAAATTTTAATTTTTTTCGATATTTGACGATTTGGAAAAATGAATTTTTCAAAAATTTTAAAAAATATTTTGGGTTCTCACTTACAATTTTATGTTGTATATAATGTCGAGAAAAAGAACAATATTTTTTTAAATTAAAAGAAAAAGTTGAAAATTTTGGTTTTTCTTCAAAATTTTGAATTTTCCCTTCAGATACATGATTTGAAAAAAAAAATATTTCAAAGATTTTTTAAATTTTTTTTGGTTCTCTTACAATTTTATATTGAAATAATGTCGAGAAAAAGAACAAGCTGAAAATTTTGATATTTTCCAAATTTTTTTTTTCTATAAACGATTTGAAAAAATCAATTTTTCAATAATTTTTAAAATTTTATTGCGTTCTCATTTTTTCAATTTTACATTGAATATAATGTCGAGAAAAAAATATATTTTTTGGAATTAAAAGAAATAGCTGAAAATTTTGATTTCTTTCAAAATTTTAATTTTTTTTTCGATATTTGATGATTTGGAAAAATCAATTTTTAAGAAATTTTTAAAATTTGTTGCGCTCTCATTTTCATAATTTTACATTGAATGCAATGTTGAAAAAAAAAATTGAATTTTTGTTTTCGATATTTGATGAGCATTTAACGCGAAATTGTGAGAAAATTAACGCAAAAAAAATAGTTTTGATGTTTAAAGAGCAATAAATGCTCCTTTAATAAATAATTTTTTATAAAACTTTATTGCTCCTTTTAAACATGAACTAGCAATTTCTTTTGCGTTATTTTTCTCATAATTCAATGCAAAACTAAAAAAGAGGACGTAAAAAAATGTGATTTTTTTTCAAAAATTTTGCCTTGCTTTATTTGTTTTGATTGCGCCGAGAATGATGCTCAAAAAAAGTTTGTAGACGACTGTCGTATATATTAGATTCTACCCAGAGGGACATAGCGACCACAGATTTATAATTTACATCCAAACCGCTGATGTTGTACACAAACTGCATAAAAACCCGTTTTCAATATCCTATTATCCACTATTGCAACGTCGTATCAGGTTTCGCCATTAAATAATTTCCTCCCTCCAACTCCTGAAAACTAGCAGGAAACTGGGCGGCATTGTTTAAAACTCGATATTTCGAGGGCTCGCAGGAACAAAAAACACTTTCCAATCAAGCTGTCTTATCGGGACGTCTCCCGAAGTATATACCTGGATACAATTCCGGGTAGTTGGTAATCTTGCTTATATTCTCCAACAACTAAAAGACCAGCCAGCGTTGTTTACGTGTTTCATTACAGGGGTCGATATCTGCGAAGCCAGCAGGGTATTAGCATTCAGCCTGCGATATTAACCCTGCTAGATGCCATTCTATGTACTCCCGTCGCCGCAGTTGGTAGCAATGTTATCGCCAAGTAGCTTGTAATTATTTAAATTAATTTATAGGCGCGATGTGTACACCATGTTGCACCTCAATATTTTGCCCCCGCTAACGGTTCAACGGCTCGTGTTAACTTTAATTACGACCTTTAATTTTCTCGTAATAGGCATACGCTGTGAGGACCTACCGATTGTTCTGCTGTATACAAATTAAATCGGTTGAAATGCCGTGTTGACTCGACAAACGGAAAACTATACTGAGAAAAACACTTCAATGATGATAAATAAATGAATTACAGTAAATACTTTTTAAACTGTAATAGATATCTTTAATACACACTCGGAAAAAAATTAAGGGAGCAGAAAAATTACCAGATTTTTTAGTGATTTTTTGTTTTTTTTTCTCCGCCGAAAATAAACAAGCATCTAGAAGCTTGAAGATTATAGTTTTGAAATTTTGAAATGAAAAATTTTCCTCTTCAAAGCNATTTTTGATGAACATTTAACGCGAAATTGTGAGAAAATTAACGCAAAAAATAATAGTTTTGATGTTTAAAGAGCAATAAATGCTCCTTTAATAAATAATTTTTTATAAAACTTTATTGCTCCTTTTAAACATGAACTAGCAATTTCTTTTGCATTATTTTTCTCACAATTCAATGCAAAACTAAAAAAGAGGACGTAAAAAAAAATGATTTTTTTTTTCAAAAATTTTGCCTTGCATTATTTGTTTTGATTGTGCCGAGAATGATGCTCAAAAAAAGTTTGTAGACGACTGTCGTATATATTAGATTCTACCCAGAGGGACATAGCGACCACAGATTTATAATTTACATCCAAACCGCTGATGTTGTACACAAACTGCATAAAAACCCGTTTTCAATATCCTATTATCCACTATTGCAACGTCGTATCAGGTTTCGCCATTAAATAATTTCCTCCCTCCAACTCCTGAAAACTAGCAGGAAACTGGGCGGCATTGTTTAAAACTCGATATTTCGAGGGCTCGCAGGAACAAAAAACACTTTCCAATCAAGCTGTCTTATCGGGACGTCTCCCGAAGTATATACCTGGATACAATTCCGGGTAGTTGGTAATCTTGCTTATATTCTCCAACAACTAAAAGACCAGCCAGCGTTGTTTACGTGTTTCATTACAGGGGTCGATATCTGCGAAGCCAGCAGGGTATTAGCATTCAGCCTGCGATATTAACCCTGCTAGATGCCATTCTATGTACTCCCGTCGCCGCAGTTGGTAGCAATGTTATCGCCAAGTAGCTTGTAATTATTTAAATTAATTTATAGGCGCGATGTGTACACCATGTTGCACCTCAATATTTTGCCCCCGCTAACGGTTCAACGGCTCGTGTTAACTTTAATTACGACCTTTAATTTTCTCGTAATAGGCATACGCTGTGAGGACCTACCGATTGTTCTGCTGTATACAAATTAAATCGGTTGAAATGCCGTGTTGACTCGACAAACGGAAAACTATACTGAGAAAAACACTTCAATGATGATAAATAAATGAATTACAGTAAATACTTTTTAAACTGTAATAGATATCTTTAATACACACTCGGAAAAAAATTAAGGGAGCAGAAAAATTACCAGATTTTTTAGTGATTTTTTGTTTTTTTTTCTCCGCCGAAAATAAACAAGCATCTAGAAGCTTGAAGATTATAGTTTTGAAATTTTGAAATGAAAAATTTTCCTCTTCAAAGCGCTTTTGGTATGTCTGAAACAAAAAATTTATACTCGGTATTATTTTGAAAAGTGCAAAAAAAATACTTTTTCTTCTGTTTTGGAAAATCACCGACTACTTGTGCAAATATTGCGAAAAGTACCATTGTTTGTAGGTTTTTTTAGCTCAGTACATGCTCATGAGGCCTGTAAATTTCGAAATCGGTCGATCGAACCGTTCTTCTTTCCTGAATAAAATACAAAATTTAAGGAGCAGATTTATTGTCCATAAACATCAATTAATGATGATTAAGATAGAAAAAAAAAATGCGTTATTTTTCTCTCAATTTTGCGTTAAATACTCAAGTATAAAAAAATATTCAAAACTGAAAAAATTCAATCTTGAAAATAAAATAAAATTTTTGAAAATTTTTCTAAATTGTTTTTTGCTATTTTTACAATTTCACATTGAATTTATCAAATATCAAAAAAAATTAATCAAAATTTTGAAAAAAATTCAATCTTGAAAATAAAATAAATTTTTCAAAATTTTTCACAAATACAATACAATCAATTTTTTTACAATTTCACATTAAATATTTTAAATGTCGAAAAAAAATTTTTTTAAATTAAAAATAGAAATTTTGAAAAAAAAATGTATGCGTTATTTTCTCTCAATTTCGCGTTAAATACTCATCAAATATCAAAAAACTATTCAAAATATTAAAATAACTTCAATTTTGAAAAAATTAAGCTTTTTTTGGGGTTAATTGTTCTCAATATTTCGCGTTAAATATTCATTAAATATAGAAAAAAAATTTAAAATTTTGAAACAAAATTTCGCGTTAAATACTCAACATATAAAAAAATCTAAATTTTGAACAAACAAAATTTTTGAAAATATTTCTACATTTTTTGCGATATCTTTTACAATTTTATACAGAACATTTAAAATGTCGAAAAAAAAAATTATTTGCGTTATTTTTCTCTCAATATGGCGTTAAATACTCCACATATCAAAAAAAAATTCTAAACTTCAAAAAAATTCAATTTTGAAAAAAAAAAGGTTTTTTTGCGTTATTCTCTCAATTTCGCGTTAAGTACTCGTCAAATATCAAAAAAAAATCTAAATTTTGAAAAAAAATTCAATTGGAAAAATTAAAATTTTTGAAGATTTTTTTGCGACATCTATTTTTCAATTTCACATTGATCTTTCAAATGTCAGAAAAAAAAAATTGAAATTAAAAAAAATATTTGAAATTTTGAAAAAAAAATTGTTTGCATTTTTCTGTTTCGCGTTAAATACTCGTCGAATATAAAACAAAAAAATCAAAATTTTGAAAGAAAATTCAATTTAAAAAAAATTTTTTGCGTTATTTTTCACTCAATCTAAATAAAATATCCCTTCAAGTTTATTTAATATTCACTACACTTTAATCGTCTGGATATTTTGCCATTTTCATATGAATAAGTTTTCCTCTAAAATTTTTTTGTATCTTGTTGGTGATATCGATCAAAATTTTTTGGATATGTCGCGAATTACGCAATATCCATGTACCTCATAATGAACAGTTAAATTAGAAACCCCTAGGTTAAGGATTAAAATATTTAAATCGACTTAATAGAAAAACATCCTCTTACAAGGTCTTATCATTTTAATGAACGCGACGGAATTTATCCATCAGCACCGAACACCCAATTCATTTTAATTGAAAGAAACTTGTCTAGTCCAGAAAAAGACAATTTATACACTCTATAATGTCTTGTCTACATGATCGGCGACGATTCTCTCGGTTCAATTTAGGCGAGGCTCTAAAATTTTCCTCATCTGCGCGAACAAAAGCCTGAAAAGCAACGAATAAATCCTAACGATGTCGCCTTAGAGCACCCTCACAGAGAGGTAAAGGAATATAATAAATTTCTTCGTATTAATTCGGCTCGCTCTCTCAGTTTTTTAATCGGGTATTGACGTGCTTACACGAAAATATCAACACATCTTCAAATTTCGCCTTTAAACAATTACAGACATAGAAAACTGCTATTGTATTGCTATATTTGACGAAGTTATCTAATTCATTGAACGTCCTCTTGCGCAATGGCAGATCCAATTTTGCAAACCAGTTGATTGATATAGGTCCAAAAGCATTTTGCAAATATACGTAGTCTCGTCTATCAAGTAGTGTATTATGAATTAGTGACAATGAAGAAACTGTCGAATTTGCTGATGCATTCCTCCAAACATATACTGTTGATCCAGGTGCAACTAGTCTTCCTCAGATCTAAATTATCGAGCTGGCTCAGGCGTCGATAATATTTTAATAACTCCTGAAACCTTACAGACATATCTGGCTAATTGGTGCATGAACTCATCACCTGATAGAGATCAAGTCAAATTACTCCCCTTTACAAAAAGGTTGACACACTTTGTAGCAGGAACTGTAGACCCATTAGTCTAAGATCTGTTCTTGGAACGAATTATTTTAACAATCTTGTCATAAACAACATTATATTAATTGATCAACATGGTTTCTCAACCAGGAGATCTGTGTTCAATTTGCTTCAAGCTCTAAATGTATAGACATCACGTATGGATTCTGGTGAACCTTTGGCAATAATTTATTTGAATTTTTCGCGTGCTTTTGATGTGCAAATACTTAAATTGTTGTGTACGCTGCAATACATCGGAGTGCTTGTAAATTATTACTGTCATTATGAGAAACGAGATATTTTAAGTGGTGTATCCCAGGGTTCAGTGCTAGGTCCCACCTTATTCCTAATTTATGCTTCAGATCTTTCAAACTATGCTTTCGAATAGCGACTTGAGGCTCTTCCCATTAACTTATTTGACTTTACAAAATAACTTTAATCTAATTAATCGTTGGTGCTTGGAAAGATTTGCTCTAAATGCTACGTGATGCATATGTTCAAAAACAACCCTAAATTAAATAACACAAATGAAGTCCATAACCTAAATACTTTGTAACAGTATAACTATCTCGGCGATTTAATTAATGTTTATGCAACTAAAAACTTCATTTATGATATTATTCTTCCTCAATTCTGATCATGAATTAGGTATATAAAAAATATTAATAGTTAAGTAATGAAAGTTGGTATTCCTTGATAACATTTTTTCGCAGCGGAAAAACCAGAGATTATATTTTATACTATACCAACGGAAAGCTTCTTAAAATTCTCGGAATAAATAGCTTCTTTATTTTTTTACATGTAATGCAAATGGCTTAAAGCTCTCCATTATATCAAATAATACTGGAAATGAAAGCGTGTATCTAAGTAAATCATAAATATTTGTATTATCTGAATTTCTTTTCTGCTTGTGTTCGTCTTTTATTTGCATCTCTGTTAAGCCTTCTTAAATATAACGTAGTAGTCTGATTTTTGTAAAGAGATATTTTTACTTCAAATTTCACTTGTGTGTTGCAACTGGGTTGATACAACTCAAAAGCTATAATGACACGTATTTGAGAATCTCACAGTATTGATGTCTTTGAAATTATGTATGTTCAGAAGTTATTGGCAAAAAATCAAAAAATTATTCTACGCATATTTACATATTAATGCAAAACGAACACCAAAAGTATAAAGCTTTAGAACTTATAACCTAGAATATTGGCTTGAAATTCTTTTGTTTGCATTTTATTCAAAAACTTTTTTTTATCGATAAAAACGCAATTTAATGTTTCGTTACGATTTTTTACATACATCAGTGCAGTTTGCAGTAAATACTTATTAACTGTTTAAATTAAATTAAATAATTTTAATAAAAAATTAAAATATAATAGACTTCGTAAATCCATAATTATTCGTGTCACCTTTTAGGCAGCACACCAATTCAAACATTTGACTCTGTGCAGCATAATACCAACGTAAATTCCAAAAGCGACACGCCACACATCACCTTAAAGCCTATATATACAGCTGTTATTGGTTCTGTGCCGTATTGTTATTGAGCTAGTTTGAATTTATCTCAATATATGACATTTTTCGTATAAATCACTAAATATGCTCTGGGTATGTTTACACGGACTGCAAATTTGCAACGGTGATACATAGTAGAAGCTTGGTAGGCTCAGACTCTGTTTATATTTGTTTACATGTGAAATTCGAGCCACGAGGGTATTTGTTTTGTACGAGAATCAAGTATTTAGATGGGAAAAATAGAATTTACTGAAAAATAAAACCTAACCTTTTCGCACAACTTTGCGTGTTATTTACATGTTACACGCAAACATGTGTTGCGTTATGTTATTTTTATAAAGTTTCAAATCTTAAAAACAACCCTTAATGATAAAAATATAAAATTAATAGTTTCTTTGACCTTAAAATATTTTTATAGCGCATATTATTATAGATAGAAATCTTTTCAATAGTTTATGGTATTATAAATAATTTATTACAAAACCTTCAAAAACTATCCTTAATAACAAAATATTAAAAAAAAAAATAGTTTGTAACAGTTTGAAATGATTTGATAGTACAAACAGGATAAATCAAATTATTTTACCTGTTTGTAATACAATTTATAATTTATCGCATTGTTTTAACCTTTAAAAACCACCCCCAATGACAAAATATAAAAAAATGTATTTTAAATTATTTAAAATAAATTATAATTTTTTTTTCGTAATAACGTTCTTTCTCGCGATTTACTTTAGTTTATGCAATATTTCTCAATATTTTTTTCATGCAGAAAGTCATAATTTCAAATTTTCAAATATATTATTTTATTATGTACACCTATGAATGCTCCAAAGTTGTGGATAACCAAAATATTGATATGATCCGAAAATTGAAGCGGTAATGTACCGTTGGTTTTTAACTATAACTTCCTTAATTTTAAATCTATTAAGACGATTCAAAAATGATTTTATAGAAAATTTCGACAGCTAAAAGTACTGTAAAATTGAATATTTTTTTAAGCGCCATTTTTGAGATTTTTGAGGTTAAAGAGTTTGAAAAACATAACCTTCGCCCTCTACTGCAAACTTCTAGCCACGACATCTCTGTTAATTTTTATCCTACACAAATAAAAAAAACAAAATAACCTGTGAAAAAAAATCTAAACTTTTGTACTCTTGAATAGTTTTCGAATCTTATTTGTTTTTAAAGTTGTTTTCAAAAAGTCGACTTGCAAAGAAAAGACTTCAAAAATATGTTATTTTTTTGAAATAAAAAAAAATTCAATCAAAAATATGCAGGCAAAATTTTCAAAAATATGCAGTCTAAACCGCTTAACATTGTATAATATATTGTTAGCACATAAAAAATGTAAATTGTTGAAGGATTAACTTTAATTTTAAATCTCGTAAAAAATTCATCAGTTTTTTTTCCGAAAAAGCGAACTAACAGTTTTATTTGGAGCATAACTGTGTTAATTTTTATGCTAAAGACTTAAAGTCAAGTTCATTTTAAATATTTTTTAAAGTACTGTGCATTTATCTTGAAAAATAGAATTTTTTAAGTTATTTTACGTTAAATGCTTCCAATTTAGTTTTTGGCGGACATGAAATTATCTACAACCAGCCGTATCTCAGCACCTATTTGCACCTAAATAAATTTAAAAAAACTCACTTTTTATTTTTCTATAAGCTTCATTTTCTTCGTGACGTTTTTTTTTTCATAGAATGTCTATTTTCCGAGTTATTCGAGAAAAACTACTGAAAAACGTCTTTTTTTTAATGAATATGTACATTTTCCATCACCAATAACTAAAATATTGACTTATCGAAAAATGTTTACAAGATACTTTTTGCTTAAAATTGATTGCTTTTCGATTCCTGGGTTTATTTTCAATATTTTATTTTTCACCCCCTAGAAAGGGTGGGTTCCACCCCCTGGGCAAAAGCGCTCATCGGCACTATATAACTTTTATTTCTTGAGCTATTTTTTACTTACAAACCAAGTTTCACGTCAATCGGTTCTATCCGAAAGAATTCGGAGGGGAAAACCTTGGTTCCCTGGACTATATCCAAAGGTAATTGAGCAGTTTTAAAAACTAGAAGAAAATTACTAGTTCGAGACAATTTTTATTTTATAAAATCATAAAATCTCAATGCAAAATAAATCGTAGTTGGGAGATACCCCCGTACGCGAGACCAGGAGCAATAATTTTTCAGTCCGTGGATAAAAAAGGGTCAGAGTTTTTTAAGATTTATAAAAGCACATTTTAATTTAAGTTTTCAGCGGCACTGGCGATTATTTGTCATTTCAAAGAAGATGATCAAATCATTAATTAAACGCCTTTCTAAGGAAATTAATTTAAACTGCTGACGGGCTTGAAAATAATTGTTTTCCACAGATTAATTGATATATAAGGCGAGTCTCATAAAAGGAAGGTTTTACGTTATTTCTAGTCGATCTATGCAAATGTCACATTGTTTTATTTTTACAAGCGGTCGTCTAAGACAAATCAAACAAACAAACCATTATTTTTTATTTGAAAAAAGGCAAGTTAAATATTAAACAAGCATAGTTGTCTGCTGTTTTCCATTCTGACGATACCTCCACTGCTAAATTGGCTCATTTAGACATCGTCCCTTGTAATACCTGTTCAGTTCGGTTTAGGTTATCCTCCTTTTCTGCTATCTGGAGGGATCCATATTAAAGCTCTTTGAAACCATCTATTTTCATTCATGCGGTCCACGTATCCCACCTGACAGGTGAACATGAGGATTTCATTGCTTTTCTTCCTTTATTTGTTCGCTATTAATGTTGCCCTTAATGTTGTATTTCGCTTAAAGGTTATTTCCACATAAAATCCATTTGAGAGGAGCGGTTTATGCGTACACTGTAAAAAAAATCATTCAATTTCACTCAATTTTACTCAATAACGTATCAATTTCTATCCACACCCAATTGAGCGAAATATTCACGCTATAAGTATGAGTACAACTAAAATTTTATGAGTGCAATTGGAAGTGCAAAAGGAAGGAGTGCACTTTATTTAAATCCGAGTTTCTGCTCAAGTGAGTGACTTTTGACTCTATTCTAAGTATGTAAAACCAATTAAGAGTTCTAAATAATAAGGTAAAACAAAAAACCTTAACTAAATTTAAAAAGAAAAAGACAAACTAACATTAAATATAAGTACTACACAAAATAGACCAATCAAAATATAAAATATAAAATCCAGACAAAAGAACTTAAGTATAAACAATAACAGACAAATAAAACAAATAAGCTAGTAGTAGTACTAAAAGGGGCGGCCTCAGCCTGGCAATTAGGCCACAAGTGGGCCCTTTTCGCCTACCCCGCCGTCCCATCACCTAACCACTCTCTGCCTCTGACCCTCCTCGAACCTACCCGACGCCCTGATGAACGCCAGGATTTTGGTCCATGGAAGGTCTCTCACCTCAACCCCTTGCAACTCTTCAGCGCCAAAGACTTTATGTCTTATTCTCCCAAAGGCTACACACTGTCCCAGAAGGTGGACAGGGGTGTCCTCCCCTTCGCCACATTTCGGGCATAGAGGGTCCTCCTCAATTCCTATTAAGCTCCTAAGTCTGCAGTGGCCTGTCAGAACCCCCACCATTTGGTTTAGGACTCCTCGACCGAGGCTCAGCAGCCATCTCGTCTTGGATTTGCTAGGTCCATGTATAAAACTATGGGCCTGCCTACATCCTCTATTTCTCCTCCAATTATGACCTAAAGTTTGATAGGCCCATTTATTTAGGGACCCATTAATGCTGCCTCGTGTGATACCTGAGATTGGTTCAGGTCCCTGTCCGGGTCCCCTGGACCCGAGACGAGTTAATTGATCCGCCTTCTCGTTAACAGGGATACCCATATGGCCTGGGACCCAAACCAACTCTACTTCTTTTCGTCCGGCCAATGACTCTAGAGCGTCTCCACATTCTTGGACAAGGGCAGACCTAGTCCTCGGGGAGCTAACCGCTCTGAGCGCGACTTGACTGTCGGAGCAGATAACAATCTTCTCCTCTGCACAATTCCTTACCTCCTCCTTGTTTGCTACCATCAAAATAGCAAAAACCTCGGCCTAGAAGACTGTAAATAAGCTAACTAACATATACAAGATAAGGATTACATTTGCTAGACAAATAATTTCTTTATGTCATTCATAGAGTGAAAAAATATATCAAGTCGATCTTCATACTTTTGATAATTGTCCAGTTACTCAGGGTTTTTACCTCCGAATTCTTTATAACTGAACCGATTGACGTGAAATTTTGACTGAATGTGGGGAATGCATCAAGGACTTATATAGTTCCGAAGTGTGCTTCATTAATAAAAATAACAAACAACCGTGGTCCCAGGATTGACCCCTGCGGAACTCCTGAAGCTTGATGGAATTTACATGATTGAGAGACACGATACTGCACAAATTGGAACCTATTACTAAAATAAGATTTAAACAAAGATAATAAAGCAGAGGATATATCATATGACTCCAATTTCAATGCTAATAAATAATGATCAAGCCGATGGAAAGCTTTGGAAAAATCGGTATACACAACATCAACCTGACTTCCTGCAACCAAAACTTCAGCAATAAATTGGGTTTGAACGACCACTCATAAATCCATGTTACTGGTTTATGAAGTTATTGAGGAATGAGATCATGAATTCATTGTTTCTTCAATCACTGACCGAGTCAATTGGAAATCTCAGAAATATCTTGATGGTTTCTGTTACTTAACCAAGCGATATACATTTTTTTCATTTTCTGCTTGATTTATAATTATTTTTTCTGTTTTTTAAGATAAAAAGAAGTCCAAGCAAATACACCTAAATAACATTGTTGCTTTATAAAACTTGTATAGTCAGATTCAAATTAGCAGACGTAAAATGCAGTTTCTATCCAAATGGAACATTTAGAGTCAGCTTGTGATAAATTCACTTCACCAACCCTGCATTTTACCGCTAGGATTCCAAACGAACTGAAGTTACTTAAGATTAGAATGGGGTAGGTACTGTACTTTATTTCTTGGTAAGTACAAAGTTTGTAATTTAAATATCCCTGAAGAATTTTAAATGAAAAGCATTTTAAATATCAATGTCCGCTCATGTTTAATTACGCAGTATTAACTGTGTATCTCAAAGTTAACTTTAGCTATTCATTTAACTTCTCTGATTTTTTAGACTACATCAACCGAAAGTGAATAACGTGCATGAATACAGCATATATTTAATAGCTACAAGGTATGATATCCAAAGGGCTTATGCATTCGATTCAAACTAGCATGCAATGATTATTGGGTATTATTTATGTTTGTGATATTTGTCAAAGGTAGTTTTAATAACTGTAATGGTCTTTTAACTTTAGAGCTTAAATCTGCAAATATATTCCCTTTAATTACAGATTAATTTTCTGTTTTTAATACACTGAAAGAAATACTGCTGAAACAGTTACTATTTTGTGCTTACAATTTTGTAGTAAAATAAGTTACAAATATAGTAACCACATAAGTACATTATTGTGGTAAATGCAGAAGTATTGGGTTATAAATTTTAATATAAGTATATTATTTTTTACTATATTTTGTATTAAATTATATATTGCCAAATTTGAAATGTTGTTTAAGTTTTATAATATTGCATTTTTATGTATATATTGGACATGACATGAACGATTTTCATTTGTCAATAGTATCAATCAACATATGAATAAAGAAGAAAATAGTATTTGTGTATAATACCAGTATCATATCCGTTAAAAATAAACGTACATCAACGTATTAGCAAACTAATACGTACTTATTTAAATAATGGAAATGTAAATGACCCCTAGAATTTGTAAATACAGAGTATTTCTAAAATAGTGTTCCAAACTTCTGCCGCGTTTATAACTCATTAAAATAAGCCAAAAAGTTCCTATTAACATGTGCCCTAAAACGCACCCTTAGGAAGTTATATGCCCTTAAAAGGGCTCAAACAAAACTGGTTTTTTTCTGTTATTGGCAAAACGGTCGCAAATAAATAGAAAAAAAATTATGGGTATTACATAACTTTTTACGTTAAATAACATGGGCTACTCCGTTTTTCGACATGCAAATCATATGCGTCCCATTTAGGTTGATGAAGGGGGGTTTTCTCTATAGATTTATAAAATCTTAACAATTTTACGTAAAAAATATTATCTTTGTCCAAATCGATATTTCCAATGGTTTTCGAGTAAATTGAGTTTGAAAATTACTCTGCTCTTTAAGTTATTAGGCCANCGTCGAGCTAGATTATGCATCGAAATGCAAGGTGGTCACTTCGAGCAGTTCTTGTAATTTAACTTATTATTACTAATTTTAATCCCATTATTTTCTATTTCACATTTAGCTATTGTCTGCAGTAGTAATTAGTTCTTTAATTAGTAAGTGTAACTCTAAATTTAAATAGTCTTAGTTTATGTCCTAAATTATTTATTAAATGATCGGATCCTTCATAACTGCAATTTATTTAAAAAAAAACAGTTTTGTTTGAGCCCTTTTAAGGGCATATAACTTCTTAAGGGTGCGTTTTAGGGCACATGTTAATAGGAACTTTTTGGCTTATTTTAATGAGTTATAAAGCAGCAGAAGTTTGGAACCCTATTTTAGAATCACCCTGTATATGGGGAGTTCGATATCAGGGAAGAAGTGATACTCGTATTCACTAACTGCAAGCCATGAAACTTTGTGTCAAAATTTAGTTCTGAAATCGATTATATATACGTTTATATATTATCAATTGTTGATACTTAAATATTTATAAAAACGTAATGAATATCTTTAATATTTTCGTGTTGGCAGTGTATTGTTTGTTTTAATATTAAATAAATGTACCAATGTTTTTTTGTTTAATAGAAATGCATTATTAATACTGTTAATAATAAATATATGTATATTAACTGCATCAAATTGGTTTCTTTTGGTAGTCCCCTTCCCCTCCACATATATTTTAGTAAAATTTAAAAAACAAGGTAATATTCTTAGCAAATTAAAGTAATAATTTTGTAAAAAAATTACAGTACTATGTATCAATAGTTACAAAACAGTGTATTAAAAATTATTATCAATGTGTATGTTTTACATAATTTATTGGTAATTTTTAATATATTTAACAGACATATTTATAAAACATTGTGTCAATAAGGGCACAAAAGTTTTAGTAAATAACATTTCTATTGTAGTAAAATAGTGTTTGGAGATTATTACTACACAATTGTAAACATAATAATATGTGAAATACTCCTTTAGGAAGCGGTTTCCGAGATTTAAAAATGATCTAAGTCGTCAGGAACTGGAAAAACTAAAAAAAATCTTCTGGTTAATACTATTTCTTCGCATATTCCTTTAAATATTCAACTCTTTACTTAAAAAATACTTAATTATTCAAATAAAGCAATTACAGAATAAATTATTGTTTTCTTAAGCCTTTTTCTCGACTGTTTGTGCCTTAAACAACTTAATTCCAATTTTAGACGTCTTGGATATTTGTTTCTGCCGTAATCAGGGTTTGGGAATTTACATTTTTGCCCGCATATAGGGGTTGGAAGTTTCGTATTTTAATTTATTTGAATTTGCAGCTTGGCATTAACTTTGTAATTATGAGCACTGCCGGTGACACTTTCGCACAATGGATTCGGCGGCTAGGAACGATTTCAATTTATTTACACAAAGAAAGACATTGCGGGTTAATTATTGCGTTTGCAAACGAAGAGTTCAACACAAATAACAACTAAGTGCCAAAATCGACTTTAGAATAACATGGTTTTTTAAAAACACTACAAAACAAAAATAATTTTTTTAGTTTTTTAGTAGAAATAAGCAAAGAAAGTTGCTGTGCAAAAAAAACTACATCAGCTTCCCTTCAAAATGATGCGTTTTCTAAAGTTTTTGGACTAATGGACCCAAATATTTGGGGATGATTTTACCACTTGAGAGGGATGATTATTTTTGAAAATGATTGATAACACAGCCCCACAAAAAAAAAAGTGGCAGGTCCGAAAGACAAGACCATGGTATCCATATGGTTTTGGGGTCGCTGAATCCGAATCCGGTGTCCGTTTGACACGATTAGCTCTGGTTTAAGGTCAGTTCAAGGTCAAATGTAGAAAATCAATTGTTAACAACCTAAACCTATGTATCTATTTTTCAACCTATGTATCATTTTTGGGGTCGCCGAATCTGAATCCGGTGTCCGTTTGACGCGATTAGCTCTGGTTTGAGGTCAAATGTAGAAAATCAATTGTCAACAAACTAAATACGTATCTACACGTTTTTGGAGTCGCCGAATCCGAATCCGGTGTTCGTTTGACTGGATCAGATCTGGTTTAAGTTCAGTTTAAGGTCAAATGTAGAGAATCAATTGTCAACAAAGTAAATCTACATATCTATAAGTTTTTGGGGTCACCGAATCCGAATCTGATATCCGTTTGACTCAATTGACTTTAATCTGGGTTGAGGTCAGTTCAAGGTCAAATGTGAAATTGAAAACAAAGTAAACTTACATATCCACACGTTTTGGGGGTCGTTGAATCCGAATCTGATGTCCGTTTGAAGCGATCAAGTCTATTAAATACTTTTTAATAGAAATAGATCAATCAACATACGCAAGATACTTATATACATATTTTGGTCTTAAACCTAAGTGAAAAATTTGATTGGGTTTGAGTAGAGAGAAAGGTTTCACTAAGATATTAAAGAAGAGAGAAATTGGGTGGCAATGAAACTATCACTGATATTGCTAGTGATACTAGTGATGACGAATATATTCCACATCACGTTGTGAAAAAGACAGGAACAATATCACAAAAAAAAGTAAATGATGTTCGAGATTTGGACCTGGCAGAGAATGGAGCAGAGTTCCTAATACTCGTATCATGGCTAAAAAAATACTAAGCCGGGAATAAGAAAGGTTTTTACTATCAGTATAGAAGTAAGGAATATTTTTTTAACGATGAAGAATTTTCTTTAGGTTACTACAATGATATTGTTGGATAAATTACTTCAACATGGATGTTATAAACCAAACGCACATTGAAACAAGAATGCCATATTTTGAGGATAGTCTTACATAGGATCAAATACGAACAACATAAATGGCTTTACATTTGACCTTGAACTGAACTTAAATCAGATCTGATCGAGTCAAACGAACACCGGATTCGGATTCGGCGACTCCAAAAACGTATAGATGTATAGGTTTAGTTTGTTAAGAATTGATTTTCTGCATTTGACCTTGAATTGACCTTAAATCAGAACCAATCATGTCAAACCGACACCGGATTCGGATTCAGCGATCCCAAAAACGTATAGATATATAGGTTTAGTTTGTTGACAATTGATTTTCTATATTTGACCTTGAACTGACCTTAAATCAGAGCTAATCGTGTCAAACGGACACCGGATTCGGATTCAGCAACCTCAAAACCATGTGGATACCATGGTCTTGTCTTTCGGACCTGCCACTTTTTTTTTGTGGGGCTATGTAATGTATGGGAGTACTTGTGTATAAATTATTCTAATGAATGTATTTCGAAACATTATTTTTGCCGACGGTTGAACTTAGGGTTGGTTTTACCCTCATTTAAAGGTATTTTAAGGTATTTTCCTTCTGATCTAGTGATTGTGGGTTATTAACGTTTCAATTATCACGTATAAAAGAAAAAGAAAAATATTGTAACTTTTAATATATTTCTTACATTTTTAGGCGTTTATGGGAAGATTTCACTCCTTCAGGGATATTAGGGGTTGATTTTCAATCCGGACAAGACCTTATCAAATACGAAATTAGATATTTTCACGTTCATAATATTATTTTGATAACAACAAAGAAATATTTGGGGTTTTACAACTGTTGATGATTCTTAATTTGTTCACTTTTTTTGTCATTTCAACCCCTAAATAGGAGTGATTTTCGAAAATTTTAGAAAACTGAAAGTGATGCTCATTTTCATTTTTCATGACGAGTTTTTGGATATTTTTAGAATGTTTTTAGGATTTTTCCTGTCGCCTCTGTCAAAGTCTCAAAAACAAGCGGATTTTGCGGTCACTCTTTTATCACGCAAAAATGTAATTTGTTTCGACTACAGTTTATAAGCAAATATTTACCCACGTGCAGAATCACTTAAAACAAAAAAAAATTTATATAAAACTATACTCGTAGGCATTTGTACTGAAAAATTTATTAACTAAAGTTGTTTGAATACTTTTTTAAGCACTTACATACCATTAAACCATACAATAATTTAAAATTACTCACTTGTAAAGACACAGGAGTATTTGAATTTAATCCAGTGTGGGCAAAGTCCTAGTTGGTTGTATGTTTTATTTACAAACGATGACAAATCTAACGAGGCACCGCTTATACACGTCTTAAGATCTTGATGTGATAATAGAAGCAAATAAAATGTTATGTCGCATGTGTGGTATGATTAATTGTACTATATGCATATAGTACAATAGTATGTCATTTTCTACGTGTTTTGCTTCACCAAGAAGTCTAGTGTCAAAATATTTCAGACGTTTTTGAAATATTTCGTTATAAGTAAAGTAAAACGCAAATATTCACTGTGACTTTGCTATTATTTTTAAATGGATACATATCTAGGCATATTAATATGTAATGTCAATGTTTAATATTCATCTTTTCTTGTCTAAAGTATTGCAAGTTCCAAATGAAAATTAGAAAGGCATAGTTCTTCAACGAGCTTGGCTAAGACTTTTCTTGGTATGGCGTAGGAAGCTATAAAGGGAAATCTCCCAAGTTATTTAAAATGAAACTCTAAGAATTTGGTAATTAACTGACAAATTACTTTCACGTTATAGAAAATTTAATGACTTTCGGGAAAACAAGTTGATAATACCCTTCCCCTAGATATAATGAGCATAAATAGTTTCTTCGTTGTAGCCACACGGAAACTTTTGGTATTTGGATAATTACTCCCATAGTCTTTCACGTAAATTTTATGCTGCGTTCAGAAATAAATAAAGACTAAAAATAATGTTTTAATAAATTAAAATGAAGTACCAAAATGTCGGTACTGTCAAGAATAGTACTTTATCATGGACCTTAAAACAAGCAACACTATGTATTGCGACTATTTAATATTTTTGCCCGGTAAATATTCTGTTGCTTTATTATTTCCACAAAGTTGTCATCTCCAAATTGGATTTAGGCATGTTGAATACTGTTATGACAGCTAATTTAAAATTATTCGTGCGGATAGGCATGGCAACAGCCTGACACATTGTGAAATAGTTTATCTGGTAAAAAATGTATTCCCACTTTTATATTGGAAGGACGAATACATTTTGCTAGAAATATTTAAATATTCGTTCACATTTAAATATAGAGATCGGGATAAAGCAAATTCAGTCATTTATTACTTTGCTTACCAAACATGAAATGAATAAATAATATTGTCTGTAATTATTTATATGTATGTGGTATTTTCAGTTACATTTTCTAATTGGGTACTTTGAAAAGAAAAAAAAAATAAACAAAAAGTCTTAGACATTTTGAAGTTGCTGTCAGTTTTATAAATATGCCTTAATATTGAAACTTTCAAATTCACTTAGCATTCCAAAAAGATTATTATTTTGAACCATCTGATCATAGATGAAAGTTGTTTCTTTCGACATCGCGTTTCATTGTTATCGAGCAAAGTATTTATTTGTTAAATTTGCATTTACCCAATCTGTGAAAACTATTATAGGTTCTTTCAATCTAATGTTCTGTATATTTAAATAGAACGTTTATTTTAGTTACGGTAAGACTTTTATCTGTAATAATAAGGGAGATATGACCCGATATGTATTCCAATAATGCTTTATACAAAAATTATTTTATATTCTACAAAATTAAGCACAGGTCTACTTGAACAAAAAACGAAATTTAGTTATATGATATCTGATGAAGAAAATGATTTAATTTTAACAAAAGCACATTTAAAAAAAATATGCATAAGAAAATCGTAGTCTTAACGTCAAAAAGTTGTGACAAATATTTTTGTATTCAAAAACTTGATCAAAAAATCCCATTTTCATGATCTTTTAAAATTGTCCAGAATGTTCCATTTGTTTAATTCCGGGGTTGTAAATTTGAAAGGTTCCTGCAGAGATCAGGTGTACCACAGGGATCAATTTTGGGCCCGCTATTATTCGTAATGTTTATTAATGATAACTTTGAATGTTAACTAAATTTGAAATTAATCACAGAAATTATGTCGAAAGAAACTGTGATCTAAGCATAAATGAGGATAAAATCTATTTCATCGTTTTTAAAATATTTCAGTCCATAAAGGACGACCTACCGAAAAAACTGATAAAAGCGTAATGGCATTTCGTAATAAAATCCTTCCATATTAACGGTAGCAAACTATTCAGACGACTATTATGCGTTTATCTGCGAGAAGGTGATCTATCTCCTTTCATTAATGACGTGAGAAAATCGGGACGACAATATCCACTTAAGCGTATATCCGATTTTTAGTGCCATCAAGCTTAAAATCCCGTCATAAAAAATAGGGCTCTTGACGCCACCCAAGTGGCGAGAACATCATCGTCGGGCTGATGCAATTGAGAATCCTTTTAATATCGATATTCTCAGTGAATTCGTACAGGATGATGAATTACGTTTTCACCAGAACGGAAATTAAATCCCTGGATTTCAGCCTCAAGCAGATCAAGAGATATCTCGTACAATAAATAAATTCTTCAAGTACACGTCTGGAACATAATACCGATGTTGTTTTGTTTTGTATCGGGTTAGAAAAACGCTGTGTTATTCGTTTCCTTTGGAAATTTTAACAAACCTTCGAAATTGTGCTAATTATACAAATATGCATTTCAATAATAAAAAAGTTATCATTCAACGGACGAGACTGTGGAAATCCAAACATATCTCATTACAACATTTTTGTAATTACTCATTTATACAGAGTGTTTTCGAAACTGTTGATGTAATTTTAGCTGCTGCTTATATACATATAATAACTATTAGAGGTAAATGTAAAGGGGAAATTAGAGTCCTTTTTAAGTCAGAATAATTTTTTAAATTTTCTTTCTAGTTTTGCTATCTTGTCATCTTCAGGGAAGAAAAAGTATAATATATGTATATAAAAAACAGACTTCAGCATATAAACAAACAAATATTTTCTAATTATTATAAAAAACATATAAAGTTTGACATAGATAACGTAGGAATTTGTTCAAATATAAAAAAATCGGTATATTATAAAAAACTTTTTATCTCATCGTTAACATATTGGGAACAAACAATAAATGTTTCTGATGTTCTACATTTCTATAAAAGAATAAATCTGAAGTAAAGGGGGCATTTGAATAAAGATAAAAATATTGGGGAATTCAACCATGGGTTTAGGCAATCAACATTATATTAAAAATGAAACAATGGTGTCCAAAAAATAAGTGCAAGAAATTTAAATACGTAGCTATTGAAATTATCAAACGCAGCAACTCTTGTCTTGTAATTTTTTTCGAAAATCTCTTACTTTTCAAGATAATACACTTATTAAAATTTAAAATTTTCGGTACCACTTAACCACTGGATCATAGTTGTGTAACTTGACGGATTATTTCTTTATTTATCTATATATCGTTATGACCAGTATCATAACCAGTCTGGATTTCAAAAGAGTTTACTATTCAATTCTCGAAAGGGAGCTTATAATTATCATTATACTTTAATTAATACCTGGGAACTTAAAAATGTTGTATGTTCAGAGAATGAATTTCAGGTAGTTACCCTCTATTGCTTACGTAGAATGTAATCTAGTAGCTGGTTATACAGGGTGACACTGAGGTTGGAAGGAACAAAAATTTCAGGAAGCTCAATATCGGGACGCTTTGGTATAACTATACTATGTTAATAATTACCTAATTGACTGGACTTCCATTTATATGAATAGTTCTGTGACTAACTGAACTTACAAATAACCCTAGCCTTCCTCTAGTGACTGCGTGTAGCAATAAGGGACGGATTAGTCCATCTCATTTAATCTATTCTTATAGTTTGGAAAATCCGCCTAAAAACCAGCTATTTGACCTAATATTATTTTCCTGACATCATTCTAACAACTTATTCTTGGAATTCATACGTTCTTTGGAATGCATTTTGCGCGTTATTTGAAATATCGATTTTTCGCTTTATACTAGATGCTCAACACATGGCCCCGACAGTTTAAGTGAACTTGTTAAAAAATATTGCTAAATTTCTCCGAAGGACGACGCTAAACCTACTTGAGAGCCCTTAACTTTCGATAATTAATGTTGACTGAAATATTTTACTTTTTGGCCCATCCTTCCAATAAACTACCACGCATCCCGGCTTTTGTTACAGTTGATTGAATAATAATCAGAAAAATGCGGAATTAATTCGGTTACTATTAAAAAATTGTAAAACCCAACATTGCACTATTGGTACTGGTAACGAAAAAAATTCCCTAAATCTTGGCGTCGCCAATATCAAAGACTCATTTACAATGAACAATGACAAACCGTTACGACTACGCTCGAGATAATGCGATCGCTGATTGGATGAATACTATTCGTGAAAAATTACGTCCGCAATGAAACATTTGTTTTGTGTAGACGTAAATATAAACCGCAAACGCAGTATTGATTTGACTATATGGAACAAGTTTTTCTTAGAACTTGTAGAATATTAAATGGAAAAATACATACATTTATACACGCTTACGTCAAGTTGCATATATATGAGATATAATAGAGGTAGGGCAACTTACATTTTAATATATTCTATTTTATTTGGATTAACTGTGATATTGATTTGTTCCATATTAAAAAAAATGTAAAAATGTACATATTTTCTGTACAAGAAGTTTAAAAAATGCGATATCAGATAGATCAGCGGTATTCGAATGTGTTCCACGCAACCCTGGGGTTCCTCAAAACATCTCTGGGGGTTCCGTAACTCAAAAAAAGTTGTACTCTTACTTAAAACTAGTATTTATAAATATATATAATCAGTAAAAAATGTGTTCGAAATTTGTTTTAGGTATGGAAGTTCCTCAAAAAATCGAAATATTGGCCGGGTTCTGCAAGTCGTAAAAGTTTGAAGACAGCTGCGATAGATTATTCCCACCAATAAGTAGGTACCGAATAAGAAAATGTTTCTAAGATCGGGTCAACATTTAATAGACTATGAGTGCGCTGAGAGCTTTAAATGTCAATACTAATATTGGACTGAGAGAGTGAGAAATTTTAATCGCCGTGGATGAGTATCCTAATACCTAGCACAGGAAAATTAGCTACAAGATTGCAAGTGTGTCATATGATTGTACAACAAAGGTTGAAGCTTCTCGAATTATGTCCTTATCATGTACAGAAAATACAGAAGAGTTACCACGAAGAGTTATACGAGAAAATGCAACGTATAAAGAGATCACTTAGCAAATTTCATGTATTACCTTTTGAAAAATACTTAGTAAATGAAATTTTCTACAACAGTCTTATTGAGAGTAAGACGATTCCATCATTATTTTTCGAGATATTATAAAAAAAAAATAAAAAAATGTAATTTATTTCAGTTTTTATTGTTTAAAAAAAAATTGTTCACGACTTTGCTGGGGAAATCACTTGGGTTTTCATTTACTAAGTATTTTTTAAAAGGTAATACATGAAATTTGCTGTAATATTTAAGTGTGCAAAAAAATCTCTATTGGTTGGCATATTAGTGATATATCTTTCTCTTCTCATTTTGTCAGCCTCTGTTTTTACAGGAATTGGATTTATAGCCTGATGGACATTTTAAATGAATAAATAAAGAAACAAACAAACAAATTAGCAACCAAACAAACAGATAAACAAACAAATAAACAAATAAACAAAAGGAACTGTTCTCTCAGTGCACAATAATTATACAGGGTGGTCCCGAGGCAATGAGCCAAAATTCATGGGTAGATTCCCCAAGTAAAAATATTGCGATTTGGCCGAATTTACTTTAGTCCAAAAGTTGATAGTTAACGAGATACAGGGTGTTAAATGTAAAATATTATTTCAGTTTTTTTTTAATTTATTCCTTAACAAGTGCAAATATCCTCACAAAATTTTGGGCATTGAAGTTCTTTGAGTAGAGGAATTGAAATATGTTCACATTTTGGTTAAAGTTCATAGAGGGCGCTAGCTGCAGTAGATGTGTTAAAATCGACATAACTTTTTTTGTACTTTAAGGTATCTCATCTTTGGTAACAAATTCTCATTTTTCAACTTCTTTTACACAAAAATGGGTTTACTTTATTAAAGTAGCTAACTCGCACCGTTTTCGGGATATTTGGCTTTGAAACTTCCAATGCTGTTACATTAAATTACAATTAAGTACCTTACAGGTATTATTAATTTAGCGATAAAGTTTCTTAAGTAGGATTTGAACGAAAATCAAATAATTGACGTCTTCATTCATTCGTATCTAATTAAAATTACATCACAGCTTATAAATTAAATTGTATACTCGTATACATAAATGTGAGATAGAATGCTGAGGTTTTCGTTTTTGGAGTTACATGAAATCAGTTGTTTATGGAGAAACTATAAACACTTGGAAAGAACTTTAGTAGCAGGTTTTAAATGCTGCAAAGTCATTTCGCATTAAGGATTTATACTTTAAAATAAGACAATCTTTTAATAAACGTGTTGATAAATGTATTGAAGTTAGAGGTGGACATTTTGAGCAATTATTGTCAAAAAGGCATATTTTTTACTAATGTTTACTACTTTACTGTGCATTACAGTTTTTAATTTTAAGTAAACCCTTGTTTTTGACATTTCTAAATTACTTTAATTATTTCAACTATTAGCATTATAATTTTTAATTCTAAATAAACCCTTGTTTTTGACATTTCTAAATTACTTTAATTATTTCAACTATTAGCATTGGAAGTTTCAAAGCCAAATATCTCGAAAACGGCGCTAGATAGCTACTTTCATAAAGTCTATCTTTTTTGTGTAAAAAAAGTTGAAAAATAAGAATTTGTTACCAAAGATGAGATACCTTAAAGTACAAAAAAGTTATGTCGCTTTTAACACATTCGATCTACGGCAGCTGGCGCCCTCTATGAACTATTACCAAAATGTGAACAAATTTCAATTCCTCTATCCAAAGAACCCCAAACCCTAAAATTTTGTGTAGATATTTGCATTTATTATAAGAAATAAATGGAAATAAACTAAAATAATATTTTACATATAACACCCTCTATCTCTTTAACTATCAACTCTTGGACTAAGGTAAGTTCGGCTAAATCGCAATATTTTTACTTGGGGAATCTACCCATGAATTTTGACCTATTACCTCGGGACCACCCTGTATGTATACTTGAATTTTATAGTCTTATTCTTCCCCAGACCTCTTCCCTTCCGAACAACTCCTATGCGACGATGACCATTATAATATAACGAACCCACTTCAACCCTTCCCGACGAAATTCCACACCGCGAAACTCCAGGACACCGTACGCGATGATAAATCTCCTCGAAGTTGTTGAACAATTACTGCAGGTAATTTGAGGGCAACTTAGGTAATCTAATGGGCACTTGCGAAGTTCGGGGGAGCTGCGTTGCGGTACGTGCGTTACGGAGCGGTTCCGGTTCCTGTGAGGACTTCCGCTCCGAGATGCCCCCGCGACCGCAGGCCCCGCGCTCCACCCCGCCCCCCTGTCGGCGTCGCGGTTCTGAAATATGACGCCAACTGCACCGACGTGCGTCCATTTTAATAAAGGGACCAGCGGGATGAGGCCGCATCGTTCTCATGTGGGCAGGGCGGGTCAGTGTGATGGCCCAGCACCTGGCCCTGAACGTTATATCCGGAGCGTGTGTGTCTATTCACAAATTCCCTGTGTTTTACTGTTCGCGGTCGTAAAGGGATACGCAGAAACGCAAGCTCGGGCTCAGATTAACTTCATTTGAAAGCTATTTCTGTTCTATTATGGATTTAATATTAATATTTGCAGAAACACGCTCCTACGCTCCGACAAAGGGGAATATACCCTGGGTCCTTGATAAGTAAATAGAAATTCTTCTCGTTAGTCTTATCGGTCCACTATGGTGTCGTTTTGTTTTAACATTTTTTTTTCCAACAGATCTGTATAAAGCACTTTTGGGATTTAATTTTGGTAAAATATAATTTTCCGCTATTGGTATAGTCTTTCCGAAGTCAGTTGAACGTATATAAAAAGCCTAGCAATAAAATTTAATGAGTTTCATATTCGTCCCTAAAAAAGTTTTGTGCTAAATAATAATTTGTATACAGGGTGTAACTAAATAAGTGTAAAATATTTAAGGGGGTGATTCCTCATCGAAAAAAAGATAGGAACTTTCATATAAAGAAACTTCATTGGAGCATCCCTTGTTAAGATACAGCCCCTTAAAGGGGGTACATAAAATTTGTTTAACAATTTTTTTCACAAGCACTAAACAAGTTACAATATTGAAATTAACCTGACATTTTCTACTACCAAAAAGACACTTAGCCAGTAATTTATTTGGTTTACCCCATGGTAGTAAGGGGTGGAAAACGCAACCCCTAAAATTTATTTCCAACGTAATTTTTTGTCTTATTATTTTTTTACCATTTAAAAAATTATTTCCGATAGCCTGTTTCATTCTAAAAAAAAATGTCTCTTGAATTTTTTGCCCAAATTAAACCAGTTCGCAGTAAAAAATTATTTTACGAACAACTACAGAGATACATCGTCATAAATGCGGACTGGATTTACTGTTATTTTGTAGTTACTACCTGCATTAAATGATTAAAGGGGAATAATCAAAACTAATTTA
>NW_019416253.1:867891-881729 GCF_000390285.2 Anoplophora glabripennis
ACATATTAAGAAAAGAAAAAACTAAGCTAACTAACATTACAAGTTTAATTATGTCAAAGTAAGTGTTCGATATGTCCACCATTCTCTTCGATGCATTTATCCATACGTTCCATAAAATATGGCCTCATATTAAATAACATGATTGGTCCAAAAGAAACTGCAGTTGCATTTATTTCTTCCCAAAGTTGGTTGCGAGTATTTATGGGACTTTTATAAACAAGTTGTTTCATTGCGTCCCATACGCCAAAATCGAGAGGATTAAAGTCTGGGCTACGTGCTGGCCAAGGGAAATGACTACCATTACCAATTCAGCGTTCAGGAAAGTTGGTATTTAAATATGTTCTGACTTCTCTCATATAATGAGGAGGTGCACCATCTTGTATAATCCACATATTTTGCCTGAAATTTAGTGGCAATTCTTCCAAAAGATCAATGAAGTCATTTTGTAAAAAATGTAAGTAGTTCTCAACATTCAAAGTATGCGGGAAATCGTAAGGCCCTAAAAAATGGTCACCAATGATCCCACACCATACATTTATTTTGAATTCGTGTTGAAAATGTCTTTCTCTTTTAAAATGAGGATTTTTCCCAGATGATGATTATTTCTCAAATTAAAAATACCACGGTGGCTAAATGTTGCCTCGTCCGTAAGTAATATTCTATTAATAAAGGTAGGTGGGGTCAAGATTTTGCCTATTTCGGATATCACTTGCAAATTGGTATCTTAATGGTAGATCTGCTGGTAATAAATTTTGCACAGGCGTAAAATGGTAGGGGTGATATTTATCGAGGTATTGATACTGGGCAAGTGCAAAATTAACATTGGATGAAGGAGTCTAGCACAGAATATCCAGAAAAGATTAACGTTTGGGCCGGAATTATATACAACCAAATTATAGGGCCATACTTTTTTGAAGAGAACTTAACTGGTCCTCGATATCTAGAATTTATGCAGAGTTACCTGTTGCCACAACTAAATCAGCTATTTTCAAATAGAAATGATTTGTTCCAACAAGATGGGGCGCCCCAACACTATACCGTTGATGACGAACTTACTTAAATAGCGTTTTCCGTGGTAGGTGGATAGGGAGGAGAGAATCGATCGAATAGCCACCAAGGTCTCCACGTCTGACTCCACTAGACTTATTTTTAAGGGAATACATTATAAATCTTAAAAGATATCGAACTTTTAGAGCCGTTTTTAGCAAAGTTACATGACGATAAGTTGCAAGTTATTACTTTCAACAGGCTGGGTGTATGAAAATATACACAGGAGAGTAAATTTGTACGCAGTCAGTGAAGTCAGTATCAACATAAGACGTAATGTTTTTATGACGAATATACAAAATAGTAAATTAAGCATATAGTAATAAACTATCACTTTTTTATAATGCAATTTTATCTATTATAAAAAATAAACTGTCCGTTTATTTTACACTGAAAGATCAAACATATATTTCATAAGTGTAATAATAAATTGTATCTGCATATTGAGTTTAATATTAACAGTTCAGGTTATTCAATCTCAAGAACAATGTTATTTAATTAAATCTAATCCTTTCAACTACATCACACGAGCCGGCGAAGCAAGAAGAGCGCCAGAAGAAAGGGCCCTAGCCGGCGGGGCCCAGCCAGGACAAAAGGAGGTCCCACAAAGCGCCTACACCGGCCGCATTTGCGGTCGGGGTAGACGACGGATGGGGCCCACCTACGAAGGCTGTCCAGGCCAACACGAGATGAGGCAGGATAAAGAGGGATAATCCCCCTCGATCCCAAATCATTGAGGCCAATTTCTAGCCATAGAATAATGGCGAACTACATCACTGAGGTTTAGGGATTTTTGGTTGTTAGTACTAATAGTGTAGTGTTGGTTGCCTATGATCGACGGTCATGTGACTTGTAATCATTTATAAAGACTTTATATAATAAGTTGACTATAAGAATTATTTTAATTATTTAGTTTTTCTATCATCTCGAGATAATTAGAAAGGTTCCGCTTGAAATTATTTGTCTGAACGTTTCGTACAAACACTCAGCTTTATTTGTTTCATCGCCGAATCTTTCTGAAAGACGAAATTTTATTTCCGGTAAATATATTTCGCAGGTAACAGGTTCAGTCGACGATTATATTTTAGAGCTTCTTCTCTTAACGTTGTACACAGATTATTTTATTTTTGCACAAGTATAACCCCGTAAAGCTGCTGCTACGATTGTGAATTATCTTTAGCTCGCCTTCAGTGGATATAATTGGATTAATAATAAACAGGAGACAATTAAGAAAAAAAAATATTTGTTTTCCTTTAAAATAATATGTTTCCTGTGAATTTTGTTTCAACATGAGCAATTTACTTGTGTCCGTCTCTTATTAGAGGGGCTTTTTTCTTGATCATTTTACAATTAGAAAAATGGGTCAAATACTTGAGAAATTTGCCAGGGGAATTCTCGGAAATTTTTCATAATATTAATCAGTTGAAAAATTCCAGTTTAATCCTTTCTGCAAAACTCCAGAAACTTAGACACTCAATCTCTCCTCCTTTTATCAGAAAAAATAAACCGTGGAAAGAAACTTTGCATTCATTCTGTTAAGGGACCCTTAAAACTTAAAAAGTGCCGTACATTATTTCCAACGCATCTCAGTTTCGTGATTATCTAAGGAGAAAAAAAGTGTGGAGTGAAATTCTAGTGCTCCGAAAGAGGCAAAATTATAAATTATGACTTTTTTTCTTGTGCCAGTCGCTGCTGTTGAAACAGAACGAAATATTTTTGAGGCTTTCTAGTTGATAGTACCAACCATGCACTTTTGGTTGCCTATACTCGACAGTCACGTGTCTTGTAACCATTACTATACAGGGTGTCTCACCGTAACGGCCCATTATAATTATTTCAGAGACTATACTTCGATTTGAATTTTGAAAACTTGGGATAACAGGTTTTCGGGCATGCCCTTTTCAACTAAACGTCCGCGTACCACTTCCGGTTATACCGGAAGTCGCCATCAACTTGCTTATTTTAAATGGAACACCCTATATATTATTAACTAAAGTTTACTAAAGTTAACTAAACTCGGCATTAAGTTTCTAGCACCCTGTATGCAATTAAGCCACTTTGAAAGTACGGATGGGAAGCTTAGGATTATAGCTATCCCTCCTATAAATATTGTTGCGTTATCTTTCTTACTATAAAATACACATGGTTTGAAGCTAGTCACTGTTTCTCTCCATTTTTTTGAAAAAAATTAAATATTTCGAAAAAGGTTAATTTTAGGAATAGGGAAACTTCATAAAAGTCCACCTAAAATAACACCTAGAATCCGAAATTGCAATAATATATAAAGTGTTCCATTTAAATAAGCAAGTTGATGTCGACTTCCGGTATAACCGGAAGTGGTACGTGGACGCCATTATTTTAGTTGAGAAGAGCATGCCCGAAAACCCGGTATCCCAAATTTTCAAAATTCAAATAGAAGTAGTCTCTGAAATAATTCTAATGGGCCGTCACCGTAAGACACCCTGTATATTTGTATTTGTTTTCGAAAGGTCTTTCCCGAGACTCCTTCCTAATTAAACTCGGCACCTCGTACATTTTTTCGCCGTCTTGGCTTCGGCTTTTTTATTAGATTTCTTGCCTAACCGCGGCCTCCCTCCCCCGCGAAAGGTAAATAAAATAGCGGGAGTTATGTCAACAATATCCGCAAATATAGCGAACGGGATGCGGAAAATTAAACTTTTCCGGCCGGCAACAAAATTTCTTGATAATTAAATAATTCAATTAAACGCAATAAGTCAAACTCCAGCCGCAAATTCATTAATGTGCCAGAAACGGAATTAATCATATTATAATCTCGTCTCCATGGTGACACTGTAATTAATAAATTATTAATAAAGCTGTTTCGTTCTCCGGAGATCAAAAGGAATAGGCAACATAATTATTATCTTTGTCAACAATTTGACTTGCGCTTGATTATACGTTTAATCAAATATTCTGGTACTTACACTGTTGTGTTTACAATAAATCTTTTTGAAGTGCCGTGAGAGTGCATTGATCTTTATTTTATTTTCTGTGAGTATACATTTCAGTTTTAAATCTAAACTAGAGGCCTGGATATATTTAATCAAACACTTCAAGCACCACGCACTTAATTTTAAGATTTATTTAGTGTGGATATATTGAATTTTCATGGATGTTTTGAATAATAATAATCGTTACACATGTGTTCAATTTGTTGATACTGTCAACTAGGGTTTCTGGTCGAGACTTCTCGAAGCGAGAATTCTCGGGAAATCTGGTCTTACTCGAGACGAGAAAAAAGTGTCAAGAAATCGAGAAATCGAGAAATTTAAAAATCACGCGCGTCTTAAATTCTTGACTGGAGTTCGTTTCGTTCATGCGTTCAACTCGTTTCTCAACAAATAACTGAGCGGTTAAAGTGGTTTCTCTACCAGCTCATGATTTATTTATTTTAAGTTTTTAAGGCTTTAGTTTACTTTGATGATTCTTTTTTTTTAATGTACAGGGTGATTCACTATATTTTGACCCCCCTTTAACTTTTTTGTTTTAAGAGTTATAAAAAAATGTGAAATACAAAAGTTGCACGATTTTTTATGAAGTTTTCGAAAATGATAGTAGAAAAACAAATGAAGTTCAAACAAAATGGCCGCGGATGTTAACTTTGTTAATTTAAATGGAACACCCTGTATATTTTTACATATTTGGATAGAACGTTCCTTGTCGAGCATAGTCATATAGGGTTTGTTGGGTCCATCTCTAATAATAGGCGAGATAATATTAAAAAACGAAATGATGTTTTTTTATTAAGAAAATAAGACATCTTGTAATTGTTAGACCTCTTTCAGGCATTTCTGCCTTTTTTCCAATTACGTAAGGATTTACATTTAGTTGTAATATATTTTGACATATCGGACATTGATATAGTCCAAAATGCGTATAGGTATTTTAAGTAAATCTCACTAATTAGACCGTGTGAGGCCAATTACTCATGGACAATCTTATATATGGTAGGTCGTGACAGTGTCATATAACATTATTATTGTTTTTGTTGAGAAGCAAACAAAAACAGCGACAAATGTTTTTATTTCATTGCTAGATTCAGTTCTATACCTGAAAGTACACCTGATCGCCTTTTTGTTTTATTTGTTCGTTTAGAATTGTAAATAAATCTAATACAGTAACCTAGTACCCTTTGCAACCTTTCTAACTGACTGTATTTCTCAAGCAAATTCACATTAGAGATTAGAATTTTTAATGAAACAATTACTTCAGATTTTCGTTCTGGAACATCCTGTGTACAAACACACTGCTTCGGCC
Organism: Anoplophora glabripennis; assembly: GCF_000390285.2. NCBI lineage: Eukaryota > Metazoa > Arthropoda > Insecta > Coleoptera > Cerambycidae > Anoplophora > Anoplophora glabripennis. Next base: position 873,217 of record NW_019416253.1, read on the forward strand.
ACAATTCTGAACTTGTATTAAGCCTGGACGGGCCATAAAACCACATTTTGTTTTCTGTGAATTCAATAGGATTCTGACCACGTGAAATGAAGTCAGCTGCAAACTATTTAAGTCAGAAAATCTAATTTCAATTTGGGCTATAACAGTATCTAAAATTTCACAAAAAGTTTGATTATAATGAATATCAGTTGCATCAGTTAATTTATTCTGCAAAATTTGGAATACAACATCGGTTTGTTCAAAAATCATTGTTCAAGAAAAAAATTAAATTTTTGTCCAACAAATGTTTTAATCCATAAACGCATCCTAAAGTTTGTTGATCATTTAAAAAATCCTCACTATCCGAAATGAAATCAAAAACCTCAATAAGTTTCTTTCTATAAGTTTTGACCCTAAAAACAGCTCTAGAAGAAAAATTTCAAGGGGTGGGAGCATTACTTGGAATCCTGTGTTGCATTATTTTATTTAATAATATAAGAGGAATACGAATGTCATCAAAAATCGATAAAATAAAAAATTTTTGCACGAATTTTGAGTTTAAAGAATTATGCCACTTTCGTTTGCTTTTAAAAAATAGTTATATTATGTCAATCCAGTTTTATTGGTTAGTGTTCATCAATGCATTCCACGAAAATCACGTTTTAATAATAATTAAATTAATAAAAAATCTCATTTTAATGATCACTGTTAATTCATTGCAGTATAACAAAATTTTCAGTTAAATTAATGATAGGAGGAAGTTGTTATTAAGAGGAAAATGATATAAAAACCGATAAATTCGAATAATTTGATTTTATTAAAATAGATAAAGAATTATGGAAATATCTTAAAATATAACAATTCGAGCATGGCATGGCGTTTTTCAAAGGATCCATACAATTCTCATGGCTACCTGCCTCTTCATCATCATTATCATCTTCATCATCAACATCAATTTCATCATCGCTTGTGGAAGGTACTTGAAAATCTTCCCTTTCGGCGATTTCATCAAGCTAATCGATATGCGATTACGTAAGCTATAAATTTATTATTAACTTTACGTTTCTATATCTTAGAATCTACACAGTAGAATGCTGTCGTATTTGGCTAAAAAGCAAGAAGTTGCGACGTAATTTTTATGTGTGCAAGATGTTGTTGATTGCATAGAAAATTCTCTGGGCAATAAATAATTGTTTATAGAGTAAAATGTTGAAAAATTTAAAAAAAATTCGAAATGGTTATAAAAGTGTAAAAATAGGTATTTTTAGTATTGATCAGTGTTTATTATTACAGCAAGTATATCTAAAAAATTGTGTACCCTTTTTAAACCTTAATTTAAACCCACGGTATGCCATAAACTTTTTGAAATTTTCTTAGTTAACAATACTGTCGATCAAAAACCATGCTAACGATCGTTGCAAAATTTTTAGGATAGAATTGACTTACGTTTTACTATTTGTTCACAAAGTTTCAGCAATATTTATAAATATTTACTTATTTTAAAAATTGCTCCAAATACACATATGATTTTCTACTATTTTTCGCTCATTGTTAATGCAAAATTCAACTTTTTTGATTCGTAGTTGTTGTAACTTTATAGAAAATCATCAAATAAACAAAAAATAAAGAATTATTTTTTATTTTGGGTTTATTTTCAATGTTACAGGGAAGAATATGTCGAAAAAGGTGTCATTTTTCGTTCTTTTCGTATATTTCTTATTTCCCTTAATTTACCAATGGTTTTTTGGAATAGGCAAACTCGGATTCTTATTCTACATAATATTTGGGATTATTCTATACAACAAAATAGATTACTTCAAACACAAACGCCAAAGCCTACTTTTACTGCTCTATCGCCTGGACTAACATTATTTTGAGGAATTCCTGTGATTATGATAAACAATGTTACATTATATTACAAGTGAGATGTAGAAGGTCGCTTATTAAATTATTACTAATAAGTTTAAATTGCAATTTGTGGTACGTTATACTGAGTTTATATTTTTCCTCATAATTTCTTTTTTGATGATGAATTCATACTCATGTAACTAAGTGCCTGGGAAATATATAACTCTGTAATTTTTTGCGTTTAAGTAACTTCCCATCTCCTTCGTAATTTCAATAAATAATACATTTAGTTGCGACAAATTACATTCCTTTTACCAAGTCGCGCTGCATCTGAAGGTGATATTTACATAAACAGATAAAGTTACTTGACGACATAATGCACTCAGACATACCTTAATGTTCAACAGATAGCAACAACAGTAAATAAAACGGGGGATTTAAATGTGTTTCTTAAGGTACTTTATCAGTTTATGAATTAAAATAGTAATTCTATTTTCAAGAAATGGAAACTGAAGTCGTAATGTCATAAATGAAGGTATGTAACAAATATAAAAAAAAAAAATAATAACAAATCAAAATTTTCTGCCTCAGTAGCATTTTGTGATTTCATATTCATAGGAATGTAGAATGATTTTTCGAAAAATAAGGTCTTAATATATTTCAGTAAAATATACCTGGTGATTTTTTAACCTAAAACTCGAGAAATAAACACTCTACGAAAAAAAATTTCCATAATCAAAAATTTAATCACTACACGGAGGGAATATACAGGGTGATTCAGAACTTATCAAAAAAAATTTGATTGTACAAGGTTAGTCACTTACTGTGAGTACATTATTGACATTACAAAAATGTTTTAATACAAAAGTTTTAGATTTTTTTTATTAATTTTTATAATACAGGATTACAAAAAACAATTGAATGATGGAAAGCACTAAATTAAAGAATTTTTTAATGGAAGCTTCGTTAAATTTTTCTCTTTTCAAAAATATATACTATGTTACTGTTTGATTTAGGACTTATCGACATATTTCAGTTTAAAACAATTTTTGAAAAAAAAAACGAGGGAAAATCTCTGACGGATCCAGTGGCTATGGTCGAGGCACGCGAAACGAACAAATGGCTTTGACAGAAGTTTATTTATCATCATTAAGGTATTTCCTATAGAATAATAATAATGTGAATGCAGCGCGCAACGAGTATGCTCGTTTGCATCCCGGGTTTCCAATTCCATCTCGAGCTGCTTTTTACGACATTGAGCTAAGCTATATAGAAGCAAAATCTTTTGGAAGACAGACACGAAGAATTATTCTAAATGAAGAATTAGAACTAACTATTGAACTATATTGTCAAGGTGAGCAAATATTCATTTACCATGGTAAATTCAAAAATTAAATTATTGTAGAAAGGCCACAAGAGTCCACAGTAAATGCTTCAAGACAGTTAGAAATAAGCCGAAGTATGTATAAGGTGTTCCATTTAAAAAAATTTTTTCTTTAATTTAGTGACTTCCATTATTCAATTGTTTTTTCTAATACTGTATTATAAAAATGCATAAAAAAACTAAAACTTTTCTATTAAAAATTTTTTTGTAATTTCAATAATAAACTCGCAATAAGTTGTCAAATTATAATGACTAACCCCGTACAGAGGACGCTTATCTCCCAACCTTGTAGGTGACATGGGGACTTTGAAATCTTATATAGGAACCCCTATTTTTTATTGCAGATTTGGATTCGAATGCTAAAAGTACGTAGGATTTGCCTAAAACATTTTTTTAGATTCGTGATAGATGACGCTGGTGATCGACAAATTCAATTGTTTCAATTTCTGCTATGACCTATGCATATGCTTCTGCAATACATTTGTAATAAAATAATACCACATTTTATGTAAATATTCGAAATTTTTCGACATAAAAGTTTCTTCATTTTGCCAATTTCGAAAAGCTAGGAAGTGGCGAAAGATATTATTTGTTCAAGTATAAGATTATAGGACGATAGTTTTCGATCTTGTAACAGTTCGTTTTTATAAAGCGGAATTATGCGCGACTTTTAAAATATCGAGAAAGAATCCTTTATCAAGAGATAGATTTATGAGATAATTAAGAGGTTTTACAACGTTAAAAATCAGATACTTTGGAATATTGGAACTTGTTAAATCGTTTTCACCTGAATTAGAACTTAAAACCTAGTGAAATGCGTCCCTTGTTTTTCTTTGAGCACTTCAATGAAAAAGTTATGAAATGCTATGGCTATTTCTTTGTAGTTTTTCTAATGTCTAGAATCCTCAAATAGCGTGGAATGACCAGCGCATTCAGATCTCCGAAGAAACACTACCGGTTTGAGGATTTTTTTGGAAGGACGCCGTAAGTGCGGAGAGTTTAACGGAAAGTATATTGAAAAATTATGAAAATTAAAAACGTATCTGAGAATTTTCCTAGCACCCTGTGTACGTCGAGTCGGAATTGACTTTTCCGGAAAGAATATTAAGCGGAATTCCCTAAATGCGATACTTCAAACGTGTTGATGCGTTTTTATTTATTCAACGAAGCAGGTGATGTCCCCATTTCAAATGCAAATACGCACTGCGAGAAATCAACATATTGGAAAGGATATTTTCTTTCCACACATCGATCGCAATTTTTTAACATGCGGTATACCTTTGTAAGCCTCAGAGAGTTAAGAATATTTATTCTATTTGTTCGAACATTCTCCCTAGACAGGAAATTATATCGATTCGGGCAACACCTCAATGCGATAGAGAAAATTTCTAGACATTCCGTTGTGAATATTTTACCATACCTGAAAAGGGACTTACGACGGAGCGGTCCTTTTATATATCTCAATCCAACCAGAAACTCTTAAAAACTTCCTCTTTCATCGTTCTGGAATTATGCTTAAATTTGTCATTACTCATTCAAATTTCGATACACCAGAGCGACTCCCGCTGAAATCGAATTTGTTTTAACAGGGATTTTTACCCGGATGCCGGCGAAAGTTCAGCTTGTCTCTGATTTGAATTCTTAGACAAAGGCCTCCCTTGACCTTAAAAGTATGCATTGATTCAATTTTAATGCATTTTGTTTTGTTACAAAATACATATATTTATTATTGGTGGCTATAGTAGAATCATATTCGATGCAAAGTAATACATCATTGCCTGTCAAGGGATCCAGTGCAGTACGGTTTTAAGGGGTTTAGAAATTGAATAATTTCTTTATGCATTTTGGATTAGCACTTATACAGGGTGTGGCGTGTATAATCTATAAAAACTAAAACTACAGCTTCCTGATTATATTTGTAATAGAAAAGTCTTATACGAAAAAGTTCTATCATTGCAAATAATTCGTTCCATTGACTTTCAAGGAGCAAATGTTAGACTGATGGATCTATGATTGCTACTGGCAATTTTATTTTATTCTGAATCACTTCAAGATTTTTGTATAGTTTTTTCATTTGTTTTACTTTTTTGCATTTTTGCTACTACTTTTTACCACCCATTCAATACAAACTATCTCTCATAAATTATGCGGAAAATACAGCTCCATTTAATGTCTTGTTTGGTTTAAACATCATCCTTGAAGCGAATGTTGTTAGAGATAATAAGTGTGTATAAAATTGCGAATTTTACTATTTCATTAGTTAGAAGGAAATTAAATTACCTCAATTACATAACAAACTCGTGTGCTCGTGTTTGTCGGAGCATCACAGGCATATTGAGTTTCATAAAGGGAAAGCTCGTATGGGTTTAACTATGCGATACTTAAAACTTCTCCTGCTGTTTGCAATTAATTTATGTTTAATTCAATTTGCAACGGTGAGGCACTTCCAATAAGAAAATTTAAATACCTAAACTTCTACATTATTTTGTATAAAAGAAAACATCCTTGAAATTAGGTTAAAAATTACAGTAAATTCAATGCAAGTACGTTGATAGTTATAAAGAAATTACGTTAAGTACATGATTTTCAATGCTCTGTGTTTTGCTATCAACTTTTTTCGTTAGAATTAACTATTTTTAGTTAAAAATTTTTTAAATTTCTGTAAAATAGCAAAAAGTGTATCTCTTTATTAGCTGGGGTTCAATAAAAATACAATAATTATTCCTAAAAAGCCACTCTGTAAATAAGAATGAATTTCTGGCAGCATGAAATATACCAATAGCAAATTTTATTAATTCTTGGTTCGGTAAACTCTTTAAAACCATTTTAAATTTGAATAATGTTCACTCGTAGTTATTTTCTAGGTTAGGTATACTCGTTTCAAAACGTTTTATTGGTTACAGTCATGCAAGGTTATGATGGTAGAAATAGAAACATAATTTATACAGGTTGATTCACAAATTGTGACTAAAAATGAAACCTCGTATTCTTTGGTGAATTTTAAGAGGAGTATTTCCTATAAAGTTTTGCTTAAAGTTAATGTTTGTTATGAGAAAACGTAACTATTAACGCATAAAAAATTGTACTAGCTATAAAAATAAACTTTTTAGTTATTTAAACATTTAATTTGTTAATAACAATTAAACTGACCACTTTCAGACTTTGTGACCAGGTTTTTTGGATTCAGGAGATCAAAATACTTAGGAATAGGTTATTTGCAGCCGTGGCACTCTGATTGGCCACGGAACCCTATCTGGCTCCTAGACTACCTCTTCATTTAATTGGTGATAATATAATGTTAAACCTGTTTGTTTTTGAACAATTAACTGATTTCTCCAAACACCACCTTATACTACGCAATAATAATTTTAACAAAACATAATTTGCAATGTTTTGATCACGTTTAACGATCAGTAATATAGATCCGCATATATTTCAGCGATACTCAATTATAATTCATATTTTGTTGTTTTTATTATTTCCCGAATTATTCTCTCTTCGCAAATTGTTAATCGACAATAGGTGCAATTTTCAGTGATTGCTGGTTATAATATCTTTTGGTTATTGGTGAATTATTATATATATTTAGTGTTTATGGTAACCAAACACTTTGTAGCTATAAATTCTGGTGGGGATAAATAAATTAAGTGTATAATAATTAGCAGCCCAGAAAATAATTTCCTAAAGGGAAGGACATTACCCGGCTCAAGTTTTTACAGCACATAACGATTTTATGAGGGAATTGTCCAACTAAGGAGCAAAATCCATCTCCGATGTCCTCTTAGGACACGTCGGTTATCGCAAATAACACCTGCGGACGCGCTCTCTGGCTTCTTTCACGGCAACTCAACTATAACGTCAACCTAAGAGTTCGGAAACAATTTACTGCAGTTTAAAATAATTGACAAGGCATAGCCTTCTAAATCGAGGCACTCGGGCTGGTTTACACAGCCGCCTGTGGGGATCCAGCGGCAGCGATTTTGAAACAAATGACAACTTGGAAAAGTTACGCGCCAGCTTGATAAGGAACACGGTATTTCAATCGGGAGCGTCGCTGCTGTCAAGTGGTTTGGTTTGGCCGTAATTTCTGAAGTATCTTCACATACGATTAAAATCTGGTTTATTTAACTCGAGAAAGGCAGTTACTATAATAAAAATTTTCATGACTAGCTTCAAAAGAACGCTGTAGGTATGTGGTAAAATACGTCTATTCAGCAGAGTATAGGTAATTTCATTTGTTCCAGAGATAAACAAATAAAAGATGTGTACAACTTACCTTGTCTCAAATATGGATATTTGTCTATATACCAGGTGTAACAGGATCATGGTACACCCCCCGTATCTCCGTTAGTTGTAAAGGTAATTGATTGAAATTTGGGATATTCCATATACATAATAAGCGGCACTTTTTGATCTACAAATGATTTTTTTCCACTTCCGGTTTCGTCGGAAGTGATACTAACTTTCGATTTTCAAATGGAATACCCTGTATATTATTACATTTCTGAAATCTGCATAATTTTCTGAATCCAATGATACCACATAAGTGACATTTCAAACGTCAAAATTTTTTAAAATTTAATTTTTAGTTTTCCATTTAAGTGTGCCATGATGGTTCCGATTTATTCCAATTGACCCGTCTAATGCTGGAAAAATCGAAATCCCGTCAAAAATACTAAATTGCGTTTTTTATGAGCAAATAAAGTTCATCGTAATCGATTTTGGGGTAAAACTCAATTTTTTCAAATGGAACCATATTGGTACCGTGGTACCATTTATTAGTACTATTAATAAGGAATTAATTCATACCTGGTAATAAAATGTGCGATAAATACAATCAAAATTACAGCTAAAAGAAAATAAGAAAATACAATTATTTTGTTCTAATTTAATGCTAAGAAACTAAGGTGGCTTTGAAAACAATGAAATTATTCCTTCAGACTGTCAAATAAATTTTGTTGGTTTATCGGTGTTTTTATTGTGTATTGGAAAAGTCTTTACATTTGTTGTTATTTTTGTTCAAAATGCCGCACATTTATACAAGGGATGAAAAAGTGGACATGTTAATTATTTATGGGGAATGTAGAAAAAATGCCGTTGCGGCTAGAAACCTTTATGCCGACCGATATCCTGATAGACAATGTCCAGCGAGAAATTATTTTAATCGTCTTGAAAATCAATTCCGAAGAGAGCCTAACCATGATCCCGAAGAAAACGTTATCATCGACGAAGGAACGGAAATTAATGTTTTATTTCGAATAGAAGTTGATAAGACTGTTTCTTTAAGGCAAATTGGGGTTGA
>NW_019416253.1:882169-958676 GCF_000390285.2 Anoplophora glabripennis
GCGAGCATAGCACCCCATTCTTCCCATGTAAACAACCGTGACGGAAGACCTCTAAACCAAACTTCTGCGGTTCCCCTTAATTTCGATAAAGCTAGGTGGGAAGTTGTTTTATCATCCCATCCATGTATAAGTGCAAATTCATTTACAGCGTTCAACCACTCATTTACGTCATGTAATAAAGGATTAAATTCTGGAATAATATTCAGAACCATAGATACATTACTTACGCCTGGATTCCGTCTTTCGACCAACCTTTCGAACTGTGACACCATGGCCGCCCCTAGTTGCGAAACGCTCTCAGCCAAAGCATTACTCGAGGAAGCCGAAGAAGCTTTTTCTCTCCTTCTGTCCGCAGCCCTCTCACCACTACGTGAGTGCCTACGCCTCCGGTCCCGACTCCGGGTCCGCCTATGACTCCGGCTTCTTTCCCTCGAACGCTCGCTTCGGGATGATGGGCTACCGCTCCTCTGCCTATGCTCCCGCTGTCGACCACTGCCATACACCGGGCTTGCTGAATCCAGGCGCTGTCGCCTCGCCAACGCCCTGTCTTCTTCCGGCGAACCCCCTTGCTCACCAGCTACCCGGGTTCTTTGGTACCGCTTCATCTTAACCAAGGTGATATGAAGCACTCACAAGCACCACTTGAAAATCCGTTTGTTTGTACTTAGCTGCACCAGTATTCTTTTATTATTATTATTTTAATTTCGCACAACATGCACAACACAAGTGTTTTTAAGCGCACAGGTGTAATCCCACTTCTGATGTTAGAAATAATGCAATAAAACTCGGAAATGTTGTAAAACGTTATAATTAAATTAACTTCGAATAGTAAGTATTTTACATGTTACGTAGTTGGTGTATATCTAATGAATGCCTCAAGGCGGTCCTTATTCCGCTCTAGCCAGAATGTTTATCTTTTCTTCCCCCTTCACTTTGGGTCCCGCACACTTAGGCGTCTAGATGACTCTCGGTGTTTACGTCCGAGATTGGGCATCAGTCATCACTTTCCGACAATATAGAATGATTTTTCGAAAAATAAGGTCTAATACACTTCAGTAAAATATACCTGGTGATTTTTTAACCTAAAACTCGAAAAATAAACTCTACGAAAAAAAAAGGTCCATAATCAAAAATTTAATCATTACACGGAGGGAATATACAGGGTGATTCAGAACTTATCAAAAAAAAATTTGGTTGTACAAGGTTAGTCACTATAATCTGACAACTTATTGTGAGTATAATATTGAAATTACAAAAATGTTTTTAATACAAAAGTTGTAGATTTTTTTTTATTAATTTTTATAATACAGTATTACAAAAAACAATTGAATGATGGAAATCATTAAATTAAAGAATTTTTTTTAATGGAACACCCTATATATTAGTTAGCTTCGTTAAATTTTTCTCTTTTCAAAAATATATACTATGTTACTGTTTGATTCAGGAAAACCAGGAGGGAAATTTATATCTGACGGATCGCAGTGGCTATGGAATTAGAACTAACTATTGTACTATATTGTCAAGGTAAGCAAATATTCATTCCAGGTTTACCATGGTAAATTCAAATATTAAATTATTGTAGAATGGCCACAAGAGTCCACAGTAAATGCTTCAAAACAGTTAGAAATAAGTCGAAGTATGTACTAATATATAAGGTGTTCCGTTTAAAAAAAATTTCTTCTTTAATTTAGTGACTTCCATTATTCAATTGCTTTTTCTAATACTGTATTATAAAAATGCATAAAAAAAACTAAAACTTTTCTATTAAAAAACTTTTTTGTAATTTCAATAATAAACTCACAATAAGTTGTCAAATTATAATGACTAACCTCGTACAGAGGACGCTTATCTCCCAACCTTGTAGGTGACATGGGGACTTTGAAATCTTATATAGGAACCCATATTTTTTATTGCAGATTTGGATTCGAATGCTAAAAGTACGTAGGATTTGCCTAAAACATTTTTTTAGATTCGTGATAGATGACGCTGGTGATCGACAAATTCAATTGTTTCAATTTCTGCTATGACCTATGCATATGCTTCTGCAATACATTTGTAATAAAATAATACCACATTTTATGTAAATATTCGAAATTTTTCGACATAAAAGTTTCTTCATTTTGCCAATTTCGAAAAGCTAGGAAGTGGCGAAAGATATTATTTGTTCAAGTATAAGATTATAGGACGATAGTTTTCGATCTTGTAACAGTTCGTTTTTATAAAGCGGAATTATGCGCGACTTTTAAAATATCGAGAAAGAATCCTTTATCAAGAGATAGATTTATGAGATAATTAAGAGGTTTTACAACGTTAAAAATCAGATACTTTGGAATATTGGAACTTGTTAAATCGTTTTCACCTGNATAGTTTTCGATCTTGTAACAGTTCCGTTTTTATAAAACGGAATTATACGCACGACTTTCACAATATCGAGAAAGAGTCCTTTATCAAGAGATAGATTTATGAGATAATTAAGCGATTTTACAACGTTAGAAATCACATACTTTGGAATATTGGAACTGATTAAATCGTTTCCACATGAATTAGAACTTAAAACGTAGTGAAATGCGTCCCTTGTTTTTCTTTGAGCACTTCAATGAAAAAGTTATGAAATGCTATGGCTATTTCTTTGTAGTTTTTCTAATGTCTAGAATCCTCAAATAGCGTGGAATGACCAGCGCATTCAGATCTCCGAAGAAACACTACCGGTTTGAGGATTTTTTTGGAAGGACGCCGTAAGTGCGGAGAGTATAACGGAAAGTATATTGAAAAATTATGAAAATTAAAGACGTATCGGAGAATTTTCCTAGTACCCTGTGTACGTCGAGTCGGAATTGACTTTTCCGGAAAGAATATTAATCGGAATTCCCTAAATGCGATACTTCAAACGTGTTGATGCGTTTTTATTTATTCAACGAAGCAGGTGATGTCCCCATTTCAAATGCAAATACGCACCGCGAGGAATCAACATATTGAAAAGGATATTTTCTTTCCACACATCGATCGCAATTTTTTAACATGCGGTATACCTTTGTAAGCCTCAGAGAGTTAAGAATATTTATTCTATTTGTTCGAACATTCTCCCTAGACAGGAAATTATATCGATTCGGGCAACACCTCAATGCGATAGAGAAAATTTCTAGACATTCCGTTGTGAATATTTTACCATACCTGAAAAGGGACTTACGACGGAGCGGTCCTTTTATATATCTCAATCCAACCAGAAACTCTTAAAAACTTCCTCTTTCATCGTTCTGGAATTATGCTTAAATTTGTCATTACTCATTCAAATTTCGATACACCAGAGCGACTCCCGCTGAAATCGAATTTGTTTTAACAGGGATTTTTACCCGGATGCCGGCGAAAGTTCAGCTTGTCTCTGATTTGAATTCTTAGACAAAGGCCTCCCTTGACCTTAAAAGTATGCATTGATTCAATTTTAATGCATTTTGTTTTGTTACAAAATACATATATTTATTATTGGTGGCTATAGTAGAATCATATTCGATGCAAAGTAATACATCATTGCCTGTCAAGGGATCCAGTGCAGTACGGTTTTAAGGGGTTTAGAAATTGAATAATTTCTTTATGCATTTTGGATTAGCACTTATACAGGGTGTGGCGTGTATAATCTATAAAAACTAAAACTACAGCTTCCTGATTATATTTGTAATAGAAAAGTCTTATACGAAAAAGTTCTATCATTGCAAATAATTCGTTCCATTGACTTTCAAGGAGCAAATGTTAGACTGATGGATCTATGATTGCTACTGGCAAATTTATTTTATTCTGAATCACTTCAAGATTTTTGTAGTTTTTTCATTTGTTTTACTTTTTTGCATTTTTGCTACTACTTTTTACCACCCATTCAATACAAACTATCTCTCATAAATTATGCGGAAAATACAGCTCCATTTAATGTCTTGTTTGGTTTAAACATCATCCTTGAAGCGAATGTTGTTAGAGATAATAAGTGTGTATAAAATTGCGAATTTTACTATTTCATTAGTTAGAAGGAAATTAAATTACCTCAATTACATAACAAACTCGTGTGCTCGTGTTTGTCGGAGCATCACAGGCATATTGAGTTTCATAAAGGGAAAGCTCGTATGGGTTTAACTATGCGATACTTAAAACTTCTCCTGCTGTTTGCAATTAATTTATGTTTAATTCAATTTGCAACGGTGAGGCACTTCCAATAAGAAAATTTAAATACCTAAACTTCTACATTATTTTGTATAAAAGAAAACATCCTTGAAATGAGGTTAAAAATTACAGTAAATTCAATGCAAGTACGTTGATAGTTATAAAGAAATTACGTTAAGTACATGATTTTCAATGCTCTGTGTTTTGCTATCAACTTTTTTCGTTAGAATTAACTATTTTTAGTTAAAAATTTTTTAAATTTCTGTAAAATAGCAAAAAGTGTATCTCTTTATTAGCTGGGGTTCAATAAAAACACAATAATTATTCCTAAAAAGCCACTCTGTAAATAAGAATGAATTTCTGGCAGCATGAAATATACCAATAGCAAATTTTATTAATTCTTGGTTCGGTAAACTCTTTAAAACCATTTTAAATTTGAATAATGTTCACTCGTAGTTATTTTCTAGGTTAGGTATACTCGTTTCAAAACGTTTTATTGGTTACAGTCATGCAAGGTTATGATGGTAGAAATAGAAACATAATTTATACAGGTTGATTCACAAATTGTGACTAAAAATGAAACCTCGTATTCTTTGGTGAATTTTAAGAGGAGTATTTCCTATAAAGTTTTGCTTAAAGTTAATGTTTGTTATGAGAAAACGTAACTATTAACGCATAAAAAATTGTACTAGCTATAAAAATAAACTTTTTAGTTATTTAAACATTTAATTTGTTAATAACAATTAAACTGACCACTTTCAGAATTTGTGACCAGGTTTTTTGGATTCAGGAGATCAAAATACTTAGGAATAGGTTATTTGCAGCCGTGGCACTCTGATTGGCCACGGAACCCTATCTGGCTCCTAGACTACCTCTTCATTTAATTGGTGATAATATAATGTTAAACCTGTTTGTTTTTGAACAATTAACTGATTTCTCCAAACACCACCTTATACTACGCAATAATAATTTTAACAAAACATAATTTGCAATGTTTTGATCACGTTTAACGATCAGTAATATAGATCCGCATATATTTCAGCGATACTCAATTATAATTCATATTTTGTTGTTTTTATTATTTCCCGAATTATTCTCTCTTCGCAAATTGTTAATCGACAATAGGTGCAATTTTCAGTGATTGCTGGTTATAATATCTTTTGGTTATTGGTGAATTATTATATATATTTAGTGTTTATGGTAACCAAACACTTTGTAGCTATAAATTCTGGTGGGGATAAATAAATTAAGTGTATAATAATTAGCAGCCCAGAAAATAATTTCCTAAAGGGAAGGACATTACCCGGCTCAAGTTTTTACAGCACATAACGATTTTATGAGGGAATTGTCCAACTAAGGAGCAAAATCCATCTCCGATGTCCTCTTAGGACACGTCGGTTATCGCAAATAACACCTGCGGACGCGCTCTCTGGCTTCTTTCACGGCAACTCAACTATAACGTCAACCTAAGAGTTCGGAAACAATTTACTGCAGTTTAAAATAATTGACAAGGCATAGCCTTCTAAATCGAGGCACTCGGGCTGGTTTACACAGCCGCCTGTGGGGATCCAGCGGCAGCGATTTTGAAACAAATGACAACTTGGAAAAGTTACGCGCCAGCTTGATAAGGAACACGGTATTTCAATCGGGAGCGTCGCTGCTGTCAAGTGGTTTGGTTTGGCCGTAATTTCTGAAGTATCTTCACATACGATTAAAATCTGGTTTATTTAACTCGAGAAAGGCAGTTACTATAATAAAAATTTTCATGACTAGCTTCAAAAGAACGCTGTAGGTATGTGGTAAAATACGTCTATTCAGCAGAGTATAGGTAATTTCATTTGTTCCAGAGATAAACAAATAAAAGATGTGTACAACTTACCTTGTCTCAAATATGGATATTTGTCTATATACCAGGTGTAACAGGATCATGGTACACCCCCCGTATCTCCGTTAGTTGTAAAGGTAATTGATTGAAATTTGGGATATTCCATATACATAATAAGCGGCACTTTTTGATCTACAAATGATTTTTTTCCACTTCCGGTTTCGTCGGAAGTGATACTAACTTTCGATTTTCAAATGGAATACCCTGTATATTATTACATTTCTGAAATCTGCATAATTTTCTGAATCCAATGATACCACATAAGTGACATTTCAAACGTCAAAATTTTTTAAAATTTAATTTTTAGTTTTCCATTTAAGTGTGCCATGATGGTTCCGATTTATTCCAATTGACCCGTCTAATGCTGGAAAAATCGAAATCCCGTCAAAAATACTAAATTGCGTTTTTTATGAGCAAATAAAGTTCATCGTAATCGATTTTGGGGTAAAACTCAATTTTTTCAAATGGAACCATATTGGTACCGTGGTACCATTTATTAGTACTATTAATAAGGAATTAATTCATACCTGGTAATAAAATGTGCGATAAATACAATCAAAATTACAGCTAAAAGAAAATAAGAAAATACAATTATTTTGTTCTAATTTAATGCTAAGAAACTAAGGTGGCTTTGAAAACAATGAAATTATTCCTTCAGACTGTCAAATAAATTTTGTTGGTTTATCGGTGTTTTTATTGTGTATTGGAAAAGTCTTTACATTTGTTGTTATTTTTGTTCAAAATGCCGCACATTTATACAAGGGATGAAAAAGTGGACATGTTAATTATTTATGGGGAATGTAGAAAAAATGCCGTTGCGGCTAGAAACCTTTATGCCGACCGATATCCTGATAGACAATGTCCAGCGAGAAATTATTTTAATCGTCTTGAAAATCAATTCCGAAGAGAGCCTAACCATGATCCCGAAGAAAACGTTATCATCGACGAAGGAACGGAAATTAATGTTTTATTTCGAATAGAAGTTGATAAGACTGTTTCTTTAAGGCAAATTGGGGTTGAATTGGGAATTAGTCACCAAACGGTAAGCCGAATCTTGCACAAACATAATTATAAATCTTTCAAATATCAATTGCACCAGCACCTGTACGAAAATGATCATGAACGTAGAATGGAATATTGCAATTGGATCTTGCATAATAATGTGCAGCCAAACAATGCTCTTTTGGGAAGGATTTTATTTTCGGACGAGTGTAGGTTTACAAATATGGGATTATTTAACCGACAAAATACAAGGTATTGGTCCCAAGAAAATCAAAATTTATTGCGGGAGGGTAACTTTCAAGTGCGGTTCGGTTTCAATGTGTGGCTTGGAATACTCGGTCGTAGAATCATTGGTCCAATAATATTTGAAGGACCCTTGACTGGTGCTAGATACTTAGGATTTCTGCAAAATGAAATTGAGGACAGTTTAACTCAATTACCTGTCCATTTACGACAGGGAATGTATTTCCAACAAGATGGAGCTCCTCCCCATAATTCAAGAATAGTAATTGATTACCTTCAACAGGCATTCGAAGGAAACGTAATTTCGACGAATGGTCCTGTGCGATGGCCTCCAAGGTCACCTGATTTGACACCTCTCGATTTCTTTGTTTGGGGCCATTTAAAAAACATTGTCTATGCAACCGCCGTTACAACCCGCGAAGACCTGGAGTTGCGAGTAAGACGTGCAATTAATAGTATAACGGCCCAGCAATTAGCGAACGTTCTTCAAGAAACAGCTATGCGAGTTCAGAAGTGCATTGACGTTAATGGACAGCATTTCGAACAATTGTTGTAATGTTTTGTGTTCATTTTTTGTATTTCAAAGCCACCTTAGTTTCTTAGCATTAAATTAGAACAAAATAATTGTATTTTCTTATTTTCTTTTAGCTGTAATTTTGATTGTATTTATCGCACATTTTATTACCAGGTATGAATTAATTCCTTATTAATAGTACTAATAAATGGTACCACGGTACCAATATGGTTCCATTTGAAAAAATTGAGTTTTACCCCAAAATCGATTACGATGAACTTTATTTGCTCATAAAAAACGCAATTTAGTATTTTTGACGGGATTTCGATTTTTCCAGCATTAGACGGGTCAATTGGAATAAATCGGAACCATCATGGCACACTTAAATGGAAAACTAAAAATTAAATTATAAAAAATTTTGACGTTTGAAATGTCACTTATGTGGTATCATTGGATTCAGAAAATTATGCAGATTTCAGAAATGTAATAATATACAGGGTATTCCATTTGAAAATCGAAAGTTGGTATCACTTCCGGCGAAACCGGAAGTAGAAAAAAAATCATTTGTAGATAAAAAAGTGCCGCTTATTATGTATATGGAATATCCCAAATTTCAATCAATTACCTTTACAACTAACGGAGATACGGGGGGTGTACCATGATCCTGTTACACCTGGTAGAATGGTTTATTTTAATATGGCAAAATGATCCGTTTTAACAAACGCTCATTTTTTTACCACGGATTTCGATTGAAAAATGAAAAAAAAAACTTTCTGTTCTTATTATTTTTCCAATTTAACCCATATTTTGGCCATAAAATGGTCACAAAAAAACAAGAATCTTGAGACAACGGACTACTTTGTTGGGATTACTTTTTTTAATGTTTCATACGAAAGTTGTAAGATGAAAAGGGTGACCTTGAAAATGACATTCACCTTGACTTCAAGGTCCTTTGAAGATCAAATTCAACATTTCTTCAGCAAATCATATTCAGAAATCTGAAGAAACTCTTCATTTCACCGAAAACAAGCACCCCAAAGGGAATAAAATGCTACTACGCCCACATCGTTAGTCCTGGGTAGTGCTGAAAGTGGTTAATAATTATAGAGTTTTTCGACCTTAAAATGACCTTGATAACTGATCTTGTTCTTGAGGTTAGGTTCATATCTTATTGTAAAACTTCCCACTCTTGTAATTTGCGAGGTCAAAAAGAGGGTCCTATTTAAAATTTTGAATTTAATTTTAACATAACATTGAACTATACTATAACTAACAATATTCAAAATTGTATACCTATAATATAATATAATTTTTGCTTTAATGGCTCCAAAATGATATAACAGAACATAATTTCACTATGTTCAAAACGTGTGCTAAACTTATTATTAAACAAATGGTGAAAAAATTGGAAAAAATTCAATTTTTCCCCCTTTTTTTCAACACAGTTCAAAAACTATTCATTTTAGAGAAAAATTGAAGAGAAAAAAAGATTCGTAATTAAATTCTACAAATGATATACCCATTTTCAAATAAAAAAATATAACATAATTATTACAAATATAGCAAAAACGACAAAATAAACGTGAAAAAAAATTACAATATTTTGCGATTTTTTTAAAAGTACTTATATTATAGGTAGGATCCTCATACTTAGCCAAAAAAATCTTTTTGATACAATAAAACATCACACCAATTTTCGTTAAAATCAGTCCGATAGTTTACGAGTCATAATTTTGCAATCCAGATTTTTGAAAAAAAATTGAAATTTTTGCAAATTTAATTGAGCCTAAATTAAGACTTCCAGATACTTGAAAATTTTATCACATCTTTATCTTTTGGTTATTGATGAATTATTTTATATATTTAGTGTTTGTGGTAACCAAACACTTTGCAGCTATAAATTCTGGTGGGGATAAATAAATTAAGTGCATAATAATTAGCAGCCCAGAAAATAATTTTAAATTTAATTGAGCCTAAATTAAGACTTCCAGATACTTGAAAATTTTATCACATAAAAAAGGGCACTCAAACTTCAAAATGCGTCCAGAAAAATTGAAATCCGTTAATTAGGAGAGCCGTGGTAATCGTTTAAAGATATGCGTAATTTTTGCGCTTAAAAACAAATAGAATAACTTTATAAATTACTACTATTAATATTCAATTTGTTCATAGGCTCGTCTATAATAAATACTAATATACAGGATGTTTCAGAACATGTGTCGAGAAATAAAGCGTATGATTTTTTGGCTCATAAGAAAAACAGTTCATTGGTCGCAAACGCACCGTTTCCTAGATATAGTGTATCAAAAAAAGAGAATTTTTTTCTGTTTCTTTGACAATATCTCAGGAACCGTTTGATACAGAACTCAAATCTGGTACATTACTATTAGCTGCTTTTAAGCGCTAATTCAATCTTTTTATTCATATGACAGTGGCGGAGATTTTAAAAGTGCGTGCGGTTGTTTTGCCCCTAATTTTTACAACTATGGGAAAGTTGGCATTTTGAAAACATATTTTAAACCACCTATGTTTTCTACACAAAAAAGTACCAATCATCAAGAGGTCTAACGCGAGCCGTCTTTAAGATAAATGGCTTTTATGATGAAAAA
Organism: Anoplophora glabripennis; assembly: GCF_000390285.2. Lineage (NCBI taxonomy): Eukaryota > Metazoa > Arthropoda > Insecta > Coleoptera > Cerambycidae > Anoplophora > Anoplophora glabripennis. The sequence continues at coordinate 892,569 of NW_019416253.1, forward strand.
TATGAAAGAAAGTAGCAACATGATAAAAATGTAATACTGTACTATATTCTTATTTATATTGTGGGTACACATGCCGCAAGTGACCCATTTTTAAGCATTACGTCAAGAGCGCCAGCAGGACGCCGCCGGACGCACCAGCGTTCCAGGAAGGGTCTACGGCGGACTGGCGCCGGCGACCAGATGCGTACTCATATACCGACGATCGACTTAACACACAGGGGACTCTCCAACGAACACTCACCCCGTCAACACGTCTTTTTCTATACAACTTAGTTGTCAATAAAATACTTTATTAGTACCGTTGAGAAAGCGTTTTATTTTTTGCTGTACAGCGAAAGCAACCCTCAATATAAATAAAGTGCAATAAAATAAAAATATGTATACGTAACAGATCCCTACGTACGTTTGAGTAGCAAAAGTTGTCATTGTTACACTTTTGCACCCCAATCTTATCCAGCGCATTCTTACTTGCCAGTTGAATCTCTGAGCTTAACGAAAACGTCTTTTTTCCAAATTCCATTCTCCTCTTTTAATTACAATTTCTTTACCCCTTTAATCTAGCTCCACTTGTTCCAGCAGCGGTCCACGGGAAATCTTTTAATAGCACGTCACGGTTAATAATAAAAGAACCGCATCGGGCGGGATAAACATTCGCCGAGTTATTAGTTTTCCCTGTATCTCTATAATCCCTCCATTCTGCCCGGAACTTTAGCCCTTTCAGTTATAATTGTTCGATTGTAACAAGGGATGAGCGCAGGAATAAAATTTCATGATGAGGTCGGTGTTTGAAGCCCACCGGAACATAATGGTTTGCGGATTACGGAAAAATTCGTGTTCGGGTTCGTCAAAGGGCGGCCGCTAAATAATTTCGCGCAGCCAATTAGAAGGTCAAAGGTAAAGAGAATAAATTATGACGACATATTTGGACTTGCCCGGATGCTGAAATATTTATGAAATTTCATATCGCCGACATGTTAAACGGATACCTTTGGAAGGAACCGACATGTCAAAGCTGAACAAACAAAACGTGGGTCCGCGTGAATGTATACGGGGTGTAAATTTGAATGGGGGTCATGTGAACACGGACCTACCTACCTTTGACATTTAGAGATATGTTTTCTCAAATTCTAATGTAGAGTCTGATTTTTCCATTTTTTTGATTATTTTTTTTTAACTTTTTGTACCTCTCCATTGGACAAGCTAGTATCATAGTATGCAGAATGAATCAGGATCGAAATTCGCCTACGTTTCGAAAATAATTCGTTAATCTTTCGAAAAACTCTAAACCGTAGGAATCCGAAGACAAATTAAGACGATGCTGAAGCGTATACGATGAAGGGCTACAACCGTAACAGGCGATGTTGACCACGCTTGCCCTTCATCGCCCAGAATCCACCTACAGCGCAGAAAGACGTCGCGTCGCTTTACTCATCGAATTGCGGCAAAATTTAATCTCGAAATATTCGAAACTCGAACTGTAAACGACCTTAGGGTAACAATTAACCAAAATCATTTTCAGCACCCCAACACTTCAGAGAAGGTTACAACCTACAGAAGAATGGTTTTCCAAAGTTCGCATTTTCCGAATCGGCGCGGACCTCACTGTTGTATACCCTGCGGAGCTAGCGTTGGGAGTGATCGAATGTCAGCCCGGGCACCATGCTTTATAAATTATATGCAACCATACCTTCATTTATTGTCAATTAAGCATAAAATTCATACATACATTCATAAATCACAAATTTTGAAAAAAATTCAAAACTGAGTTGCATTTCTCCCAAAAAATTAAATATTCAAAGCATAATTGGCAAGTTTATGGTGTTTTCAAAAGCATATCAATCATTTTGTGGCAGCCATCAGGATTTCCCAAATATTCCAAATGAGTCAGAAACCCACCATGCAGGATGTTTGAAAACGGAAAAAGTACGTTACAAACTAGAGTGAATTTTTTCATTCATGATTATATAATTTTAAATCATCAAATTAGAGCTTCAATCTGTAGTATAACAACCCCGGGTTCGATCGAATAAAATAAACAAACGTAGTTGTGGCCAAAAATATGTGATCATCATGAGGAATACCTACGTTGTATACATCTACTTTTATATTGACCGAAAGGCGCTGGCTACTAACTTTAAAGAGGGGAAGTATGGTTTAATTCAAAAGCAGAGTAAATACACCTAACTTTATTATTTACGTACAATACTCTTCAAATTAAACATGTAACAAATACAAAGAACAACAAAAACATTAACAACCAATTAACATAAAATGAGAGTGCCAGGCTCACCTAGAGCTCCTGTGGGGAACGAGCATGGCAGAGAAACCCACGATCGTTGCTCTAACTACCCAAATATAAATACAAAACAACCGCTAACAAAAGGCATAAATTAAGATCCTTTGCTAATGATAAATAACACCCGACTTATTTAATTTCTCACTAAATATCACCTCACTCGAATTAGACATACACACTTCCAAGTAAAACTGAAGAGGTTTGGTGTTAGTTAGCCGGCAGGGCCGGAAGGTACTGGAGTCCCATACGGGAGGCAATTCAGCTACGAGTTGAAATTTCGGAAGATCTGTTTTAGCAATTATTTTTTTAGTTTTTAATTATTCTTTTTACAGATTCATTCCTCACGGGCGAAAATGTTAGTAAATTCAACAAGGCTCTTATATGCGTATTACATAAAGTGAGCACAAGAAATACTTCATTATTTGTTTTTCGAACAATATGATCAGTACAAAACAAGTTAAATGTGAAACAAAGGAGTTGTTATAGCAATATCTGGGCAGTCACGACAATATACATATTTTAACATGGAATAAATAATGGGCAATCGTTAATAATAATTGTAACAATTTTACCTTAGAAAAATATATGCCCTTGAGCATAAAGCAATGAAAGCTAAACACACAAAGAATTATTATCACGAAACATCTATAACCATCACAATCATAAGATTACATAGAACAATTAACAACAAAGTACTTAGAGAATAATTACCTGCTAATTAATACGGGTTAAACACTAATTTTTCACTACTTTTGTCTCACTGCCTGCCGATCGTCTTGCCCCCATCTCCACACTGTTCTCACTTCCACTATTTAGGCTTCCTTCCAGAATTCCCCACTTAAGCGTTTGTTTTTGCGCTTCCTTCTACCAACTGTCAATATTACGTTTTCATTATTTTACAACACCCACGTAACAGGTGACGTCGAAGTTGATACGATAAGTATGGTTTTGCACAAATCATTTCCAATTTTTTTTTTCAATCGCCTCAAAATACATTGGAACAAAACCTAAACTGGTGCAAATAAATATCTTCATTCAGTGCAAATTTCGATACAACTTTTATAGTGATTTTTCGTATTTGTCTGGCGATTTTTCTCAAGGAACTCATTTGCTCAGGACCAAGAAGACTAACTAGTACACAGCACACTAAAATACATAAGATCCGATCCAAACAAACTTTTTCAAAATATTGCTTTTGACTCTAACAAAATTGAAATTTTATGACGCTTTTCAAAGAAATAATTTCAGACTAACACCCTGTACTTTGCTAAAAGTGCTGCAAAAGCTGAGGTCAAACAGAACTCTAGACCCTCCATTAACTACATATCTGCAGTGTAATCAGAACAGGAAGCCTTTTGAAGATTCCTACTTCCGCAGCTAACAATCTCCAATTGTTCCTATTTCTAATTTGAAGGTTTGCCATTACCTTACACTGCAGGATTTGAAGTTATCGGGTCTAATTACAGACTTGCGTTTCTTTCGGCAAGGTACCGAGAAGATCAAAGCCGCCCGCACAAAGGCGAGTAATTTGTGCAAGTGTTCTGAAAAGAGAGAGACGCAAGGGTACACCACTATTCATTACAGCACGCCGTATTTATTTCGACGTACAAAGAGCTGTTTTGGATTACGTGTATCCAACGACAGGCCGTCGTGTAAATTTAGTGTAGCTGCATGTAGCTGGGGAATTTGTGAAGCACTGTGTGAAATAGTCAAATAGAGGGAAAACGCACGGAAGCCATGTTGTGACGTCATACCACACGTTAACGGCTAGCCCACATACTTGGCTGGGTCTCACATACGTCATATTGTCCTTTTTCTTACGTTAATAACCCTAAGTTGATATTAACCCTAAAAGGCCACACTAGTGCGAATTCGCACCACCGTTTGACAAGCCGTACCGCAGTTGGACTCAGTCTATTATCGTCGGCCAAACTAGAGTCGCCGAACTGCTATTCGTGCTTTAAGATTTACAGGTTCCAATTAACATTGTAACAACTACAGGGTGTCCCGTAAAGTATGTTACAAACTTTGGGTGGTGATAGTGCATAAAAAAATATGACTAAAAACTCTAATAAACATAACCTCTTAAACGCACCGTTTTGAAGTTACAGACCTTCAAAGGTGCAACTATAAAAGTAGTTTTTATGACGTAACTCTTTGTTGGAAAAAGAAAACTTAATGAAATTTTCAGGGGCTAATCAGCTTTAGGAAATCAATAAATAATGCGGATATGAATAAAATCGAGAAAGCAGAAGGGTGTTTTTTTATCACCCTGTATCCTATTTTTTGCTAAAAAAAATTTTTCTGCAAAGGTACAGCAAGTATCATAAGATTTTTAGAAAGACCATTAAATTTAGAAATTTTTTTGTCTCTTGTGTTTTTTATGTAAAATGTTTAGTTTTCTAGTAAATTTACAAAATGCAGAGAGATGAGTGCTTCCGAATTATTTACATACATTTCTTAAGCCTAGTGAATTTTTAAGAATACAATCAATTTCCAAAATAATTTTTTTAATTAAGTAACCAAAACAGAACTAAAACAAAATATGTTATTATAATAAATGTTGAAATTGACCTCCTTCTGCATCGATACATGCTGTCAGTCTCTTTATAAAGTTAAATCTGACTCTTTGGAATATGAATAGACTATTTCTTATTAAATTAAAGGTTTCTACAATTCGCAGTCTAAGTTGATCTTCTGTATCAACAGGGGTTGCATAAACTTGAGATTTCGCGTGTCCCCAAAGATAAAAATCGACAGGATTCAAGTCCGGTGATCGCGGTGGCCAGGCTATTGGTGCATTATATCCTCTTCCAATCCATCGATTAGGAAACCGCATATGTAGATACTCTCTAACATGAACACTGAAATGCGCAGGTGCCCCGTCATGGAGGTACCACATGTATTGTCTCAAATTTAAAGGAACATTTTCCATTAACTCAGGGAGATGGTTTTCTAGGAAGTTTAAATATTCTACTGCATCAAGCCTTTGAGGTAGAAAGAAAGGCCCGAGCAAATAGTCACCTATTATTCCAGCCCATACGTTGACTGAGAATCGGTGTTGGTGATGACTATCAATGGTAGCATGAGGATTTTCGTCTGACCATGCATGTGCATTGTGCAAGTTCAGTAAACCATCTCGTGTAAAGGTGGCTTCATCGGTAAATAAAATGGAGCTAATAAATTCCACATTATGTTGGTGATGGTTAAGTATTATTCGGCAGAATTCTAGGCGTCGGGGAAGATCTTCAGGCATTAAATGTTGCACTTTTTGGAGATGGTAGGCATAAAGGCCGTTTTCCTTCAAAACACGCCAAACTGACATTCTGGAAAGCTGTAACTGATTAGCTGCCCTTCGCACACTTTCTCCCGGATTTTGTTCAAAAGATCTCAAAATTTGTTCATCTTGCGCGGGTAGTCTTCTAGCAATTCTACCACAATGTATGTAACGGGGTACCACACTACCAGTTTCAATAATCCGTCTGTGAATCCGAGTAAATAATTGTGTAGACGGCTGACGTCTCTGCGGATAACGTTCTATGTATGTTCTTCGAGCAGCTGTTGCATTTCCATTACATAATCCATAAATAAAATGCATTTCGGCATATTCTTGATTAGTAAAACGATTGTTATCCGCCATTGTACTCACAAATTAATAATTCGTCAACAGACACGATTAAAATATGGTAACAAATGTCAACTATGTTAAAAGTGACAGGCGCCTACTTTTTGAATACGTCAAATTTAACACCTAGCGGTGAGTAAACTCCCTTTGCATTTTGTAAATTTATTAGAAAACTAATCATTTTACATAAAAAATGCAAGAGACAAAAAAATTTCTAAATTCAATGGTCTTTCTAAAAATCTTATGATATTTGCTGTATCTTTGCAGAAAAATTTTTTTTGGCAAAAAATAGGATACAGGGTGATAAAAAAACACCCTTCCGCTTTCTCAATTTTATTAATATCCACATTATTTATTGGCTTCCTAAAGCTGACTAGTCCCTGAAAATTTCATTATGTTTTCTTTTTCCAACAAAGAGTTACGTCACAAAAACTACTTTTGTAGTTGCACCTTTTAAGGCCTATAACTTCAAAACGGTGCGTTTAAGAGGTTATGTTTATTAGAGTTTTTAGTCATATTTTTGTATGTACTATCACCACCCAAAGTTTGTAACATACTTTACGGGACACCCTGTATATTAGAAGCTTTTGGAATTAGGTAAAATTGAGGAGAAAATAAATGTTATAAAGGAATTTAACATTAAAATGTAACGGAATTAATTAAAATTTCGTTATAAAACCTAGTCGCAACTTCAACAACAGTTTAAATTAAAGTACCCCGTAGCTATAGCGTTAAAAATTCAATTGCGGCAAAGGAGTAAGACATACGGAGGCATAAACTTTTCAACAGGTTCTAAATTTCTAAATAAATAAAATTACACGGCTGATAAAATAGACTCGGTATATATCTACGGTGTGCCGACTCCCACGAGACGTCTCTGTCAGCGAATAATAGATTTACGCTCCCCGTTACGCTGCAGTCATCTATTAAATTTATAAAACATTGTCCGTAGTCGGCGCTTCCCAAAGAGGAGAATTCTGTTAAGCGTCGTATTACCGTTTAATTAGTTTATTAAGCCTGCGGACCCATTCGTTTTTTTCTCCACCCCTTCCGTGTACGCACGTACGTACGGAAAGGACACACCTTGGAAACTATTCGATAGGGTAGTATGCTGGATAACTTTGTATACACAAAAAAAATCACTAGTAGCAGTTGAAAATGCAATTGCCTCAAAGAAAGTAGTTGAACGGGTGCATAATAGTATATGACAGCTATAATAAAAATATTCTGATCTCCTATTTGATTGAAAAGTTTAAAAACAAAATACCACTTTCACTGTGGAAAAGGATGTAAATATACAGGGTGTCTCACGGTGACGGCCCATTAGGATTATTTCAGAGACTACTTCGATTTCAATTTTGAAAATTTGGGATACCGGGTTTTCGGGCATGCCCTTCTCAAATAAAATGATGGCGTCCGCGTCCACATCCGGTTATACACCCTATATATTATTGCAATTTTGGATTCTACTTGTTATTTTAGGTGGACTCTTATGAAGTTTCCCTACTCCTAAAATTAACCGTTTTCAAGATATTTAATTTTTTTCAAAAAAATGTAGAGAAACAGTGACTAGCTTCAAACCATGTGTATTTTATAGTAAGAAAGATAAAGCAACAATATTTATAGGGGAGATAACTAGACCCCCAAGCTTCCCATACACACTTTCAAAGTGGCTTAATTGCATACAGGGCGCTAGAAATTTAATGCAGAGTTTAGTTAAATTCAAACCTTCATAGGTCGGTGTTTTAAATCGAACACCCTGTATGTTCACCCTCAATATTTTGCAAACGGGTGTGGCAAATTTTCTAGATGATATACCTTTAGACCAACTAAGGAAGTATTGGTATCAATTAGACCGGGCTCCACCTCACTGTCACAATCAAATCGATTAACAGCTGACTGAAATGTTTGAAGATAGATGGATGAGACGCCTAGAACCGTGAAATTGGTCAATGAGGTCTCCCGACCTAACTCCATTAGATTTTTATGTTTGGGGAGTAATAAAGGAAAAAGTTTATTCTACACCCCTTGCCTCAAAAGTTAATTTTTTAGAATTCTGCTCATTGGTGGAAAATTGGGATATCTCAATAAAAACTGTAAATGTTCTGCTTAGAATCACATTGCAACGTCTGTGAATAAATAATAATAAATAACTGGTGACAGTTTAGTTGTTTGTTTTGAAGTTTTGCTAAAAATTCCACAGCTGTCCTCGCAAGAAATTACATGATTTTAGGTTATTATACAAAAAATAGTAGATAACTTAAAAACTAGAAGAGATAGGTATAGGGAACCCTGATACTGTTCGAAAGAGAATAAAATTGTGTATTATAATACAGAAAAACATACAGGGTGTTCCATTTAAAAAACCGACTTATGAAGGTTTGAAGTTAACTAAACTCGGCATTAAATTTCTAGCACCCTGTATGCAATTAAGCCACTTTGAAAGTATGGATGGNTAGATAACTTAAAAACTAGAAGAGATAGGTATAGGGAACCCTGATACTGTTCGAAAGAGAATAAAATTGTGTATTATAATACAGAAAAACATACAGGGTGTTCCATTTAAAAAACCGACATATGAATGTTTGAAGTTAACTAAACTCGGCATTAAATTTCTAGCACCCTGTATCCAATTAAGCCACTTTGAAAGGATGGATGGGAAGCTTAGTCCTACAAGAAAACGAAAAAAAATATTGTTAAGAAATTGCATCTTCTTTTTACACTTTTCTATTTAGATAAGCAGTACATATACACCAAAATATTTCTACACACACTTACCTACTTGATTTAAAATCCTTCGTATATACAATCACGAAGTAACAATATAATTTCCATGGGAAAATCTGGAAAATTAGGAAAACTTTTTTTAATAACAACTAAAATCACAACTTTTTTTAAAATATTTTTAAATAAATCTAATAATAATAATATTATTATATTAGTTTTATGTGAAAAATGAACTCTTTTAATTTTTATTAAAAGGTATTTTTGTTGAATGTGCGTTTATAATAAAAAAAATTAACGTTAGGAAGATAATGTTAGTATTTTAATCTTTAATCAATAAAAATATTTTACTATGGGTAACGTAAGTATGGTAATTTATATTATTCTAATCTTTGAATCAACAAAAAATAATAGCAATAATAGCAATTGTACATTTTGATATTTTTTTTAGATTCTTTCATCTTGTAATAACTAACATTTTTTGAAATAATAATTTTCTAAAAAAAATGTATTTTAATTTATTTCATGCTATAGCTATTTAATAATAAGCAATTTAATGTAAAAAGTGCGAGGTATCCAATAGAAAAATAAGTAATACAAAGAAAAAAATGTAATTTAATATTTATCAATAAGTACAAATCTCATATTATCTGTGAACCCTAGCATCCGTTTGTCCATTTTTCATTTACTCTTTATTATAATAAAAAAAGCACAAAAATGTTAAATTAAATTTGCATTCAATTTTGTAGCACAAATTATAATAATTGTTATAAACGAAATTTAAAGTAACAATGACTTTTTTAAATAATTATTTTATCAATACTTTTATTTTTTATCAATAGCCTATTTATTTAAGAAATACCTTTATTTAAGATAAACATTTTGTTATATAAAGAGCATTGCGCTTTTACATTTATTAAAAAATAAACCGAAATTAGCTGTACTTTTTAACATTTTTATCATGTACTAAGCCCCCTCTACGAAAAAGTACGATATCGATAATATTTCCATATTTTGACTGGAGTAGTAGGAAAAATCGCATTTAATAAAATTTCGACCATTGTTAAATTAAAGTTTGAAGATTTATTTTTATTATATTCCATAAATTTTTTAAATTATTTAATTTAAGAAAGTATTTTAAATGTTTTATCAATTTTTTATTCATTTGCGGTGATGTTCTTGGCGTACGCAATATTTTTTTGTAATAAATACTTTATTTCAAAATTAAAAAAAAATTGACGTACTAAAAACCACAACACATCATGAGAATTTTCGACACATTAAAATTGAACTTGAATACTTATGGATTTTACAATAAACCAAGGAACAAAATTTACAACAGAGCTAACCTAGAAGAGCAGGATAATGACGTTCTACAGTGTGTTAGATAAAATCCTCTAGACAAACAGAAGTAGATATTGGTGTTAAACAGAATACTACATTTTCATTTCTTAGATTAAAACATTTATTAAATAGCATTTGTCTTCATTTGGTAAAGGACCGTTTTTGATTTGTGTTAACGTCTAAAACGTCAAACTTGTTTGTTTTCACAGCCTGCTCAGTTAGAAAACTTAAATATCGTTGGCATTTTGAAAATTTTATATTTCCGTAAATCTACACAAAAAACTATAAGTAACTATATATTTTTGGAAAGTATTTTCAGTCCCCTTTCCGTTTTTGAAATAAAATACGGGATGTTCCATATAAAAAAACACAAATTGTGGTCACACCACAAAAGCTAAAAATATTAACAATTTATGTCATCGAATATATCTCAAAAAAGTGCCTCTAGAATTTTCGAACCATTTTAAGATATCTTGAAAGGGAATCGAGAAAAGGGCATGCAGGGGTCGGTTAGCCGGAAATCGAGAAACGTCTTGTAACTCGAAAACGGTATCAGACAGAGAGATGCGGTTTGCGCCATTGTTATTTCCTCAAAAAAAAAAGAGCTCTGGACACCCTATCAGATTTGCTTTATCGCAGTAACCCTTGTCAACCGACCAATTTGAATCACCCGGTACGTACTTACAGCAGTATATTTATCTGGGTTGGTCCCTTTGTATTCATTGTACGAACAATAAATAATGAACTGCAAACAGTAACTTCTAACTACTTCTTAAATTATTTATTTTGCAGCGTTAATATTAAACTGTTTTTCTAAGTCGAAGTATAATTGCTTGCTGGTTACTAGACAGAATACGGAGTTCTGTATTATCATAACTTCTCTACTTACCTTAGGTATATTTTCCACAAGACCGCCGAGTTGTATCCCGAATACAAAAATATTAAACTGAACAAATAACATGGAAACTCCTCAAAAACTTATTCGTTGCGAAACTTTTCTTATAAAATTAATTCCAGTCGAAAAACTTTATTTCTCGAGTATCTCCTTTACATTAAATGAATAAATTTAAATTCCGCGATTAGACTATATTAGCTTAAAATAACACTCGTAATTACCCATATTTGATACTTGGTATCACAAAGATAATTAATTATGCAGTAACTTTTTTATTTCGCTTATTACTTTTTTACCAGCGCCCACTTGATCTTAATCGCTTGACTTAATTCGGTGAGGGATATCAAAATTGTATTAATAATCTCGAAAGCAAGTATTCTTACTTGGCGACGTTTTGTCAGTGAATGGAATGAAGACTGTATAAGAGTCAATTCTGGAAGTTATGTAAAAACTGTCACTGCTGACTCGATAATATATAAAATAATTTAGCGGCACGCAAGGGTTGTAAGAATTAACTTATGCCCCTTTAGAAGCTCATAAAATATACCTTTATTTTTATAACGACTTTATGTGTCCAAATATTATTCCCCAGGGGTAAAAAATACCAAATTAATTATTACAAATTGGTCGGTTTTACGACACTGTAAAACGTTTGTAATTCCGATGCTTGTACAACTACGCGGACTATATTTGTGTTTTGATAAGTTTTCCAGATAATGTAATTTCAACACAAGCACTTTACATGGATTTATTTGTTTGGCAAAATTTTACTCCATTGCGTTGAATAATATTTCACCGGGGCAGTTTCACTGTTAATTCAATTAAAAATTAACCATTTTCTGTGTACTAATAAAATATAAATTCAAACTTATTTAAAAATTATAAGCAATACACGCAACTCTTGTTAATAAATTAGTTCCAATTTAGTTCACCGTTTTCGGAAACTTGTATACTTTTAATTTATGCTCTATTGAAACCAGATTTTAAATTTTGTTGACAAACGTTTCGTAGCTGCATTGTTGGCTTTATTAAAAGTCTTGTACCATGCAGCGTATACCTACCAGTATGGTTGAATAAAGTTTTAATAACATTTTAATATCGCATTCCACAGAATCGATTTTTGTAACCATTATTAAATTGAGTCTCCTTAATCTTATTTTTATGCTTTATTAAAAATTTAGGAAATACTGTAACTAAGTAAATTGTTAACCAACTATGGGACGTATCGGACCAGGATTTTAGAGACAATTAAAGAAAGGGTTAAACTTTTATTTCCAAAGAGTTTTACATTGATAGTTCATGTAACAAACGCGCTAGCAGCAGTAAAAGTTAACGTTAATGAGTGGCCTGCATGCGGAGGAGGAGCGTTGGGCCCGCGCATTCGCGTGAACGCTGCCCTCGGTCGTGCGGGAGATTTTTTAATCGAATTTGAAACAGTTCAAATAAAAAATTTAAAAAAATTTAAATTGTCATAAAGTATTGTAATATTTATCTATGCAAGTGATTATATTACATAAATCATATTTTAAGAGTAGAAAAGATATGTTTAAGAGCAATTCAAAAGCATACATTAGGAACAGCAACTATAAAAATTCCTACCACGAACGCTGATTTCTTTAATGACGTGTTTATCGTATAGTGTCAAATAGTGTACACTTTTGACAAAAATTCGAATTCCTTAACATGTCTCAGTTAAATAACAAGGTAATAGCCATTTCTTTTAAGAGTATGAGACAGGAACATACTTCAGCAAAGCCAGTATGTCTCCTGTACCTGTAATTAACAATAGTTAATTAACAATATAGTCTGAACTAAGATTTAATTAAAGAATTGTCTTTCATTGTAAACTAAAACTTTTCACAGAATTTGCGCAAGAAAATCTCAGTCTAGATGAAATTAAACTTAGATTGCCTAAATTTAATAACATCCGCGAGATTTATTTAACATCACCTGCTTTTTATTGTCGTCGCAGGACGAATAACAGCAGGATCGTACACGAACATTAGATCGATAAATTATTTTTGTAATGTTTTTCCGAGTCCGAAAGCTGGGGACTTCGAGCATAGGCGTTGGTGTAATTTTTTTGTCATTATACACGCGTCTCAGTCCACCTCCAAATATGTCCAAAGCTGCTGCTATTTGGCACCGACCCATTTATTATCTGTTTCACGTGTTACCAGTGACGTACTATTAAAACCAACCTGCTGAAATATTCAAAGTTTCAAATAATCATTATTAAGGAAATGTTAAATAAATGCTAACAAATAGTATATAGCATTTTAAAGCAACACTTAAAAACTAATTCTTGAAATAGTTAACCTATTTTATTCACTATTACTATTTTTCTATAACAAAAGTACAGTTATTGAAATTACAATTACTATAAGAAATGCTATCTTCTTTATTTATATCCGTTTAAATTTTTTCTTTATAGGCAGATGATGTTGACTCTAACAAATTAGGTTGGATATTGATTTTCGATGTTGATGGGTTTATTTCCCGTTTTGTGGCATCAACTCATTGTACGATGGTAGTGGCAATTTTTCTTTTTACTTAAAGAATGTGCTATATTACTTTCTATTACTGCTGTTGATTTCCAGTCATCATTAACTGTTAGGATGTGATCTCCAGCAAGGATAATGGCGACGGAACGTCGGAAACAATGTCCTGTATACAGGGTGTTAAAAAAAGAGTGTAAAATATTTAAGGAGGTAATAGTATGAACCAAAATAAGCAGAAAAGTCTCAATAAACATGGGTCCGCAAAGTAACGGTTGCGGAGATATGGAATGTTTTATGTTTTTTAGCCCTTTTTTTTATTTTGCAAAAACGTTGTGTATTTTCTTATAATAGTTGGTTGATGTTTAGTGAAATAAACAGTACGTATTTGACAGTTGTTCTCAGTGCACAAGTTTTCTTTCGCTATGGCTGGTTACTCTAACGCAGAATTAACAGACATGCATTTCATGTATGGTCGTGCTAATGGGAACGCCACCGAAGCGCGACGTCTTTATGTTGACGCTTATCCAAATCGCCAGATTCCTTCACAACGCATGTTTGGAAGAATTCACCAAAGATTGCGTGATACCGGTTCCTTGAGCAAACAGTGCCATTTATCCGGAAGACCAAGGTCGGTATCCACTCCTAGAGCAGAAGAAGAAATTCTAGCACTGGTAGAGCAGAATCCAGGTACGAGTGTGCGGAGAATATCAGCCGAGGTAGGAATTAGTGGTCCTCTTGTTTGGAGAATCCTTCACGAGCAACTGCTTTATCCATACCATGTGCAACGAGTACAGGCCTTAAATCCAATAAATGATCATCAAGCACGTTTGGTTTTTTGCCGCTGGTTTCTACGTCATGATGCTGAAGACCCTCGTTTTCTTGCAAACATTCTTTTTACTGATGAGGCCGGGTTCACAAGAAATGGAGTGTTTAATTTTCACAATACGCATATTTGGGCCGACGAAAATCCTCATGCTCTAATAGAATCTGGACATCAGGCACGTTTTTCATTAAACATTTGGATGGGTATTGTAGGTGACAGGTTTCTAGGTCCTGTTGTTTTACCAAACCGATTAACAGGCGCTGCTTACCTCAACTTTCTGCAGAACACACTGTATGAGTTTTTGGAAGACATTCCTTTGAATCAGAGGCAACAAATGTGGTTCCAGCATGATGGTGCTCCAGCTCATTTTTCCATGGCCGTTAGAGAGCATTTACACCAAACTTTTCCACATAGATGGGTAGGAAGGGCCGGACCTGTTTTATGGCCTCCAAGATCGCCTGATCTGAACCCTCTAGATTTCTTTGTTTGGGGATATTTGAAGACATTAGTGTATGGTACTCCTGTAAATAGCCTGGAAGAGCTGCAGCTACGGATTAATCAAAAGTGTCAAGAAATCCAAACCAAGGAGGGTGTTTTCGAAAGAGTTCGAATATCGTTGAGACGAAGATGTCGTGCCTGCTTGGAAATGGACGGAGGGCACTTTGAACATCTTCTGTAACTTTGTTTTTTGTTTGTTAAAAGCTTCCTTTGTCGGTTTATTCCTAATAAAATAAAATGTTTGAAAAACGAATAGTGGTCCATATCTCCGCAACCGTTACTTTGGGGACCCATGTTTATTAAGACTTTTCTGCTTATTTTGGTTCATACTATTACCTCCTGAAATATTTTACACTCTTTTTTTAACACCCTGTATACAGTATATCCACGGTTAGAGTGGAAAAGAGAGCAAATGTTTTTATTTTTTATTTTACGAGAAAAAGGCATTCTTGTTTAAAATTTTTGCTTGTCTTTAAAATGCGGTTGTAATGGAGAAATTTTATCTTGCATGTACAGGGTGATCAGAAAATCGGTAAATATAAAAATCGTTCAAGAATAAACTGCCTTTGTTTTTAACCGTACAGAAATATGTTATTAAGAAAAGTTGCTTAGAATTGAAATTTATATAATAATTTCAATTTGTGTATGAATCGGCCTACAGTAAAACATTTTTATTGTTCATTTTACGAGAAAAAAGCATTCTTGTTAAAAATGTTTGCTTGTCTTTAAAATACGGTTAACAAGGAGAACTTCGGTAAATATAAAAATCGTTCTAGAATAAACTGCTTTTTGCTCATCATTCAAATATAATTGGCATGAAGAACTGTATTTAGCAATTTTGCCAAAACATTGTATTAAATAATTTTTTTCTGCAACGTAAACATATTAAGAATAACTATCACTATTAATCACTCAAAAGCCCTATCACTTTTCATTATGGCGGTTGTTGTCAAACTTTTTTATTCTCCATGCCAACCGCATTTTAAACACAAGCAAAAACTTTAATCAAGAATGCCTTTTTCTCGAAAAATGAACAATAAAAACGTTTTACTGTCCGTTTCTATCAAAGTAGGTCGATTCATACAAAAATTTACATTATGATATAAATATTAATTCTAAGCAACTTTCCGTAATAACATATTTCTGTATCGTTAAAAACAACGGCTTTTTTTATATTTACCGATTTTCTGATCCTCCTGTACATGTATGATGAAAGTTCTCCATGCCAACTGCGTTTAAAGACAAGCAGAAATTTTAATGCCTTTTTCTGGTAAAATGAAAATTAAAAATAATTTCCCTCTTTTTCACTCTAATGGTGGACATACTGTAGAAATATATATGTTGTTTTTAATATTTATCATAGTTTTCAACATTGAATATGTTGTCAAAAGGATTTAATTTCAATTGATAATTTTTTCATATAGGCAGTTACAATATCTGATATATTTTTTAAACAATGTGTCAATGATCACGTCATAAATTTATCGTAACAATATTCATATTTACCCTTTCATTTCTGGGGTAATAATGCTGCGTATGTTTCATTTGCTGCTTCTCGAATGTCAAGTGGGACGATATTTATTGATTCTGCGTTAGAATCACTCATTTTAAATATTTTCTTCGGTAAATTGTAAAATGTAACAAGGTGGGTACGCTCATTTGTTAACTTATGCTCTAATTTTAAATTTTAAAATGACATTTATCTGCCCCCATTATAGTAAATAGACTATCAATACATTGTTTTTAAGGAGGAAAGTGGATTTTACCGTCGAAGTGGAAAATGTTATGGACAACAGGAGGTAAGTGAGGTAACTTACCTTCCTAGGGAAAAAAGCGATTTCGAGTTATAAATGCATATTTTATGAACAAATGAATAGAAATATTTTATGAACATTACATTTTATTAATGATTATGAATGAATATAATTGTAATTGTATATTTAGTAACATATATAAAATCTGTATAATTATTTCCCTCGCGTTTACTAATTGTCACATTGTTCTCAAAATGTTTTTACTGCTCCATTTCAGTCACCGGAGGTTAAATATTATCTGATTGGTCCATTAAAACAGCATGATGCGACGTACTACTAAAACTAGAACCTGGAGTCGAAGTTTCATTGTAAAGAATCCCGTTGGCTATTTCATTTTTGTTACTTAAACTGTCAGCAACATAACTTTCTGCAATTGTGGCTGATTTCCACCCACCATGTCCCTTGATACATCAACTCCCGTATTAACCAGTAACGTTGCCGATGTTCTTCGGAATTAATGGCCTGTATATGTTTCAGGATGTTCTAGTTTCAAAAACTCTGCAATCTTATTAGGAATCATAGAAAGGGTATACTTGCCGACTGGTTGGTTATAACCTACTACTACTACTAATCTACTTGCCTGATAGCGCATAAAAAAGAGTGGAATTTCAGTTTTAATTTCCAATCTAATCCTAATATATTTCTTGTGAATTTCTAGGTGAGAAACAGAACCCAGACGAGCAGTAATTGTAAACGTACGTGACACCATTATTAGGATCTGGAATTGTAACTACAATAATGTCATCGACATTTTTTAAATTGACGTTGTCCAAAGTCGGTTTGCTTAACTCACCAGAACGGCATGCTCCTTCAATGCCTAAGACCGCCACTACCTTCATTAGCAAATTATGTCTTATCGGATGCCTGAACGAGAAAATCGTTGCCTTGTTCTCTTGTAAAAACGTTTGACTTTTTAGGTATATAGCCGTCATTCTTACGTTTCAAAAATGCTCTCAGCTTGGGGTATTTTGATATTATTCCAGGAAAATTAGCATTTCACCTCGGAATTGGATAAAGAAGGTTCGATTTTGATGAGACAAAGTGCGTTCTCTTCGTAATTGCATCTAGGTCAAAGTCTACAAAGTCTCATGCGGCGCTAATTTATTTATTTATAAATAATCAATTATTATTAACAAATAAGCGTATTTCGAATATTACGTGGGTTGGAAAAGGCCAATTTTGATGCGGTAGAGCCCATTCTTCTTCTGATTAGTTGTACCTTAACTTTGGGAGACTCCCACCGATCTTCATTTGTTTATCGATTTTTATTCGATCATTAAGAGCAAATTTGGCAATCGGACTGGGAGAGGGGGATTTTCACGCGGTAATCGACGCTCTTCTCGTACTTGAATTTCAAGGTGACCCAGAACCACTAAGGGCAGACTGATTTTCATTTGTTCATTGATCTTCAATGAATTAGTATATACAAATTCGGACTGTTATCTGTGAGCTAGACGAGATAAATCTGATTTTTATGGAATAAGTCACTTTGATCATCATCCGGGATATTCCAAAACCGTTAAGGTCCGAATGATCTTCATTTGTTTCTTTTTACTAATTAATCATTATAAAAAAATTACACGTGCAATCTGTAACTAAGACTTAGAATGGATTTTTTAATCAAAGAGAAGTGGATAACATTTATTCATAATGATTCATGTTCTATATGGTATTCAGCTTTTTGAGAATTCACTTTCTGCATTAGGGTCTTGAACTTTCTATATAAAATCACGTTCATCCCGTCCAAATCGGCTAGTCCTATTCCCAACCGCAGATATCACGTCTAATTTGTTTATAACAATCAAATAAAAATCGATAAACAATTGAAGATCGGTGGGGGTCCTTTACAGTTAAAGTACAACTAATAAGAAGAATAATGAGCTTCACCGCATCAAAATTGGCCTTTTCCAACCCACGTAATATTCGAAATACGCCAATTTGTTAATAATAATTGATTATTTATAAATAAACAAATTAGCGCCGCATGAGACGTTGTAGACTTTGATGTACATGCAATTACGAAGAGAACGCACTTTGTCCCATCAAAATCGAACCTTCTTTATGCAATTCCGCGGTTCGGCCCTATTTTCGTCTAATTTTCCTGGACTATATATCCAAGTTCTCCTCTATGAAAATAATTGACTTAATCATTGAATATTCACTCCACAAACTCACCGGTGACTGTAAAGTTCGTGACTTCTCCATATGCTAGCAGTGACATTTCAGAAACACCAATATTTTTGCTTTGGCACCATTCTTTGAAATTTCTATATGCTCGTCCGTAGTGCACTTTCGACTTCTCGGACAATAAAAATTAGCAGGCAGCATTTGCTGCACTTTCTATTTCAAAATCACTCATTTAGAAATAATTCAAAACCAGCAAAATTGCAACTTTTAGGTAGCTTTGTTTATAAGCACCTTCGAAATGACAAAATCCAAACAACCAAGGTGATTTTGCAAGATTTCGAATAATGTCAAAACGATTAAGAAATGTAAAAATAAAACTTAATCTTTATTTCATGAACTGTGGGAGCAGTAAAATATTATACACCACGCAACAGTTAAGTATAATTTACCAGTCTCGGGCTCTATTGCCAGCTCTCGCTCCGCTCGGGCGCAAAAAAATAATCCTCGACTGGTAAATAATACTTACCTCCTTTATGATGCAAATAACTATTAATTACATGAAGTACATGAATTATATCAGTTCAGTAGACTGATATCGTCTATGTGACAGTAGGAAAAAGAATATTTCAGTGTTTAAAACATACCCACAGACTGATGTGATGAATTTTTTCCTTCGTCATACTTTATGAACAGTTCAGACTTGAAGTGAAGCAGTCTGTATGGCAAAACTTCAATTTTCCCAAGCGGGACTACGACAAACGAATGAATGCACTGTCGCTCGTCGTTACCGTGTTTCCTTAGAGAAATAAAACCGGCAGGTTTCTACATT
The DNA here is from genome assembly GCF_000390285.2 of Anoplophora glabripennis. NCBI lineage: Eukaryota > Metazoa > Arthropoda > Insecta > Coleoptera > Cerambycidae > Anoplophora > Anoplophora glabripennis. Next base: position 912,045 of record NW_019416253.1, read on the forward strand.
TCTACACACAATTAATTATGTAAAGTCGGTACATCATAAATGTTTACCTCCTTCCATGCAAAGCATGGAAGCAAGGCGTTATTTGTATTCGACGAAAGAACCCGATCGCATTGTACGGATGCAAAACTTTGTTAATATTTTACATGACGTATGTACGTCTTACGTATTCCCCTAACTAATGCATTTATTTCCGGGGCAACGCGAGCGGCATATCTGCCATCAAACATTCACCCGGAGATAAGGCTACACCTGATGTTTCGATGTCGGAATTACAAAACAACTTCTTCCTAACAAATGAGAAATGTTCGATTCCGGAATACCCAGACGCTGGCCGAGCTCTACGAGTTTAGGAAGATAAAAAGAAAGACGAGATGAGCGCGTGCGGGAGTGTGATAAGCTATAAATAATTGCTCCTTATACATACGTCCTACCGGAATCTATTATCACGGGAACGTGAACGAAATGAGCCAAATGTTAAACGTCGGGTCGGAAGTAACAGCTATGTTCCTTGAACAATCCAAAACAGTTTTCAACAGTCAAACGCGATCGCTTTTGATTCGAAACAATTACGTAAGCATTAAATCGGAATGCGCAGCGTCGAGTTGTTGGAAACTGTTTTGGATTGCTCTAGGAACAAAGCTAATAGGTTTGTTCCTGCAGTAGTTTGTGACTGCTAGTACCACGCGCAATTTGCATTTAGCTTTCTTATAAAGTCAACCTCAAACTCTGACAATTAGTTCGTTAAACTTGCAGAATTTCACACTGACTTTGTACGGTTTGATGGTTATCAGAACAATCATCAATATGTATGTGTACAAGAAAATTGTCAACTTTTTCCCAGAGTTTTAAAAAGGTGGGTTCAAGGGGATGACAAATACTCCAGTCGAATTAGAGTTTGAACATAAAAAAAAATATTGGTAGACATTCTACTACATTTTATGACGAGGAATGATGAGGCATTTGCGTGTTTTTTTTACTTGTTTACTGCCCATGAAAATCTATCATAAAATTTAATTATTTACACCATAAAGAAGGTAACTATTATTTACCAGTCGAGGACAATTTTGCGCCCGAGCGGAGCGAGGGCTGGCAATAGAATCCGAGACTGGTAAATTATACTTAACTGCTGCGTGGTGTATAACATTTTATCTGCTCACACAGTTCGTTATGGATCATAAAATAAAGATTAGTTTTATTTCTTGACATTTCTTAATCAATTCATTTTGATATTATTCGAAATCTTGCGAAGTCGCTTTGGTTGTTTGGATTTTGTCAAGGTGTTTATAAACAAAACTACATAAATGTTGCAATTTTGCTGGTTTTGAATTATTATTTCTAAATGAGTGATTTTCAAATAGAAAGTGCAGGAAATGCTTCCTGCAAATTTTTATTGGTCGAAAGTGAGCTACGGACGAACATATAGAAATTTCAAAGAATGGTACCAGAACAAAATATACTGGTGTTTCTGAAGGGTCACTGCTAGCATATTTCATGGATCGTGGACATCCCAAGGTGAGAGCATTTTTGAAACGTAAGAATGACTGCTATACACTTAGAAAGTCAAACGTTTTTACAAGAGAACAAGTCAACGATTTTCTCGTTCAGGCACCCGATAACACATATTTGCTAATGAAGGTAGTGACGGTCTTAGGCATTGCAGGAGCATGCCGTTCTGATGAGTTAAGCAAACCGACTTTGGACAACGTCAATTTAAAAAATTTCGATGACATTATTGTAGTTACAATTCCAGATCCAAATAATGGTGTCACGTACGTTTACAATTACTTCTCGTCTGGGTTCTGTTTCTTACCTAGAAACTCTCAAGAAATATATCAGGATTAGATTGAAAATTAAAACTGAAATTTCACGCTTTTTTATGCGCTATCGAGCAGGTAGATATTACAACCAACCAGTCGGCAAGAATACCCTTTCTATGATTTCTAATAAGATTGCACAATTTTTGAAACTAGAACATCTTGAAACATATACAGGCCATTCATTCCGAATAACATCGGCAAGGTTACTGGCTAATACAGGAGTTGATGTATTAGCAATCAAGAGAAAAGTGTGATAATTAATCCAGATCCAAATTTTATAACTGTTACTAAATGTAATGACAGTACAATTAGTATAAATATTCATTCATAATAATTAATAAAATGTAATGTTCATCAAATATTTCTATTTATTTGTTCGCAATCGTAAGCAAACCGACGGGAGGGTACGAATTTTTTATTTTATTGCATTCTATTATATGTACAGTCGATACAATTAACACCATTTAAGATTTTCCTTTCACATGGCATGGCATGCCTTAGCAGGGAAATTACAATATTTCTTAAGAAAGAGAAGTTTAAGCTTCAGAACTGAGTTATGCCCTTTATCTATAATTAAAATCAATAACTATTTAAGGGAACTGCCACGTTTATTGCCATTACTAAAATATATTCTTAGAAAGTTAAAAATTACTTCAATTCCTTCCCTTCGCATTTGCTTTAAAGATGATCTAATTTATTAAATGATAAAGAACAGCTTTCCGTATGCACAGCAAATATTATTTGCCTAGTATACTGCATAAGCTGCAGCAATTTTTCCTTTAACCATTACTTCCTACAATTTTTCATCAAGACGTACTTTATCCTGAATATGTTACCCGACGCCGGGACTGTAGTATAAAATTACTTTCAACGCCTTATTTAATAATGCAAAATGCAGCAAGTTGCCTCCCTTGTTAAATGTCAATGTAAAATTTAAACGCAAGCTAACTATGTACTTACATACACCACCTGGGTACGTAAAGAGGGAAAAAATGAAATGTGGGCGGTAAAAGAACTGTGTATTATCATTTTACAAGATTTAATAATTGACTAGATGGCTTCTTGTGAACAGTTCGTGACGACGTTACAAATTGTTTTTTCCGACAACTTTCTCAGACTTTTCTTGAAGGCAACGTAAAACGGGCATCTGTCAATGATTTATTTACTTGATTGATACGTATTTTCATATGTCATTCCAGTTCCTCCCTTGGCTCATTGGAAGATATTTGATAACGGTTCAGGAAACTAAGTAAAGACTGGCAAAGTTATCTGGATTTATACATTGAGAAAAACTCTCCAATTAAACTATTTATAGCATCGATATGTCTTACACAATCGACTTTATTTTCATATTGAAAAATCTATATCTCCGTACCAACATGGATTTATGAGTGTTTTTTTGACTACCTCAAATCTAGTTGAGAAAACCCAATTTACTGCTGAATCTTTGGATGCAGGAAGTCAGGTTGATGTTGTGTATACCGACTTTTCCAAAGCTTTCAATCGGCTTGATCATAATTTATTAACTTTGAAATTGGAGTCATACGGTATATCCCCTGCTCTATTATCTCTGTTTAAATCCTATTTTAGTAATAGGTACCTATTTGTGCAGTATCTAGGCTTTCAATCATGGAAATTCCATCAATCTTCAGGAGTTTCGCAAGGGTCAATCCTGGGACCACTGTTATTTATTATTTTTATTAATGACTTAACTGAATGCCTCAATGTCAACTATTTACTCTATTCTATTTACTCTCTTTTAAAGACTATTCATTTTATTAGTTATGGATTTTATCCTCCTCGTGGTACACCTCAAGATTTATTGCTTTCTTGTTTTAATTTTAATAGTCTCTGTCAAAGGCGAATTATGCTTTCAATTATATTCCTTTTTAAAATCATAAATAACACGATAAATGCAGACTCGTTAGTCTCAAGGATTTTATATCATGTTCCTAGACTTAATTCTAGATTTCACTCTGCTTTACAATTACCCACACCTCGTACCAATTCACTAATAACATCTCCCCTACATCAAATAGTTTCCAATTACCAGAAGTATGAAGATCGACTTAATATATTTTTTCATTGTATGAATGACATAAAAAATTGTTTGTCTAGTAAATATAATCCTTATCTTGTATATGTTAGTTAGCTTATTTGTTTTATTTGTCTGTTATTGTTTATCCTTAAGTTCTTTGTCTGGATTTTATATTTTGATTGCTCTATGTTATGGAGTATTTATATTATTATTATATTTAATGTTAGTTTGTCTTTTTCTTTTAAAATTTAGTTAAAGTTTTCTGTTTTACCTTATCCTATAATTGGGACTTTGTTCCGTTGGATATTGTAACTTCTAATAAATAAATAAATAAAAATATATAAATAACTAAATTAATTAATAAACGGGGTTGAAGCTATTTTTATAATCCCTTTAGGCCAGTCGAATTAGATTTGACTTTGAAAACTTAACCAAAATATATATTAGTATTGTATGTAGAATGATAATATCAAAGAACTAACTCGAAAAAAGTGACACTAAATTGGTAACTTGTAAATAAGTGGCAAACTTACGTGTTTTTTCACTTTTTTTGCTGCCCAAGAAAATCTAGACAACCTATCGGAAAATTAGTTATTTTGTGATGCAGGCAATTAAATTAAGTCGAACACGGAAAAATCAGTTTTCGAAAATTGAGCATTATTATTGCAAAAAGCGATGGATGTTGATGAGATTTATGAAAAAGACGGTCAGCCCAATGATCAATATGTGTTTAATATCTAGAGCAATTAAGTTATATCTAATGCAAAAAGAGCGAATTTCCGAGCGGCTTTTGCCTGAACCTAGGAAAACTTATTTATGAAGTGTTTTGCTCGTCCTACTTTGTTGGTTGTAAAGAGAGCAACTTAATTTATACTTTTTTAAAATTTTCTTTTTCTATACGTTTCTTTAGCAACAATTTCACAGCCAACCAATAGGCGTTTGGCACACATTAGAAAATAATAATTGAATTTATTTAAATCGTTTTAAAAATCCTTCAAAATTGTCCAGTAAAAAATATAATAGAGGTTAAGGGCAAAAAAACAATTGACCAATGCAGAGACATATTTCCATATTTCTGTTTAACAATTCTCATTTGAACAGAAAAGCGTACTTTTGTCTTCATCAGAACTAAATGGTGCAAGAGAAAGGATTTTCAGCATTTTCACGAAATTATATTATTAAGTGCGGTTGACCTACTAAAGCTAAATTAAAACTTTTCATGGAAATTCCTCGGTCGATCCAATTTAACTCTAAATTTTTAGCAAAATAATTAGATCCTGAGTCCCACAAGCTGCAAAGCTATTTGCGGAGTTACGTAAAGCTTCAAATAATTAGTTCTCTTTCATCGGATGTACATTTGTTAGAGTGGACTAGGATCAACTGTAAAATTTTTAATTTGACAACTTCTAAAGGCCAAAAAGATGAAGTAACACATATATAAACCGTAAAATGTATACAAAGTCAAAAAATTTAAAGTACTAAGTTTTTGAACATCCAACTTCAAAGATACCAGGATAATTACATCCGGCATCCTATGTGCTACATAACGAATATCCCCTTGTAGACGTTTCCATTCGAGGCATATTATATGGGCCAAAAGACCCTTTTCCACTTGTCACATCGCAATCTACCCTTTATATAAATATAATTATATAAGTAAAATATGACACGATTTATCAAAAAGACAGGGGCGGGGTAAATACTTTCGCATGACTTTTCTTGGGCCTGGCCGACCCATTAAAATGTAATTAATTATAATTTATATATGGAAACGGAAATAAAGGTGAGAGGGTGGAAAGCAAATCTAGATTGTTCTAATGTACGGTATAGTTTCTTTTGCACAAACAACTTGAAATAATGACATCTATCGTGCAGAAAGAAAACGATTTTTCGTGTTGGACTTTGTGAAAGGTGATGTTAGAAAAGCAAAAATGCAAGATATTTATTTGAAATATTATTATTATATTATTTATGTTAATAATATTAAGACATATCATTTTTAAGATCACACTAGACAGTTTATCACACTGTCAAGTTTCTAACGGCGAAAAGAGCAGACAGGCGTGATCTCTTGGAACTTCCTTAAGGTAAGTCGCGTAACCTCTAATTATATTTCGATAGGTCCATCCTCGAGATCACATTGTAGTGTATTTCTCTCTGCTCTTTTTATCATGTTTCTTACGTCAAAATGAACAGAGAGGCAAAAACTACGGTGTGATCTCTTCAGAAGGAGCTATCTCGCATAATTGAGGATTGAATTTCCTTAAGGTAAGTCGTGTAACCTCTAATTATATTTCGATAGCCCCGTCCTAGAAATCACACTGTCGTTCTTGTCTCTTTGCACTTTCTTTTGGACATAAAGTTTACTGTAATCTGTTTGGACGGACTTATCTCGAATAATTGACGATTTAACATCCTTAAGGTAAGTCGTTTAACCTCTAATTATACTTCGGCAGCCCCGTCCTGGATATCACACCATAGTTTGTTACTCTGCTATTTTTATTATGGTTTTTTCGACAAAAAGAACAGAAAGACATAACTGACTACAGTGTGATCTCTTAGGATGAAGCTATCTCATATAGTTGAGGATTGATTTTCTTTAAGGTAAGTGGTTTAACCTCTAATTATCAGATCATATGTAGTTATGTTTCTCTGCTCTTTTTATCTTCTTGGTTGCGACAAAATTAGCAAACAAGGCTATCTCGAGTAATTAAGGATTGTCTTTTAACCTCTAAATCTTGCAAATTTTATATTACCATCATTCAGCTCGAGAAGTATAATAATATTATTCATTTACAATAAAATCGCAGGTATAAATAATTAATTGTTTTATTGTATACATTTTTCACAATGATATTTGTGATAAAAATCGTCTTCAAATACTTAGGGCCGAATGTCATTTGTTCATCTTAAGTATCTGAAAATTTCAGATAGAATCTGTTAGGTATCCACACAGGGCATAAACTGTCTAGTCTGCTGCCGTAAATTCGGGACTCTTGGGATCCCACTGGAGTGAAAGAAATAAAGACCTATTTGTATTATATATTTATACAGTACTGAAATAATCAGATCTCGGTCTCAGCGCTATGGAGGAGAATAGAAGATAAGAACGACAGCGTACGTGCGGGAAACTCGCGTAGATTTTGTCGTCTTTACTTATGCGTACCATTGCGACATACTGCGTCGAAGGTGTAATCGAAAGAGAGGCAAAAAGAATAGATACGAAATAGTCTTATATAGAAAATGTCCCAGAAAAAAGAAGCAATAACTTTTGTAAGACATTTCGGAAAACCTACATTCTGTCTCATTTGGTATAATTTTTAAATATACTCGTACATATCAAACAATATGTTAAAACTATTACATTACTATTGCAACTAACATAAATTAACAAATTGTTTTCTTGTTCAGTTAGGTATCAATACACAAAAAAGGAGTTATTTTGAATCAATAATAGATTAATTTGGTTTAATAGTTGAAACATGTCATAATCTTGAATTAATAAAGTCAAGTCGTTCTTCAGTTAAGATTAAGATACAGAATACAAAAATATAATATTTATTTATTCAACACATTTTGTATCTATAGATATAACGTAAATGATACAGAATAATACGATAATGTAAAATACGTAAAGACAACAAATGCATAAATAACAAAAACAAAAATTGTAAGGCACGTAATAAAAAATTTGATATAATCGATTAAAAATACAGAGAATAAAAAGTAGGTTTAATTAAACCTACTTGCAGTTGGATTCAACTGCTTAATAAAATTAATTAATTGATATCATGAAACATTGAAAATGTCGATGTTAAATCGCAGAGAATTCACAGCATTTACAATTTCGCTCACAGGAGAGTACAGCCCGATATTTGTGCGATGTTGACTTGCTTGAAGTTCACTCGATCTAGTTGCATAGTTTGGAACTCTTAATCTAAATAAAGACAGTAACCCATTACAGTCTATCTTACGATTAAGAAGCTTATATGCAATAGGTATGTTCGTATGTTTTTAAATAAATGATTTCATTAATCAAATTGTAAAACCTTGTCATTGTTAGATTTTCGTTGACTGCGTTATTTTACCATCTGCCTAGTGAGTTTTACAAAACGATATTTCGTTGTACTTCGTCAGATAGAAAAATAACGACGAAAATTCGCCAACTTGGCCTTTTTTTTAGAAATCCGAGGTATTGAAAAACGACGGATTTTATAATCTGGCTAAACATGTTTTGTTGGAATTTACGTAAATATTTTTTGTTTTTATTTACTTTGAATCTCTTATTTTGAATTTTTTAAAGCCTACTTTTATTTCAGAAGCAAGTTCTGTTTTTGCAGATGAACTATTTCATTTTTTAATTTATTGAATAATATTTTAATTATTTTTCGATAACCTATACAATTTTTAATTTTAAAAACCTATTTTCGCCAATCTAGATATTCTTAATCTACTTATGTAAATGTAAAAGAATGTTCTGAATGTACCTTTCAAGGTTTTACTACCAGTTTGTAGTCGATCCTCTTGTGATTTTCCTTGACCCACCCTACAATTATTTCCTCTACTCGATGTATTTGGGCCTCTCTATACCTTTTTTTCGAAATGAGATACACTTTACTTGTTTCATTTGCTTGTTGCCTAATTTCTATCCTAATAAAGATTTGATCATCTTATTCCGAAGCTGGTTTTCTTTTGGATTTCTTTTCGTTTTCAACTCGTCTTTTGGGCTATTTCTGTATTCCATAAAAAATGCTGGAGATGGAGATAAAAGTAACATAGTTATTATGTTATTAAATTTAGTACAACTTATTATAAAAACTGTTCAAAATGACCACCGTTGTTTCTACATCAAAGGTTAATTTGGCGAAGAAAGTTAAAGGACGCCCTTTGCAGTTCTTGAGAGCAAATTTTTAAAACATTTATGGCATTTTGGATATGCCTCCTCAACTCTTTTTCAGTGTTAGATGTGGAAGCAAACACTGTTGTTTTCAGAGTGCCCCAAAGATAATACTCGCAAGGTGTTAAGTCTGGTGAATGTACAGATTAGTTAACAGGAACATTATCCCCTCTACCGATCTATCGAGGAGGGAATCTTTGGTTCAGATACTGTCTGACATTTACAGTGAAATGTGGTGGAGCGCCATTATACATAACCCACATGTTAGCTCTAAGTAATAAGGGCACATCTTTCAATAACACCAGTTTTGCAAAAATTCTAAATAAAATGGATAGAATAATAGGGCCAATAATAATGCTATCAATGATTCTAAATCCAACATTGGTGCGAAATTCATGCTGATAATGTTTCACTTTGATAGCATGAGGACTTACTTGAGCATACTATGTTCATTATGACTATTTATTATTCCGCTTCCAGTAAAATAGAATTGGCAGGTACAATGATTTAAAGATCAAACTGAAATTACAGTCAACCTACAAAATCAGAGACTACTAGCACTGTTAAGTATTTAAAAATTTTTTTTGTACCCAAACCGCTCATTTAATCAAATTTCTACAAGAGGCCCAAAAACTTCCAAATGGTATCACCTATCAAATTAAAATGAGTTGTCATTATTGCGCTAAAGAGGAAAAAGTTATGAACGAATATTATTACCATACTTACATCAATTTTGTAGGAGTTGTAAGTTTAAATAACACTCTATATAACATCAAAATGTGTAGATTGAAATCAAAAGTCCACACCCCAAAAATAATCAAATCGAATTATTTACAAAATTCAAAAAATTTTCACCAACTTTGAGGCCATCTACCGGCCAAACGAAGCGATTTCGGATATAGGTGAATTAGCCTAATCTGCCTATTTTGAATCCACGAATCTGTGGTCATCCATTGTAGGTACATGCTATTTTGGGACACCCTGTAAATTCATTTAGTATTTATTGATACTATTTATTTCGATTTGATACAGTTTTTTTCTCAATGTGATGTTATTGCAAACTTATAGTAAATAGACTTTAAGTCAAATCATTTCACATTGTGGGGCTATTAAAAAAATATATTTATACAACTCCCTCACTAATACACCTCTCAGATTCGCTTCTGACATTAATTAGGAAAGAAATTAAATCGAAACACGCGCAAATTACGAAAACAATAACACCGCCGCAGGCCCCGAACGGGCGTTTAGTACAAAGTTCAAATTTAATTGTCTGAAGAAAGGCGATCGCAATTATTCAACTTTATTTATAGGGTCGCAGGGGGCGGCGGCGGCATTCCATCGTGGATTGCAAAAACCCCCGTGTTAATTATTTCTAGGTTTTGGCGAATTAATAGCCGAAATGTCTGGGCTGCGGCGCGGAGCCGCGAGGGGGCGCTGGGGGAGCCGAGCGGTCGGGTATTACGGCTAAAGTTAGCACTAATCTGATTACTGGGTTACAGCAATCGGGTGCGCGATTAATCGGAAACTTCCAACTACCCATGGCCGTTTAACCGCCCCCCGCACCGCCACCTCGCCCCCCGCAAACTGTGTAGCAATTGCCCTCTGCAAATAAATGACACTCGCAATCAGACACACAACCTAACATTTCATGCTAATAGGAGTAAATTCGCAGGCATTTCGTAAGTTGTTGGGCGTCCCAACAATGCGAGTTATTCCGGTAATGAAGTTCGGGAGTTGGGACAGGGTCACCGTGACGTTTCCAGTGTTTCTTTGGTGTCATTTAGCTGGATACTCAAGTTGGTCTCCAGAATTTTACGCAGATTTTATTTAAAAAACTACGTTTTCTTGTTGAAGAATACCTTGCGAAGAGAGAGAGACAACCTATTTGAATTTTAATAGGGCGTTGCCATTTTCAGATCAATTCTGCCCGAACTTCCGGCTTCGTTCAACCTTCAACCAACCAACACTTTTACTACTGTTTCTGTTTCACGTCTACCTGATCCTGATGGTCCCCAGTACATCGCTCTTGCGTTTTAGTGATACATACAAGTGACAAAATTTGCGAGTGCCTTCTTTATGACCTACTGAGATGGCTTACCTCTTATATTTTCAACAGGTCGCAATTGGTAACTATTAGTGGTTACAAATCTCCCTTCTACGTTGTAATGTCAGGTGTTCCTCAGGGATCACATTTGGGACCATTATTATTTTTAATCTATATCAACGATATCTGTCACTGTTTAAAATTTTGTAAATTTTTACTCTACGCAGACGATTTGAAAATTTACTCTCAAAGAAATAATTCCGATAATTGTATTGCTTACCAAGAAGATTTAAAAACTCTTTCTTTGAATACTGTAGATTGAACAAGCTTCAATTAAATTTAAGTAAATGTTTTAATTTGTTTTACACGTAACCAAAATATATACTCTAATCATTAAAACTTTAATATGAATATTTTAAATCAAGTTGAAAAAATACAAGATCTTGGGGTTGTCTTTGACAGAAAAATGAGTTTCTCTTCACATATTGATTACATAACTTTAAAAAGCTACAAAATGTTTGGTTTTATTGTCAGAGTTTGCAGAAACTTGAAATCAGTATTTGCTATTACATCTATTGTATGGAGTCCTCAATATTCCATATATAAGCCTCGACTTGAAGCTTAGATTTATGAGATATTTACACTACAAGGAGAATGGTGTGTATTATTTTCATTGTAGCTCGATGATACGAAATCATTACCATATTATTTCATTGGAGAATCGAAGAATTATTGCCGAAGCAGTATTTTTGTATAAGCTTCTTCATGATTTTATCGATTCTCCAGATTTATTAGCCTTGATCTGTTTGCATATAATAATAATAATAATAATATCTCTACTTCTCATTCTAACCACGAGAATTAGCCCGGCATATTATTATTAAGCAGGCCGCATTTGCGCCCAGGAACGGCTTATGTTGGTAGGCCCTAACCACCATTCAGTGCAGGAATGAGGAAAACCTGAAAAACCTCATTAATTAAGGGGATGGTCAAATGCCAACCGGTGTCAATCTCCCACATTGACCCAAACCAACATTCTTCCACCCTACCATACCAGCACAGGGGGTGCCAATTCTCCGTACAAGCATAGCTAATCTATAGTCAACCGGTCGCGGGAATCGAACCTGGGCAGAATTAGCACACATCGATTTAAGTACTGACTCCTTAAACCGTGCGGCTACCGACCGATATAAATGTATATACCACAACATGACTTTAGAGTAAATGCACTGTTTCATAATTCTGGTCAAAACTCTCCTATAAACAGAATATGTAGACATTTTAACTTGTACTATGGTACTCTAGATATCTTTCACACCTCGCTCACTAGTTTTAAAATATCTTTAAAGGGAACTATTATTGTAAATTAGCATTTTCTATTATAGTAATTATTTCTGTACTTCTATATTTAATTAGCTTTAAGTAATTTGCTGACATTGTTTGTCCCCTTCTCCATAAATAAATAAATAAATAAATAAATAAATAAATAAATAAATAAATTACTTTGTTGCACTCTAAATAGCATTTGTGGATTCTGTTTAATTTCATTACAATGATGTTCTATTCTTGCCATCAACTCTTCTCTTGTATAAACCGGAGTTGAATACACCAATTCTTTTAGGTAACCCCACAAGAAGTCAAGGGTGTTAAGATCTGGTGACCTAGGTGCTCATAAGTGTGGTCTGCCCTCATTTAGTCATACAAGACACACATCAGCAAAGATTCATAGTTATGTATGGGCAGGAATAATCGGTAACCAATTAATAGGCCCCTTTTTCTTATCGGATAGATTAAACGGTGCCGGATATTTGAACTTTTTACAACACGATCTAAATCTACTACTAGAAAATGTGCCATTGCAAACAAGACAGGACATGCATGATGGGACACCGCTCCACTTCAGTCGTGAAGTTAGAAATTACCTCAACGCAACATTTGGTGATAGGTGGATTGGGCGAGGCGGACCACACTTATGGGCACCTAGGTCACCAGATCTTAACCCCCTTGACTTCTTCTTGTGGGATTACCTAAAAGAATTGGTGTATTCAACTCCGGTTTATACAAGAGAAGAGTTGATGACAAGAATACATTGTAATGAAATTAAACAGAATCCACAAATGATATTTAAAGTGCAACAAAATAATCTTAAATGAATAAGGAAGTGCATTGAACTAGATGGAGGACATATCGAGCATTTACTGAAGTAACCTCTTTTAATCCATGTTTCATTCTTAACTTTTTTCTGTTGCGTTGTGTCCCCGGTTGTGGCTATACACAAAATACAAAAATTTAATTATCTTGACAACCGTTCATTTTTTCATAAGTCATAAAGTATACCTTTTTTGGAAAAAAGTAACAGGGCNATCTTTAAAGGGAACTATTATTGTAAATTAGCATTTTCTATTATAGTAATTATTTCTGTACTTCTATATTTAATTAGCTTCAAGTAATTTGCTGACATTGTTTTGGGCTATAAAACCTTGTGCCTTTGTCCCCTTCTCCATAAATAAATAAATAAATAAATAAAACTACAGAGCCTTCATATGATTACGATGATTATAAGCCACGTGACCCTCGACCATAGGCATTCAACATTGGTAATGTCAACTAAAAATTCCTTAACTTCAGTGGAGTAGTTGAAGTAGTTAAATAAAACTGTTTTTAAAATTGATTAACGTGAACTTTTGATCTAAAACTATATTATATAAAACATATAATTTAGTATTCCGCTTATGAAAAATATGTTTTGAATAGATATTTTACTTTTTGTTAACGATGAGCGAAACAGAGAAAATATGTCAGGATTATATTATGTATTAACACTTATCGGAATATTGAGAGAACCTCATGAATACCGATCGCATTGTCCTGGAATACGAGCTGCTGGTTATTTCTCCTTACACCGGGCTTTCGGCTTCCATTTTCTTTTCAATTTGTAGGACCAGCGCACAGATGAGTATCGGTGTGATTTTATCTTTGTTATAGCTTTCCGGAGTTTAGTTTTCGTTGGACGTACCTACAATATCCTTTTACGCTTTTATTACAGCAAAGGGTACTACTGCAAAATCCCGACATATTTTCCTGAATAGGTCAGAATGAGTAAAACGAAAAATTTATGCTATTTACGGAAAAAAGCACACTTGACAAAAAGTTTTGCTTGTATTTAAAATGAGGTTATCGTGGAGAGTGTTAATATTATATATTGTATATTGCATATTGTATATTGTATATTGTATATTGTATATTGTATATTGTATATTGTATATTGTATGTTGTATATTGTATATTGTATATTGTATATTGTATATTGCATACTGTATACTGTATATTGTATATTGTATACTGTATACTGTATACTGTATGCTGTATATTGTACATTGTACATTGTACATTGTACATTGTACATTGTACATTGTATATTGCATATTGTATATTGTATATTGGATTGTATATTGAAAGTTAATATTGAGATTAATAATTTGAGAAACACCTTTTTATCCAGTATTACTGTAGTTTTCATAGCATTCTTATTACCGTGGTTTATTTTTACATCAGTTCAAAATGACCAGTGCATATAGCAACGCAAATTTGATGGGCATTATTTTAATTTACGGTGAAGCTAGACAAAATGCACTTTTCAGTTACCTATTGGACTTGCATTTAGAAACATTTGATTTAATAATTATTCCTTTATATATCGGAACACAAACTAGAGCACATTAAATTATATGAAACGAAATAATCATATGAATATATTCCGGTATAAAACTAATACAGGCAGAAGTAATTACAGTACATGAAAAATTCGTCAACACGACGAAAAATACGACCTGCCTTCCGATTCCATAAAATATACCGTTCTACTTTTGTTACTAGGGCACATCTAAATCATAAAAAAACATATGAAAATGTTTACAAAGGCATAAATTCACATTTCGTAACTCGTGTAGTAATTTTGCTGTTTTGAATAATAATCCGCGTCAGCTTCAACAACCACGTACACACAAATGTGTTACAATTTATTTTTATTTTGATTAGGTCAGGGTTAATATAATATACGTAATTTGTGTGTTATGATGTATGTAGGACGTAAATAAGGATATGTATACACATACATACATTAAAATATCGTTACTGTCACGTAAATAAAGGCAAAACGGATTGGTATCTAATGAATAATGATTCAATGTACATTTTGTAAATTAATAAATTAAAAGGCAATGTTATTGTAGCCTGAAACCAAAAGAAATGCCTGTCTTCATATGAAGAGAGTAGCTTTAAATGGGGGTCAGTTTTCTTAGGGTTCCCCAGAATACAAATTAGAAATTATTATTTTTTTAATGTAGTGTTTAAAACAACAGTATGAAACTGAGAAGCAGAGAGCGAAATTGCAATGGCAAATAAAACCAGATTGCTCTTGTATGACTTTGCAACGTGTTATTTTAAAGTCACCATATTTTTCTTTTGTCATTTGATGAATATTAAAAATATTATCGAATTTTCTTAAAAAATATATATTTTTGCGTGATCTATTAAATTTTAAATATGATATGTGAATAGGTATAAGCTCCTAATTGTAAACAAAAATAAGTTATGTATTAACATAATTATTTTTGCTCTTTATAAGGCGCACATAAAATAAAATAAATAAAAATATTTTATTAAAATTAAAATTAAAATATTTTCTTTGTAAATCTATGTCAATGGTATCTCCGACAATGATCTAATTGATCAGCCAATTTAACGACAATTTAATTTGACACCAAGACGGGCCTCCACATAGAACCAGAGCAGTACGAAATTATTTAAATAATAGGTTTGATTTGTGGATTGGTAATGGAGGAAATATTCAGTGGCCTTCAAATAGTCCAGACCTTACACCCTTGGACAGTTTTCTGTGGGGTTGCTTAAAAAACGAGGTTTATAAGGAAACTAGTGTAAACTTAGATGAACTAAGACATAAAATTGATCAATGTATACAAAATTTAAGTGAATTTAATTCCCATTTCATATTAATTGCAGTTCTGAAAATTAATGAGGATTTTACGAAGTGCATCAATAATAATGGCGGCCATATTGAGCATCTGTGGCCATTTGTGTTTTAGTTGATTTTTATTAATTAGGTATTAAAATTCTGTTAAAGGTAAGACTTGTTAAAGTTAAGAATGATTTTTATTATTATTATAAAATAAACGGATAACTTCAAATTCTTCGTTCTCACTAAACATTATTTCTTTAAAATAGTTTGTTATGAGAAATAAATTAATGATGATAAATAAACTTCTGTCAAAGTCATTTGTTTGTTCCGCGTGCCTCGTCCACAGCCACTGCGATCCGTCAGACATAAATTTTCCTCTTGTTTTTTCAAAAATAGTTTTAAACTGAAATATGTCGAAAAGTCCTAGATCAAACAGTAACATATTATATATTTTTGAAAAGAGAAAAATTTAACGAAGTTAAGTATGCACTAGTATATAGGGATTTCATTATAAGAAATTTTTTTCTTTAATTTAATGATTTCCATTATTCAATTGTTTTTCCTAATACTACATTATAAAAATTCATAAAAAAAAGTTGAAACTTTCTTATTAAAAACTTTTCTGTAATTTCAATAGTAAACTCACAATAAGTTGTCAGATTATAGTGACTAATCCTGTACATTTACTATTAAAAACTAATTTTCTTAAATATCATGAAAAAATTGCAACCTGGCAACACTGTACCATTTCCAAACTTATAGTGAACAGACTTCTTTAATATTTATTGTATTATTACGAGGTCCAATTTTACTACCGTTATAGAACTATCAAGAACTAATACCCTCATCCCGTCTTTATTACCCGCCTTCCGAAATGAGAGAAACGTTAGTCAAAACATTCCGTGATAGCGCCTCGATAGTGTCCGATAGTCTCATTTTTATCGGATCCCCAATAATCGATCAACCCTCCCGGCACGCTGATATGTTTGTAATAAATAGTTTACGAAGTCGACGAACTTTGATATTATGATAAATTGGATATCCCGGTCTTCTCATGTAGAGAAATAATTGACACGTCAGGAAAGATCTTAAAGATATCGTCTGGCACGGTGAGGATTCCCCCGGGGCCGGAACGGAACAGCACATGCCTCGCCCTGGCACTAAATTGAATTCGGAGTATCCACCAGGAGAATGTTTGCTAAGGTAGTAATTGTCGAACGCTCCCGGCTGGTCAGACAATGGACGCGAACTCGTTTTTTTACATGCCGATCCATTTAGGTCTGGATTTAAATAGGCTGCTTTGGAATGTGTTCGGTTTAATTCACCGCTCTTTCCAATTACCTATCTTACAACCTATAACCGCCATCGTTCTTTTTCACTCGCTTAATAATGTACTTTTCGAAGGAACGCGTAGAGATATTGTTAGGGATTAGCGCATTTTCAAAAATGGATGTAACAAAAATGACCTTCACACTAGGAAGGAGTATTTTTATATAGTATTTTATATAGTCAAGAATAACGTGTACTCGAAAAATCATCAATAAGACAGTTACATTGTCCCGTGACACTGTATGAATTACTGGCATGCCGTTTGGTCTTTGTGATGACCACTCGTAGTAGCATTTTATAATCGAACTTTTATCCACACATATGAAACGTCTAAAGTGATATTTTATCCCCTAGTGGAATAATGTAACATTATTTCACTAGTAGAATAATGAAAAAATAATAAAACTATAATAAATCAAATTTAATTTATTTACTTATTAACATTAACATTTACATTTATAGTAAAAGACATTTCGTTTTTTGTTTTATCACATTTAACTTCCATTCCGTTAATAACAACCCTTGTAGCATCGTTGCCATCATTTTCGGAACATCTGCCGAAGTTTGTGAAGAATCTGCACAAGTTACGGATATTTCTTCTTGTAAGGTTCTGTCACCGCCGTTCTTGATGGTGAAAATTCGAAATATTTGAAATTATTCAATTTTCGTGGTTGAAAACAGTATTGCATTGTCGAAACCAAGAGAGTTGCATGAACAAAATTTGGACAGGACATAGCTAATACAATGCGAAACATCGCCTTAATGTTAAAAATGCTGTCACCGCCGTTCTTGGTGGTGAAAATTCGAAATATTTGAAATTATTTAATTTGCGTGGTTGAAAACAGTATTGCATCGTCGAAACCAGGAGAGTTGGATGAACAAAATTTGGACAGGACAAAGCTAATACAATGCGAAGCATCGCCTTAATGTTAAAATTGCTGTCACCGCCGTTCTTGGTGGTGAAAATTCGAAATATTTGGAATTATTCAATGTTCGTGGTTGAAAACAGTATTGCATTGTCGAAACCAAGAGAGTTGCATGAACAAAATTTGGACAGGACATAGCTAATACAATGCGAAACATCGCTTTAATGTTAAAAATATACATAAATATACGTCCAAAAATTAAAAAAACGGTGACGTATAAAACTAGGGTGACGTATAAAACCTTACCAAAACTGCAAAAATAATTTTAAACTATAGTATTTTGTTCGGTTTTCGAACAACTTTGTTAAAATAGTCTCGAATAAAAGTTAAAAATAAAGGTACTTACCTCCAGACAAATTTGAATTTTCTAATTTTTTTTAACGTTTTATATATTTTGTGACACATTTGACCAGTTTTTGTCAACAATAACGTGCTCTTGAAAAATCAACAATAATAAAGTTACACGAGTGCAGTACTTCATCCGGTATGAGTTATTAGCATGCCGTTTGGTCTTTGTGATGTCCACTCGTAGTGGCCAGAAAACATGTCAAGTGTAAGTGACATATAATTTACCTGACCGAGTGATTCTATCTTATAGTNACATTGTCCCGTGACACTGTATGAATTACTGGCATGCCGTTTGGTCTTTGTGATGACCAGTCGTAGTGGCATTTTATAATCGAACTTTTATCCATACATATGAAACGTAAAGTAACTTTATTTCACTAGTAGAATAATGATAATATAATAACCTATAATAAATCAAATTTAATTTATTTACTTATTAATATTAACATTTACATTTATAGTAAAAGTCATTTAGTTTTTTGTTTTATCACATTTAACTTCCTTTCCGTTAAAAACAACCCTTGTAGCATTGTTGCCATCATTTTAGGAACATCTGCCGAAGTTTGTGAAGAATCTGCACAAGTTACGGATGTCTCTTCTTGTAAGGGTCTGTCACCGCCGTTCTTGGTGGTGAAAATTCGAAATATTTGAAATTATTTAATTTTCGTGCTTGAAAACAATATTGCATTGTCGAAACCAAGAGATTTTTCACTCCACGTGTTCGACATTGTTAGTCAATTTCTGTTTCTTTCTCGTGTTATTTACCAGTAATTGATGTTATATTTAATGTTGTATATTGTTATGTCGAACTTATTAAGATTTTCAACGTTTCCTAAATATTTTTTGGTATCTAAAATTTAACGAATAGCTCCGATGATGACTATGTAGTCGAAAGCGCTCAGCTAAGATTTTAATAAAAAAAATTTATACACATTTTAACATACAAATTTCTTTGGCTTTTCTTTTAGAAACCAAAAGAGTTGCATGAACAAAATTTGCACAGGACATAGCTAATACAACACGAAACATCGCTTTAACGTTAAAAATGCTGCCACCGCCGTTCTTGGTGGTGAAAATTCGAAATATACATTTTTCTTGGATTTTCCTTGCAATATCAAGTTTGTTAGATACTTTCATGCATTTTCATCAAAGTCAGATAGAACTGTGTATTAAATAATAATTGATAATAAACAACGTACCATAGCAGCCAGTAGATATAATAAAACCTACCACGTTTCATTGACTACTAGTAAGAAATATCAAGTCGTGCGAATATTTTTTTTATTAAATTTCAATAATTCTGACTCCACAAATATGATTGTGATGTGATTATGGATAAAACGTTGTATTGCATTCGTGTTTTAAGTAGCATTTTATCCACTTAAGAATATTAAACGCTCTCGCGTTTAAACATTCTTACAATAAAATAACTATTATTTGCCAGTTCTATTTCCATTAAATCCACAGAGTTACAATTACAACAATGTGCATATATTTAATTTTAAACTATGTATAGTATTTTAACTTTGTTAAAATAGTCTCGAACAAAAAAAAAGGTACTTAGCTCTAGACAGATTTGACATTTTCTATTTTTTTAACGTTTTATATAGTTTATGACAAATTATAAATTTTTGGTCAACAATAACGTGCTTCTAAAAAATCAACAATGAGAAAGTTATGCGAGTGCAGTACTTCGATGACACTATATGAGTTATTAGCATGCCGTTTGGTCTTTGTGATGTCCACTCGTAGTGTCCAGAAAAAATGTCCAGTATAAGTAACATGTAATTTATCACGATAGAGTGGTTCTATCTTATAGTTATGTTTCTATTAAGCCCACAGATTTACAACAACAACATTATATGTTTAATTTTATTCTAATAACAATAAAATACACCAAAGAATTTGGTAAAATGACAGGAGTTTGAATGAAAATATATCAGTCCTGCATCCTACAATGGAAAAACAAACTGCAGCTGCAAAATAAATTATCCTGCAAGCGCTACAAAGAATTCTACACTGATGCGGGTATTATAGCGTTACTTCTCCAGCGGACGAGAAGCTACTAGATCTTAATTTCTAGCCAGTATAACTTCCAGTGATTAATGGGACTTCAACTTATAAACGTCTAAAAAATAAATGAATTCGGTAAATATTAAAACGTGCCAGTAAATTTATATGCAGGACTCATATAAATCTGCTAACACCGCTACCAAGTTTAATTGTTATAAATTTACATACTGGAGAAAGTTTGCGCCACGTTGTGTAAACAAATTTTAAATAATCCATACTAATTTGGTCTTGTTGGGCGCAGTCGGCGTTTCCGTTCCGCGGTGGGAGGGGAGGGGAGGAGGGAAGAAAGATTCATTTTTTATTCAGTTATTATGTAAAAACGCAGTAAACGGTTAGATTTCGGATCTCAAATTAGTCGGAAAAACAAGGCGGGAGTGCCTTAATTTCTTCTTCTACGCTACGTTTTGAAACAATGTTCCTTGATATTGTCATAAATTGTGATATTTGAAATTCAGAAAGCGAGTATATAAAGGCTGGAAAAAATAGTTATTTTTTTAAATTATTGTTATATATCAAATATTAATGTTAATAAACTTTGTACTTTGATTTGTCTGGTTCATTTATACAAGTAGTCCAGTCATTGAAGGTAAAATACGGCGCTCCTGTATAATTTTCCCAAACAGCACCGATTTGCACCAAAATTTGGATTTAGGTTCTCCTTACCCTCTACTCCAAAGTTGACCCAGTGCCGTGGGGTGCTTTTTATTTTTTAAGGGTGAAAAGTACCCCTATTCTGAAATAATTATAGAATTGTAGATTCGAGCGTGTAATAGGTTGAAATCATCTTTAAATAAGTAATTGTGATGAATTGAAAATTGTCAATCCCTAAAAACCACCCCCTATGACAGGAATCATTAAAAAATAATGTTGAAAAATATTATTCAGCAACTTAATAATAATAATTTAATCATATAGTGATATTAAATTAAGATTTTTTTACTGTTTTAATTTTTTATTATTTATTTATAAGTTTCAACCCTTATAAAAACCACCCCTTGCAAAAAAAAACAAAAAATAAAAGTAAATTTTTTTACTTCAAAATATAATACAATCTTTTTATTATTTAAAATGTAATGTATTTACTTTATCAAACCCCCAAAAAAAACTGCTAATTAAAATTTGCAGTCGAAAATAGGGAAAATAAGAATTTTATTTTTATATGGATTTTAATTTTTTTATTTTTATAACAAATATTTTTTTTATTGCAAATAACATAAATAGTCAAAAATGTAAATAAAATAAAATATAGCTATAATTCATCAATGCTTCGATATACGTGTTCTGATATCTCCAAAATATGTGATTGGTTTTTTACCCATAACTCGCTTAGTTTTTATGCTATTAAGCCCTTCAGAAAACCACTTTGTATGTTTTTTTCAAGGGCTATAAGATCAAATAAGTTACATTTTTTTTCAGCTCTTATTTTTGTAAGGGTTTGATCTGAAAGGGCATGAAGTTGATATTTACGAACATATGCAAACTTTAAACGGCTACATCGTACTTAATTTTTATCCTACAGAAAAAAAAAACTAAATTTTAAAGAAAGCAAAACCTACAATGTTGTGCTCTACAAAATTTTGCGTATCGTTAATAGGTTTTGAGTTAATTTGAAGGGAAGACAATTTTTTCCAAAAATACAAAAATTCTCTTCAATTCAAACTCAACTTTTTCAAAACTAAGCACTTTAAACCGGTCAAACTGCTAGAGCGTATTACAAGTGCATAAATAAAGTAAATTGTAAAGTGGTAACGATTATTTCAATTTTTTCAATTCGGGTGGTAATTAGGGGGTGATTTTCACGTTTTTTGTCGCCGAAAACAATACGGATCAACTTTATTTTCGTCATAACTCGCTTAAGTTTGATGCTAAGGACTTTTCTAAAAAATAAAAATACAAGTTTTTTCAAGCACTTTAAAAAAGGTTCAATGAATATTATCTGAAAAATGCATTGGTTTTTGGTCATTTTACGTTCAAACTTTCAATTTTGGCGTTTTGACGAATAAGAACCAACATTCAACAAGCTATTACTCCGCTTGTATTGGGTCTACAGACGCCATAAACACACCATTCTTTGTTTTTGTTTGTTTGATAAAACACTTACTTTTTGAGTTATTCGCGAAAAACCGACTGAAAATGTTTTTTTTTTTTTTGATTAAAAAATTTACACTCGCGAATAAGTCGAAAAGTATTGACTTTCAGAAGAAACTTTATACAACAAAAGTTGCTTAGAATTAGTCAAAATATCCATTCCTGGAGTCATTTTCAATTAAACATTTCACCCACGAGAAGGGGCGGCATCCACCCCCAGAGTAAAAGCAACCCCCGGGACAAGGTCAACTTTGAAGTAGAGGGTAAATAGAACCTAAAGCCAAATTTTTATGAAAATCGGTGCTGTTTGGTAAATTTTTTCAAATTGGCAGCGGGCTTTAGTCCCATAAGAAAAGCATAGAACCCCCCTGCGCTCCTCACTTCCCTGGGACCCCGATATACCTCCTTAAACGACTTTACAGTTGTTTATTTTTTGTATTTATTTTACATTGAGGGATTGAAACACTGTAGCGTTGCGCTGGGACGTATTTTTTTACTTAAAAAGAAAATTAAAACTTTTCCATCACTCCCCGCAGAAACGACTTCACCCCGACGCTATAAAAACACTCCCCCTCCCTAAACTTTCCTCTAAATTATGAAGTTAACTAATAGGATTACTTTAAACTAATAACTTGACAGCTTGACAATTTTTAAACACAATGAAGTTACTAGCTCCCCGCGGGTGATCGTCGCTCCCCATTTTCGTTATCAAGACTCGGGAATCTCGAAATGTGAATACTTGTTCGGCAATAAGCCATATTAAACCGTTTATGTAGGGCTAATAGGCTTAGCATAAATTTCACTAACGTTCGAACACAAATATATACTTACAACCTTAGCAATATAATCCGGCGTTCCCGTAAAGGGTATCAATGTATAGGTAGGCAATCTCCAATGGAAGGAATTTAATATGGAGCTTGAGGAATTGCCTGACTTAAGTGTCAGTCTCCAAATATGTGAGCGATATGGTATCTGGGAACGATTTAATTTCCCTGTAATTTAAACCAACTACGTAAGTACTAGACGATTCAGAAACACATTAATTAGTAGAATTGGAAGAGTTGTGACAGAGTTGGGATCCTTGACGTCAAAGCACGTTTGAGTTTGATACACTTACAGTAACCAAGTAAACTGTGGTTTTGTTTTTGGGCCA
Source organism: Anoplophora glabripennis (assembly GCF_000390285.2). Lineage (NCBI taxonomy): Eukaryota > Metazoa > Arthropoda > Insecta > Coleoptera > Cerambycidae > Anoplophora > Anoplophora glabripennis. The sequence continues at coordinate 935,739 of NW_019416253.1, forward strand.
TTTCTGAGAGCTCAGTGTATTAATTTTACACATTTTTTCTACAGGTGGATTTGGTATTGAGCTCAATGCGCTTATAGTACCCGAAGATCAAGAAACATCATAAAACCATAGGAATTTAATCTAGCATCCAATCAGATTTAACTAGTATGAAATATAAAAATTAAACTATTGGGTATACTGAACTTACTATTCATCATGTTGAGAGAGACACAGAAGCTTTAAATAGTATATTATTCTCCATTGTTGACAGAAATATAGGAAAAACGAAGATTAATAACGTCTATCCAAACATTCTTTAAAAGAAAAGTATAAATTACATTGTAAATCGAAGAAATTGCAGAATCCGCCAGAATACACAGGCCGAAAAAAAATGTTGGTTTTTATATAAGACCTATCATCTACAGAATTTGATGTGCTGAAACTGCAAAAAATCTGTGATTTTTGCCCGTTTTTTTTTCACAATTCGCAGAGAATTAAAAAAAATACATAAAATAGGTATGTTTTTGGTCGCAAATTACTTGTAAAAAACTGAAATGAGCATAGCTTTTAGTATTTTGAAAAAATGCCAAAAATGAAGAATCTGAATATTACCAATTGATATAAAAACTATTAGCATGTGAATTATCTTAATATATATTGTTATGAAATTTATATAATAATTTTAATTTAATTTTTGTCGATTTTTATGTATTGAGTATTGTTTTTTTTTTATATTTAGATTAACTGTAAATTGTTGAATACAAACCTTTCTTCTATTCAACTCGTATATTAATTTTTTTTATCCCTTGCTAGCTGTCACTCTGAGATATTTGTTTTAAATTGAATCTCAGGAGTCGGTTCTGTGTCATTCATTCTTAAACTCGCTCAATGCAGCACGCCAGAAAATATAGTTTTAACAATTTTATACAATATTTATTAAATTTAGTTAAGGAGATTATAAGAAAACAAATTTTCAAATGGTTGGCTTTAAATCAGAAATGGATTTGTATAAATGAAACATTTTGTTAGTTTGAACAATCATAAAGAATATTTTTGGTTTTTCTGTACCTTTCCTTATCCTACAACAAATTCTCTTACAATACAAAGACGGCTTGTTTCCTTTTTATTTTCAAAATTTTTACTGTTTTAATTCTGATTGATACTACTGTCACCACTCGTTTGTGTATTGTATTGCATATCTTAACCTATACAAATTTAATTCACAATATTTGACGTTTATAACTAAAATTGCCGTCCCTTTTAAACACTTGTTGTGAGCTCGTTCTATTTTGGGGATTTTAAAGCAAATTTTTTAAATTACTTGTATGGAGTTTTGTTCAGGTAAGTACTGTTATATTACTTTATCCTTTTATAAGGTATACTGTATTAATACTTTGTTATTTATAAGCTATAGCTATGAATTAATACTTTAGTGCACTTTATTTTTTTTAATTTTAGGTACCTGTCGGTTACTTCTTTCCTTGTTGGAAACGCTGACGATGTCTGCTGTACCATTTATGGATCACTGGAATACCTCTCCGGATACTGCCTAATATTTGTTGCACAATTTTTTCTTCACTGTCGACTTTCTTTATGTGGATTTTGTATACAAACCATTTTTGATGTTACTGGTAAGTTTTAATTTACTTCTTGACTGTTTTTTCTTGAATAATTTAATTTTTTTGTTGGAACTACTTCTCCTCTCTAGCTTTTTTAAAAACCCAAGCTGTAACTAGTCAATAAACAATTGTTTTTTTCACCTTCTGGAAATTTCTAGAGTTTATTTTTCCTTAAGGGGACCTTAAGGAAAAATAAACTCTAGAAATCTTTCTTTTGATATATGTCACTCTGGTTTTATATTATGTTTTCTCATAGTATTTCTTATGAACAAATGTCGCTGTCATGCATTATTTTAAAATTTTATTTTATATTTGTGAATTAAATTTAAAATTATCAATTTTGTACTATTTGATATCATTTATAATTACTTTTTTTATAATCAGTCTTTATATTAACAATTTTCAGCTCTTTTATTGTTTGCTATATTAATAATTAATTTTTATTTTTGGTCTAAAGTTCGGTCAAGTAATTTTTCATCCATTACAATATATTTTTTTAGAATTTTTATAACTATTTCTGATATTCTATTCTATTTTTGGAGATGATTCCACCCCCTGAGCGCGCTTAAGGGTGGATTTTCTAAGTCAACATGCTTATTTCAGTCATGAGAATAAATAAATCTTTCTTTGTATCAAGAATCATTCGATAGAAAAATTCACATGCTAACAGTTTTTATTATTTTATTGGTAATATTCAATTCTTCATTTTGGGGGTCTTTTCAACCTCTAAATAGAGTTGATTTTTGAAAATTTTCAAAAAACTAAAAGCTATGCTCATCTTAATTTTTTACGACGAGTAATTTGAGACCAAAAACATATTTTTATCAATTTTCTTTAGTTCTCTGTGAATTGTGAAAAACGGGCAAATGATGACTAAAAAAATTTTCATTGTTTAGATTTTTTATAATCGCTCTTCTGCAGGGTGATTCAAAAATGATAACCAAAAATGAAACCTCGTATTCTTTGGTGAATTTTAAGGGGAGTCCAAAATCTGAGTGCTTTTCTAAAAATTTTCATGATCCAGTGGCGAAGATACAAGATATCGGTGGCATATTTTTCTAAATAAAATAGTACGCCACTGCTTTACGGTAATAACCATGATATTTTCGGATTTGTCTTTCAATTTTCTACAAATTACTAGATACTCTCTTTATGTTTTTCGAAAAAAAGCCTGATTATCGAGTAAAACTTAAAAAACGAACTAAAAACACATTTACATAAATGACATGACATCACTAATCATTCGGTTATTTATTCGAAATTAATAACATTAGTAATCATTTTAATGATTTTATTTGAGTAAAAGCTCAAAAATACCTCCATTTGCACGAGCATAGGCGCGACATCTTTTTAGTAACGAAAATGTAAATTGTTCGAAATTTATTCTTGCTTGAATCTGACGAAAAGCATTATTTATTCTTTCTTCTAATTTCTCAAGTGTATTGAGCACCCCATATCAGCACCCCACAAAAAGAAATCCAGTGGGTTGAGGTCTGGTGTTTCAAATTCATTTTTTAAGTTTCACTTGAAAATCAGGGTTTTTTTTTTCTAAAAACATAAGAGAGTAGTAATTTGTAGAAAATTGAAAGGCGAATCCAAAAATATCATGATTATTGCCATGAAACGGTGGCGTACTATTTTATTTAGAAAAATATGCAACTGATACCCTGTATCTACGCCACTGGAGCATGTAAATTTTAGGAAAAGCCCTCAGATTTGGAACAATGTAATTTGTGCATTAAATTATATATTTTTCATTCAATTTGAAGTAAAAAAATACTGGTAAGGAAAAATTTAAACATTCCAAAGGCAAACTCTCCTCCAAACTGTAAATTTTACCGAAAATCCAAACAGCGGAGTTTTCCAATCCATTTAAATAAATAATCCTCAGTTTCCGTTTTTACCGCAGACTGAGACGTCTGTGACACTGAGACCGTATAAGAAACAACAGAGTCCGTAAATATTTTATAAAACCTCTGAGCAATCGTTAACCGTTTGAATTTTTAACGGGAAATAATGCTAGAATTATGTCCCGAAATTCACGCTTAGAATAATCATTTCCTAAGACGAATTCCAGGTTGCCGCAGCCTTTTACTTCATTTTTGGAATAATTCATGTTGCCTAAGGAAGCCGGTCAATAAATTAGAGGTGTTGGAGGAAAATAATTGGCCCTTATCTATTTTCAGTTTACTTACCTTGTTAGACTATAAATTGTTAATCTACATTCAGCAGATATCGAGAAAATGAAGTTAATTGAAAATTTTCTCGTGCGCAGGAGTTAAGTAAACATAATTTTACAGATATCAGAAGTAAATTAGCAAATTGTATTAAATTATTGATATTATACGCCAACTAAGAAAAAAAATTCACTTGCTTTAATAAATAGGTTGTATAAAATAGAACAGATAAACAATTCAATTTACTTAACATTTTAATTATAAGTTTTATAGAAATTGAAAACACAAGCTTGTGTTGTAAATAGTAAATTGCCTTAATATCATGATAGGTAGAGCAGACGAAGAAATAGTTAGATAGGCTAATAGATTCAGTTTTCAAAAAATAAGTATGATCATGATGGAATATGAAAAATATGAGACACAGAAGGAAAATTCTCTCGGTCAAAGTTATTGCTAAAATAGTGAAATATTTTGAAATATTTTTTCAGTTGTCTATTTTCATAGGGCATAGCCTGCCTTGTTATAGAAACAATAATCTTTATAAATAATCAGATATTTGGAATTAATAAAAAAATAAAACATTGTAATTACCAAAAAAAATTCAAAATATAACAATTACTTTTTTAAAGACAAGCTTGGTATAGTTTTACAATTTAATTTTTGGTATTTAGAGGACTAAATAAAGGATCTTCTAAATAAAGAATCTTGTATAACTTCACTATTTTAGCAATCACTTGAAAACGAAAAAAGATTGACCTCCGATTTGTATATTTGTTTTCCTTAATAAATGCTCTAAGTACCCATGAAAAACAACCTATATCGTTGCATATAATTTTTTTAGTAAACGGATTACAAATTATAATTACAAAACTTTTTTAATTAGCGTCATATACCGTTGCGCAGGAGAATAATATTTTGATTCCCATGTCATAAATATAAATTTTATTAATAGTTCTTTAAAATGAGCCGTCGTTTCTTAAAATCGATTTAGAAGTTATGACAATTTAAAAATTTCAAGAAGGCGTCCTTCATACTGGCGTTGCTTTGGTAATAACAAAACAAAAGTTCAAACAAAACTTGTGAAGGGTTTTGCATTTAAAAATACATAACTTTAATATGGTACGCTTTTCCTGGACACTCTGTATATTTCAAAATATTTTTAAAATGTAGCCGTAATCAATCTACACATGCCCACCTAAACAGGTTTCTGTAACATTTGCCGTTTGGTCACTAGCGACCGAGGCGTTACTGGTGGGCCACCCTGTATACTTCATTTCTCAGATCAGCAGCTACTTTCTTAGTAGATTATTGCGGAGACTCACTACTTTGAATCATTTTTTGAGATTCTAAAAGCTACAAATTAGCTGAAACACATGCCGAAGATTCTCTCTAACAGAAAATCAAGATTGGAAAGAAAATTTGAACGATAACAGTGCTTACACCTTCTCTACTTCTGCTTGTTTTACACTTACAATAGCAAATATTAATATATTGATGTCACGCAAGGAAAATGAGCCTTCTTGTAGTAGTTTTGGTAATGGAATCCAATTTCACAAACCAACTTTTCATTTTAATAAAGATATTAATAAATACTTACGTGTTTAATGTCGTCTTATTTATTACTTAACTGTAATTATTTTATTTCACTAGTGATTAAAAAAATTTGGTCTCTAGTGACTGAAATTTTATTTTAGTCTCTAAAAAACCTGAGAAGCCTGTAAAACACCTGCAAGACTTTAACTGTTGGACAAAATAACGAGCGTTCAAATAAAAACGTGGTCAAGTTGGTTCTGAAAATTTGGACGTAGGGCGTAGCGTATAGCAAATGAACTTAAACGTCATCTGTCAAAGCGCTATATCGCCGCTATCAATTTGAATATTTTCGTTTTAAAAAGCGTTTAAAATGGTGTTTTCTCAAGAACAAAAAGTGTTTATCATAGAGTCCTACTTTAGAAATGGACGCAAGATTGATGGAATATGGAAGTATTCTATTGAGGAATGTTTCATAGAATTTCAAAATCAATTTCCCGGCGTTGTTGAGTACAAAATTTTTCAAAGTGCAGTTCAGCGTTGTGTTAATGTTTTTCGTGAAACGGGCAGTGTAACAAGAAAAGAAGGAAGCGGCCGACCTAAAAAGCGGACTGAAGAATTAAAAGAAAATGTCCAACAAATAATGGAAAATGCGCCAAGAACTTCTGTACGTGTTTTATCACAAATGGTGGGAGTATCAGTCGGTACCTGCCACACAGTGTTAAAAAAAGATTTGCGTTTGTTCTCCTATCGTTTAACTTGTCAGCAAGAACTTCATGAAGTTGATTTTCCGCGACGGGCTGTATTTTGTGAATGGTTTTTAAACAACTACGGTGAACTTCATAATATCACCTTTTTTTCTGATGAAGCCTGGTTTCATTTAAGTGGTTACGTAAACTCACAGAATATGAGAATGTGGTCTTCTGAAAAACCAGATAACTTTTTTGTCGAGGGCCCTCTACACGCTCAAAAAATTGGAGTTTGGTGTGCTCTCAATCGAAGGAGGATTTATGGACCTATTTTTTTTAATGGTACTCTTACTGCGCAAAGGTATAGAGAAGAAATTATCGCTCCTTTTGTTAACCAGCTGGAAGAAAACGAAATTACAAACTTTTACTTTCAACAAGATGGCGCAAGGGCACATACGGCAGGCGAGACGATGAATATGTTGAGGGAAGTTTTCCAAAATCGACTAATAAGTCTCAATGCTGAACATGAATTTCCACCGAGGTCATGTGATATTACGCCGTGTGATTTCTTTTTGTGGCCTTACCTTAAAAACACTATTTTTGAACTGCCTATTCCTGATTTAAACCATCTGCAGGCTCGACTTATAGACAAGATTCGTGAAATTAACAATACCCCGAGCATCTTAGAAAATGTCTTTAATTCTTTGAGGAACAGGTGTGAAAAGTGCTTGGAACAAGGAGGGGGACACTTTCAGCAGCTGCTTTAATTTATTGTTATAACAAGGAGGGGGACACTTTCCGCAGCTCCTTTAATTGTTTGTTATTGTTATCACGATTATTCTTTAAAATAAAGTTATATAGTCATTAACGTTATTGAAACTGACAGCTGCTATACAGCTCGTTGAGAAATGAGGTTAAGTTGGTCGCTATAAGCTACTCCCTACGTCCAATGTGTCAGAGCCAACTTCGACCACGTTTTTATTTGAACGCTCGTTATCTTATCTATAACTAATCTATGTTATGGACCATTATTTGAACCACCAAAATAGGAAAATAGGAATAATTAATTTAGTGTATCTAAAAAATGTATTTTCAACTTGGGTTATGTAAGCGAAATTTTGAAAAAACCACAATTTTCTGTAACACTATAGCAGTTACGCCCTCTAGCGGTGGAGTTACAAACTTAAAAATATTTTAAATCAATTTCTTTTGGCCGTATTTGTTGATAGATTTTTTACCCCATAATCGTAGCACGTCTAGTTTCCTATATACTGCCGCTGCGTACCGTTAATGGATCACCCTGTATATGTTCAGTTCAATTTTAATTTGTTTCAAATCACCGACAACCTGTGTATGACTATTTCGCAGTCCGTTAACATCAACTGTTACCAGCAATCCTCATAGAACTGAAGGAATGCCACAAAATTATCTCTCCCGAAAATGGTAGCATCATAATTCTCACAAATGGGGAAAAAGGCGGTCGGCCGTAATTATTTCACACTTTCGAACGTCATGGCCTGCGTTCCTTTGACGCAAATGAAGCGGACGGGATTTGGGATAAGATTCGCCCATGGCGCATTTTTCTTCCGCCAGAGCATAAAGTTGCGTTAATTTATTGTCTGTTTTAACAGGCAATATTTCCCCTGCTGGAACTATGGGGAACTCAGGAAGTTTCATAATGTACAAGGTATCCCACTATATTTTCCCCACACCCATTATTCTGGCCGTTTCCACGGGGTTTAAGTGATTCTAAAACTGGTGTTGTGCAATTTTTCTTGGCGGAATATAAATCTGTTATTACTTCTGCGGAGCTGAAATAAGTGAAGTTAATTTTCCTTCGATGCGACGTGGCTGGTGAAAGGGGTACGTACAAATATTTCATGTTAAGTTACATAGAAATAATTTCCTGGATTTAGTCGAGTCGCTACTTGTTTGTATCCAGATACAGATATTAATCTAAGAAAAATAAAGCTATTTAATTTTTTATAAATGATATACAACCTTCTTGCTGTAGGTACATTTTCTGATATTCACATGATCTCCGTGATATATCAATGCGAAAAATTAAAGAAGTTGCTCTGGTATAGCGTTATAGACTACAAACCCATCGGAAATTTTCAAGGGGTCATTTGACCCAGCATGAATTATAAATCAATACTACCAATAACTTTAGAAACTATCCCGTCAATTCTTGTTGGTACAGATGAATACACAGGTAAGCTAAACCTGTTCACAAAGGGGGGTGGTTTTCGGCAAAACATTTATGTACGGCATTTCTAAAGTACATAGGTTATACAAAAAAAAAATGAACCCCGACTTAATGCCGTACAAAAATAGTAATACTGGAAGCCAGGAAAATTTTGGCCCGGTTTGTGGTGATTTACGTCAGTACGGCATTTATACTGCAAGTTTCTGATTGATACGTAGATAACTTTTTCTAGTGACGCCATACGTATCTGCTGATACAGGGGTTAGAAATGCCCTCCATTTTAGCCCCCATTGTTTCAAGACATTGAAAAATGTACGGCATCGATTCCATATGATTATTTAACTTTCCAAATAATTCTTAGCAACTATTCCGTCTAAATTATGGTTAATGCAAAAGTTTATAAACAATTACTTGTATTTTGGAAATGAGTTTTATTTTATTTTATTTATTTTTTTTCAATGAGATCATTAATTCCTCTACGGTAACCACTTTTTTGATAAAATATAACCAAAACCTATCGTACTAAATCATGGTTGGTTATAATTAATGACAAATTAAAAATTCGAATTGAAAAACAAATAAATAAATTGCGAACATTTACAATATTTTGAGAATTCCTTGTTATAAACTAAAAATGTTATATTCAAAATATTATGGCTGTAATTGACTTTTCATAAGTAAAAAAATATAAAAAATGCCAATGCGGTACATTTTTAACTAGTGGATTTTACATAGCTGATAATATTTTTCATTAAATTTTTATTACATTTTTAGGTCATAATAACTATACGGCATTTACAAATTTTCATCAGAAATATAACATAAAGAATGAAAATTGCAATGCCGTACATATTCGTGGGAACAATTCTCCGAAACTGAATAAGTCTAAAATGAGTTTTATCCTAATTTCAAGAGAAATTTAATTTATACCGTAGAAATTATGATGGCATTGTCTTTAAGTTAAAAAAAAATGTGTATCGAGAAAATATTTTGAGAAACATAATATTTAATGGCGTCGAAGAAAGAGTTATTTTTAAATAAATATAATAATAAACAATTAAATTTAACTCAATATTCATGAGGATTCCTATATAAATACTTATATTTAAAACAGTACATGTTTTGAAGTAATAGTACCCTCACATTTGCAAAAATTGTGATGAAGCCATTGGCATACAATATATATTTAAAATTAGTAAAAATAATTTAAAAGTGAATTTGTTACAAAAACAACATTACGATTATCGGTTATAAATATGAATAAAACCACATAAAAATGTACACGCGGAAAAGAAAAAAGAGACAGAGAAAGGAGATGTTTCGATGGCCAGCTAGAATTTCGAAGCGGTAATTTTAATTTTAAAATAAAAATAATTCCAAATTTTTTTAAAAATTAATTCAGATTTTTTATTGATTTTTTAATAATAATATTTTAGATTTTGAAAAAAAATACTTATGTAGGTACTTGTGAAAAGAAAAAAATATATAAGCTTTGTAAGCTTTTTAAATTTGAATTTACAAAATTAATAATTTTTATATTGTCCTATGGTTTTTTAACGGCATAATACTTAAAAATTATTTTACGGCTTAAATAATGTTTTAGGTTAAAGGCTGTACAGTAGTAAATAGTTTGTATTAAGAAGAAAATAGTAGTAATAATAAAATCAATTCTTTCAAGTAATACTTATTTGCAAAAATATATTTCAAGCCATTTAGAAACATTTTTTTGTGCGGCATTTTGTTTTTGTTGATTATTGTTGTCAGTATTAACAAAATATATTAATGCCGTACAAAAATTTTTCACCCTGAAACCTTACCTTTCAGAGGGAAATTAATTTTCCTATAGTAAGCACATGTTTCATGAAAAATGTACGGCATGGCCAAAAATATAATTATTTTATAATATAGAATTAAAATTAGTGAATTTGATGTTGGCTCAAATCACCCCCATACGCTACTTACAAATAGAGGGTTGCACCCTGTATTCCTAACCCCTGTATCAGCAAGTACGTACGGCGTCGTTTAAAAATGTCTCTATGTATCGATCCGAAACTTGCAGTATAAATAAAGCAATAATAAGTACTTGTATGCCATTATCAACAAAACACCAGACATTTTTCCCTTGTCCCTCGCGTTGCATCACGTATGACGACACCTTTAATAAAGTAATAGCTTCGCAGTCACTCCAACCCCTCCCTCGCCTCACTTAAGACGATTGCGCGAAAACACACCACTATATTCTTTCCGCATAGAATCATAAATTTCACCTGTCCCCGAGATCCTTAAAATTTGCAGTCCTTTCAATGTAAAAAGTAATATATTTGTCAACATACTCTTTTGTTAATGTACTGCTCTCATTTCGGAATGATAGATGTAGTCGATGTGCCTATCGCTTGACTTTTGTTGGGTGGGTTAAAAATATCGAAAGTAACGACCAGATAAAGGAATTATTGATAGGTGTATAGAAAATTGTACGAATGCAAATTTAGGTACATGACTGAAGATTTATGCTAACTTATCCAAAAAAGTTATGGAATATACAAGAAAAGACAGAGAAATTTAATCGAAAAGGAAATATATTTAAAAACGAAAATTATTTAAAAATACTTGCAGATGCTGTACATAATAGAGATACGTTTGACCCTTGTATAATATGCGCCACACTATTGATTGGGACACTAAGCAGTTGTCGAACGATTTTCCTTGTTCTGTTCTTCAGCTACTAAAAAAAATTTCCATTAATTCTGCGTTGCTATACGTAGAAACCATTTTCAACAATGACGTAAACAATAAACCACAGTAATAGGAGCATTATGAAAACCACAGTAATACCGAATAAATGGAGCTTTTCCAAAGCAAATCGCAGACAAAATCTTTTGATACATTTTAACAGACACACTACATTTCAACTAATGATATTGTGGGAAACAACTACTCCGCGGAATATACGCCCGGACTGGCATCACATTACACCCCCAATATCTAGTAAATAGCAAGATCGTTACTCGGGAGAGCCACCAGACGTGAACCGGTTTTGAAAACTAAAAAACTAAAAGAAATAACTAAAGTTTTTTTATCGAATTCATACTTTAATTCTTGTACCCTTACTGTGTTTTCTTATGGTTGTTTTGCACTGACTGAATGAATTAGTCAATGAAATTCTTTTTAGCGTTTAGTTTTACACTTTTATATTATAAACTTCGAAAATTTCTTTGACACAAAAAGCTATTAGCAAATTTGGAATCAAGTCTTAATAAATAAAAAAACTAATGAAAAATGAATACATTTCCTTGAATGTAACGTATTAAGAATTGTTATATTTTTGAACAGAATGGAAAAAATACTTTGCCAATCCAAGTATTACTGTTTATAAAAACATAACAGATTCTTGAAGTTATATGAACACATATGTGATGTTTTACGCTTGTCCAACTTATGCAGACACTATAACATTTATTTAAAGCTTTTCTTGCTCTCAATTTCACTCAATTTTACTCAACAATGTATCAATTCCGTACACTCAATTGAGTAAAATATTCACTCTATTAGTATGAGTACAACTAACTTTTTAGGAGTGAAAATATTGCAACAGAAGTGAGTGAATTTTTACTCAAATCCGAGTTTCTACTTTCAAGTGAGTGCCTTTTGACTCCATTCTGAGTACATAAAACCAATTAAGAGTTGACTTTTTCCCTAATATGATTTAAATTTTACTATTATTGAGTCATTTTTTACTCAGACTTGGTTTTTAATTAACTAAATATCGAATGCAAAAATCAATCACTCTTAAATGATTAATTAGGATATACAGTGTTGAAATTAATTCACTAGGCGTTGCCTCCTCCTGTCCTGGCTGAGACCCACCAGCTGAGACCCGCCGCCGCTAGCTAAGACCTGTTTTCCTGGCGATTATGCGTTTCTGGAGCATCTAACGGGCCCATCTAAGCAATATGCAAGTGGTGCCATCTTCATGGCGTCATTCAAATTACTCGAAATTAATATACATATAAACTCATTCAGTAATGAGGACATTTAGCCATTACAATTATTTAAACTTGATTGGAAACAAGAAATGCACAAAAAGTTTTAAAACTGGATTTATCATCATTATTGCTAAATTTTCACTCATCTTTCGTTTTTGCTTCATCGAATGCCAAAGTAGCTAATACCCTCAAAAACAGGCTTCATCGCGCAGCCGTGCCGAGTTATTTGAATACCAGTCTAAGGGCCCAAGCGTCTAATCGCATTCAATTATACCCATGTAATTTCATTAGATAATCCTGGGATAATAACTAAGTAAGCAATGTAGGTGGGAATATTGGAAGTTGACGCCGAGTTCCCCTTACTAAAATCCCACCAGATGTCTTGCGTATCTCAGGGCTTCGACGACAGAACCGGATTTCAAAAATAAATCCCGTTTTACGTGGGCTTTGCTTTACGATCGGATGAAGATGAAATCGAACCGACTATGGCAGGTGATACATAGCTGATAAGTAATAAAATTAGACACGGGGTGTAAGCGTGTGCTCGGGAAAAAATTAAAGGCGAATTCTATGTCAGAAACTAATGAAAAATGTTGTTTTATAGACTGTAAAAAAATTTCACTCAAATTTCACTCAATTTTACTCAATAATGTGTCTGTTTCTATCCACACCCGATTGAGTGAAATTTTCATTCTATTAGTATGAGTACAGCTGAGTAAAACTATTGCTAATGAGTCAGTTTTACTAAAATCCGACTAACTATCAATTAAGTGACTTTTGAATCTATTCTGAGTATATAAAACCAATTTAAAGTTAACTTTTTCTCAAATATGATTTAAATATAACTATTATTGAGTAATTGTTTTACTCAGACTTGGTTTATATTCTCTTTAAATTTTAATTTAAATATGATTGCAATAAAGTCATGAACTGCTAAGCTTGCACAGTGGTTTATACACAGACCTGTTTCAGAGACAATATGAGATACGAGATGATCTAATGGGACCGATGGGAATAGACATAGACAACGCACGACAACCATAGAATGGGATGGGTCACTCAATAATGAGGACATTTACCCGATTTAGTTGCCCTCAACTGCTTTCATACTCAAAACAAACCATATATTTTCATTAACTTTGAACATTTCGCATCTTGTGAATAAAACTTTTTTAGTGAACGATATAATTGGAAAGTTATTAAAAATTTATTGAAGAACTTGATAATTTTAAAGTAATTATAGTCTGTTTAGAAATAAAATAGAGTAATAAAAGCTTATTATGTATGCAAATCGTAAATAAATGTAGTACTCGTGCTTATATTCAATATTTTTATATTATGTATTATCAGTATAAATGAGGTGTACTTTTAAAAAAACTTTGTGCGACCGGGTTGTACTTAATTGTAGCAGGTAGCTAAAATTTAATCCCCGACAATCCGTCTTTGTCTATGCCGCTTCAATTTCTCGGTCCATTTCTCTTATAAGTAAACAATATAAAAACATCATTTCAAAACATGAGGCTACTTTAAGCATCATAACCGGGTTAAGAGGGTTTTTAGTAATTCAAATAAAATTATTCAATATTATTATCAAAATATTTATTTAAATTTAATGAATAGACTTTTATTCTACACAAAAATATATGTATTTTGAAAATTCAAATTATGGTGAGTAAATGTAGTGTTGTATAAATGTACAATAAAGAAAATAAAAAAGTAGGTATATTAAAATTCATCCTCTGAATATTCTGATGAATTATCTCGTCTCCTAGATTGATAACGATAGGTTCCACAGTAACGTCAATTAAATTATCGAGTTCCCACATTTTCTCCTCTTCTTTTTGTACATGATGTATACATCTTTGCCAGTTATCTGCAGTTACTCGTTCCAAGGATTTTTTTAACAAAATTTTCACGTCACTTAATTTAAACGTCGTATTATTTCGCGCTACATCTCCTTTTACCTGCGTCCAGACTAATTCGATTGGGTTAAGTTCACAGTGACAAGATGGTAACCGTAGTACCGTTATTTGGTGATTTGTTGCCATTTCATCGATAACATATTTTTTCTGATCTTTATTAAGATCGACAAGTGTCAAAAGTTCCTTTTTCAGCATATTTGTTTCAAAAGAAATATTTTTTCCGGATAACCATTGAATTATATGGGTTTTCCTCCAAGCAGTCGTAGGCGTACGCTCGGTCTGCCGTGAATGGTAACTGGTAACCCCGGAGGAATAAGATCCAACATCTGTGTAAAATACTCTTCGAAAACATCTGCGTTCATGTCTTCGTGATAGTCACCCGTATTTTTAGATTCAAATAAAAGTAAACCGCCATCTACAAAATCACTGGAACTACCTATATGTGTCACTATTAATCTTCGTCCTTTACCTGATGGTGCCTTGAACCCTGTTGAAAGTCCATCCAAAAATGCTTGTCGAAAACTTTTTACATTTTTATCTTGCCATACTTTTGTTACAATATATCCCTCGTTGACCCAAGTTTCGTCTAGATAATAAATATTCCTCCCTTCGTCACGGAATTTTCTAATTGATCTTAAGTAGGATCTTCGCCAACAAATAATTTCATCTTTATCGATAAGAACTGACTTCCTGTTCTGCTTTTCCCAGCAAAAATTCAACTCTCGTAAGACGGCCCATAATTTGCTTCTACTAATTTTTGGCAAATCGTTGTCCTCTGAAAGTTTACTTAAAATTTTGTTTAGCGTTGGTATTTCTTTTTTAAAATAAAATGAGTGTACTTTTCTGCGAATGACATTTTTGAAGAAATCATCTATAACGACTTTTGACCTCCCTGTAGATGATTTTGGGGGATTTACAGTATCTTGTTCATTTTTTGTTTCCTTTAAAAGTCTGTAGATAGTCGATTTTCCAATCCCTGTCATTTTGGAACACTTTTCCACGATGTCGTCAACACTGTTGGTAGGATTTTGGTGTTTCAATGCATTAAATACATTTAATATAATAATCTTCTCATTCTGAGACAGCGCACAACTGTTCACGCGTTCAGCAGGTACGTAATCTGATAAGCTCGACATTTTACCTAAACAGTATTATATCCACTGGCACAATAGTCACTAAACACAAGTCGAATTTTACTGGATTGATCTGTCACAATACACTGGCTCCTGCCCTATGATGTATCCAGTAAAATATACTAATGTACACCCATTACCTGTTAGCATTAGTGTTACCCGATAATTACCTGAAACGAAATACTACCACGCCCATGGCCGGTTTTTATCTCGGGGTTTTATTACTCTCTTTCATTTCCAAACAGACTATAAACAAAAGTAACAAGAAAATTATCCGGTTTCTTTGGACTCACCAAGAATTAAAATCATTGGTCGATTTTTCAAACTATCCAGTGGCGTTGAATTTCAGCAAATGTTTGTAAGAGTAATTCCCCCTATCTCCGCCAATGGGTGACGTATTTATATATAAATTCAGCGAATTTGTACCTTTAGTTAAATGAATCATTAACCCAAGTTTCGTCACTCAAGGGTCAAGGGTATTCAGAGACACTTTAGAAAATGTGATTTTTCTTTCAATTATCATCATTCTGTATCTCGAAAATGAAGCATTATAATTTATTTATTTTAACCACCCGAATTTTCAAGTTTAGCCATTTAACCCGAAACACTATACAGGTATAGCATAGTTGTCATAATGACAATTTTTGACCGGTCCTTATGATGAAAAGGTTTTTTTATTTATTTTTCTATTTTTTCATAGGTGGCAACATACACAAGTCAGAAAATTGAAAAAATGTATATTATTATAATAAAGTGAAAATCATTAGAACTATAGGATTTCTGTGTCAAATATCGCATAGGCATAATTTTTTGATATTTGAAATTGTCTAAATATGAATTTCGGTGTCATGACCTACTTAATTTTAATTTCCCGAAATTTATAAGGAAAGAGTAATAAAGGCAACTAATACTGACTTTATGAGTGTGCCTGTAATTAACATTGTCAGATATTATTAATTGACATCATCATTCTACTGCTTGGTTGGTCATGATGAATAATAAATATATTGTAGATATATTGTCCTCAATTTATTACTTTTTTATCATCAAAAATACACCTAAGTAATTACGGAAAATAAGTTATAAATCAGATATTTATATCTACGATTGAATCAAAAGTTACAGTTTTTTACATAATTTGTAGTGCAGAACATAAAATATTTATCTGCTCCCACTATAGCAAATTGACTATTAATACATTGTTCTGAAGGAGGTAAGTGGATTTTACCGTTGAAGTGGAAGTTATTCTGGACAACGGGAGGTAACTTGGGGAATTTTGATATATCCAGGTTCTCCTATATGAAAATAGTTGACTTAATCATTGAGTATTGACTTCTCCATGAAATATGTTAGCTGTGACATTTCAGAAACACCAGTATTTCTGTTCTAGCACCAGTATTTCCCACAGGTATCTTTATAGTGATAATAAACGATTTAACTATACAGTATTAATAAAATATAATCAATAACTGATTTACTTACGATTATTATTGTTAGATGTGACTATTTTGCAGCCCGTATAAAAAAATTGGCAGACTTTATCGTCGGAAATAAAAAATCCCAAACCCCAACACGCACATAGAACGATTATTTTATCGCTGCTGGCTTTTCGGTTCGGATATGTAAATTAATCCAGTTTTTTATGGTATCTTCGACGGTTGCGATTGACATCAATCCCAGAGCGCACATAAATATTCGTTATAGACCCGGACCATCCTACGAGTATATAAATTCTTTTTTTTAGTATTTATTTGCCCCGCTATTTCTGTGAAGTTTAATTTTGGGAAGTGAACCACTTCAGTGCTTGCCTAGCACCCCAAATCATTGATTACAAACAAACAGTTTATTTAATGCCACACTAGAATTTGCTGATATTTAAAATAAAATAGATATATGGAGAATTATCTTCACTAAATTGGTTTATCTTTTCGGCAAAGAAATAACCAAAAATGTTAAGGGAACAATTCTTTATAGTAGTATTTAGAAATATAATGTACCCGCAGATGCAGGTGGATAGATATGTCAATAAATCAATAATAAAATATTCTGATTAGATCAAATTGCAGACAATATATTTTTTAAAGTGTTTATAAATAATAATGCTTTCTATGAATGATAAAAGCTAAAAGTTGTTCCCACTGTTGGTCTTAGTTTTAAAATCATTTTTGCGAGAAAGAAAATGTATATTTAAGATGGCTGTGAGGAATAGAAAATTTACAGTTTGAGGCAGATGGAGGGCTGTCATAAAAAAAATTTAATTCCTATAAAATTATTCGAAGCAGTATAGTCTCTACGACCTTATTTTTTTAAAGCCAACCATTTTATTACTAAATATCAACATGGTTTTAAAAGTCGTTCGATAGTAACTGACGTAGTCTGTGTGGTACAAAATAAATTTTTAATTCAACGCCAAAAATAAAACAAGTAGATATTATGTTTCGAATACTTTTGATAAAAGTTCTCTACAGTACTTCTAATGTTAAACTTCAGAAACAAACAATCACAGTGAGTTAAAATCAATAC
Source organism: Anoplophora glabripennis (assembly GCF_000390285.2). Taxonomy (NCBI): domain Eukaryota; kingdom Metazoa; phylum Arthropoda; class Insecta; order Coleoptera; family Cerambycidae; genus Anoplophora; species Anoplophora glabripennis. The sequence goes on from NW_019416253.1 coordinate 953,503, forward strand.
ACAGGTCAACATTTGATCTAAGAATAATCACCGGGCCTGACCAGGGTACTTATGGGTTTTTTGGATCGCTGATTCCGAATCCGAGGTTGGCTAAGCTCCATCACGTAAGGTTCAAGGTCATTTGAAGGTCAAATGGCCAAAAATGGTCTAAAAAATCTGAAAAAATTCATACGTATGTTTTTGGGGTAGCCGAGTTCAAAGCCGCTGCTATTTTTACCATTCAAAGACATTACAGGTCGTATCAAGGTCATTTGGAGGTCAAATAGAGAAATATGGTCTAAAAAAATCTGAGAAAATTTATACGTATGTTTTTGGAGCTGAGCTGAGTTAGTAGCTGAGTTAAAATCCGCTGCCAGTTTCACCCTTGAAGGACATCTGAAGGTCATATGAAGGTCTAATCGAGAAAATCGGTATAAAAATCTGAAAAAAATTAGGGAAGTCACGAAAAAGTTTTTAGGCAATAATAAAGACCCCGACTACAAAAATATTGTTACAACAATGGTAAACAATTTTCAAAAATTAGGATGTTTAATGAACCTTCAACTCCACTTTCTTCTCATCTTTACTTCTTTCCAGAAAATTTAGGGGCATTCAGTGACGAACAAGGTGAAAGAATGCACCAGGACCTGAGTGACTTTGAGAAAAGATATCAGGGTGTTTGAGGAAAGAATATGTTGGCCAACTAGTGCTGGTGTTTAAAAAGAGACACAAACGTAGAACATAAAAGAAAATCAATTATCATATCAATGACCTTGATACGACCTTTAATGTCTTTGAATGGTAAAAATAGCAGCGGCTTTGAACTCGGCTACCCCAAAAACATACGTATGAATTTTTTCAGATTTTTTAGACCATTTTTGGCCATTTGACCTTCAAATGACCTTGAACCTGACGTGATGGAGCTTAACTAACCACGGATTCGGAATCAGCGATCCTAGAAACTTATACGTACCCTGGTCAAGTCCGGTGATTATTCTTAGATCAAATGTTGACCTGTGTAATTAATTCTCTTCCTCTGTAGCTGTTACGTCAGGTATTATACAGGTACCGCAAGGTTCACACCTCGACCCACTTTTGTTTTCATTATTTATAAACGATATCGAGCATTGTTTTATGTACTCCAAACGTTTATGTTTTCTATATAAAAACGTATTCTGAAATTTCTGCTTATGTGACTGTATTAATTTTCAACAATGTTTATCTTGTTTGAACTCTAATTCTGTACAGGAAGTAGTAAAGTAAAGCAGTTAAAGAAATTACTGTACCGAACAAAATTATTGATCACGTAGCTTGTAATCAAAACATTGTATTTCTTAACATCTCAATCACTTGATACGTAATCTATTGAAACATTTAGATATTTTAAATCATCTCCACGAGGTAATAAATAATATTCGCTTAGTCGAACTCCGGTTCTGCAGAGCAATCTTATCTACACACCTATATAATCCATACTGAAATTTCTTGTAACATCATTCTCACGCGCCAATCACGACAGACTCTGAGTGCAAACTCCAAATCACCCTTTCGCCAGGCGACCCTATCAGAAGTTTTCGTTTGATGGGGGATGAACTAATTCCATAAAAATATAATTGCATCCACATTGGAGATCAGCGGCTTATGCTGAACTTCAGTAAGCAATGTCGTGATATTTCATCGCGTTTAAAATTTGTTTCGTGCTGGAAGATTAGAGGCCAGAAATTGTCTGGAATTTCAACAATAAACCATTTTTATTCAAACAGTTATTAACAGTATTTGGTGTAAACGAATATTGGCTATTTTTGTCTAAAAGGATACATATTGTGTTTTAAATATTATACTCTGCTTCTAAGTGCGATAAAGTAATAAATGTTCGTTATGATACAGGATGTACCAATAATAAGTGCCAAAATTTTAATCAAGTATTTAAAACAAAATAAAAACAACTTGTTTCTATCAAAAGTATAATTAAAATATATATATGTTATTTTAAGAACCAAAAACATTTCGAAAAAAATATTATACAAAATTAAATGCGTGGTTAAAACTTGTTTCTGTATATGCAAATCAACAAACTACAAACGAATTTATATACAGAATCAACAATCTACCTCTACAAACACTGGAACACTACAAATCGACCAGGAAAATTAGCGAAAATAAAAGAGAAACCCGAAAAAAGTCCTTTCCGCGATATTATTGTAAAATTGTCTAAAGGAACATAATACAAGACATCTCTCATCTCGTGAGTCAAAAACTGTTATTAGCTAACTTGTCTATTTAAACAAATAAGTGAGTAAAACAGTTTTTTCACCTTGCAGGGAAAACTATTAATTTTAGCGAAAGGTGACTCTCAGACAGCTTGTAGGGAGTAAAATTATCCACAAGATGAGACTTGTTAAATTAAAATCGGTTAATAAACAAAAAAGTTATTGCAAAATAAAANGTTTAAACAATTTTATAATATTTAAACAAACTTACTAGTATTATCTGGTGCAACATGCAAAAATTTTGGTCGTGAATATTAACATAGTAAATAAATAAACATAATAAATTAATCATTTTTTAAAGTAACTGTTTATCGGCATGTCAAAAGTCGAATAATTAATAATAAAAGGTAGTTGAAAATATGATAATTGAATTTTTTATGTTGTGAGACTTCGATTTAAAAAAAACATCGAAATTGGTCCATTAGAAGCTGAGATAAGTGAAATTTTTTCGAGCGTCCCAGTTTTGAACTCGAGAATTCAGATCGGAGTGTGTTTACTCCCCCCACCACTGATACCACGTTTTAAATGGGACACCCGTGATTGCAAATTTTGAAAATTTATATCTGGAAAGTACTCGGAATGGCAATCCTATTAGTTCAAAAAACAGTCCTTATACCCTTATAGTTTTAGTGTAAATAAGGGTTAACTTTAACGGGTTATAACTCCGAAAATAATGGGCGGATCATCAGGTTTTTTTTTAAATACTCGTCTTTTCGAGTACTTTCAAACCATATTTTAAAATTAAAAAAATTGAAAAAAACATTAAATTATTGCAATTGTTTATAAGTGTGAAAATTGCGACAATGTTTAAACAGTCACCACGGTTCACCTAATCGTCCGATTTGAATTTTTCAAAATTCGTTTTAAAGCTTGACAGCTCTTCTTTCTGTGGTGAAATTTTCAAGTATTCAGATTTTTAGAAATTTGATTTTGAAAATTTTTTAATTTAAAAAATATAAAAAATTTGAACAATTATTATGTAAAAACTATCAAACCGAATTGGATGAATTTTGGTGTGATGATTCTATGCACTAAGAAATTTAATTGGGAATAGTATGAAGCTCCTAGGTATTATTCAAGTATCTGAAAAAAATTGACAAATAAACTAGCATTTTTTGCAATTTTTTAAATGATTTTTCCGATTTTTGCAATAACAATAATTATTTTTTCGAATTGCAACTAACCCTATCTTGATCAAAATTTAATTACAAAACTTTTTTCCTCTTCCATTTTTGTCTGAAATGAATAGTTGCTAAGTTGTCGTCGAGAAATCCAAGAAAAAAATGAATTTTTTTGCTATTTTTTTATACTTTTTTGCATTAAAAATTAAGCCCACGTTTTTTTTTATTTGCATAGAAAAATTATCATTTCTGATGTTGTTTAGAAGCCATTAAAGCAAAAATATCCGATCTTATGCGTTTTACCCAAGTATACCCTTTTTAAAACAGATACCGCCTGGTCTATATGTACTCCAAACGTTTATGTTTTCGATTTAAAAACGTATTCTGAAATTTCTGCTTATGTGACTGTGTTAATTTTCAAAAATGCTTATCTTTTTTGGTCTCTAATTCTGTACAGGAAGTAGTAAAGTAAAGCAGTTAAAGAAAAATACTGTACTGAACAAAATTATTGATCACGTAGCTTGTAATCAAGACTTTGTATTTCTTAACATCTCAATCACTTGATACGTAATCTATTGAAACATTTAGATATTTTAAATCATCTCCACGAGGTAATAAATAATATTCGCTTAGTCGAACTCCGGTTCTGCAGAGCAATCTTATCTACACACCTATATAATCCATACTGAAATTTCTTGTAACATCATTCTCACGCGCCAATCACGACAGACTCTGAGTGCAAACTCCAAATCACCCTTTCGCCAGGCGACCCTATCAGAAGTTTTCGTTTGATGGGGGATGAACTAATTCTATAAAAATATAATTGCATCCACATTGGAGATCAGCGGCTTATGCTGAACTTCAGTAAGCAATGTCGTGATATTTCATCGCGTTTAAAATTTGTTTCGTGCTGGAAGATTAGAGGCCAGAAATTGTCTGGAATTTCAACAATAAACCATTTTTATTCAAACAGTTATTAACAGTATTTGGTGTAAACGAATATTGGCTATTTTTGTCTAAAAGGATACATATTGTGTTTTAAATATTATACTCTGCTTCTAAGTGCGATAAAGTAATAAATGTTCGTTATGATACAGGATGTACCAATAATAAGTGCCAAAATTTTAATCAAGTATTTAAAACAAAATAAAAACAACTTGTTTCTATCAAAAGTGTAATTAAAACATATATATGTTATTTTAAGAACCAAAAACATTTCGAAAAAAATATTATACAAAATTAAATGCGTGGTTGAAACTCCACCACTTGTTTCTGTATATGCAAATCAACAAACTACAAACGAATTTATATACAGAATCAACAATCTACCTCTACAAACACTGGAACACTACAAATCGACCAGGAAAATTAGCGAAAATAAAAGAGAAACCCGAAAAAAGTCCTTTCCGCGATATTATTGTAAAATTGTCTAAAGGAACATAATACAAGACATCTCTCATCTCGTGAGTCAAAAACTTTTATTAGCTAACTTGTCTATTTAAACAAATAAGTGAGTAAAACAGTTTTTTCACTTTGCAGGGAAAACTATTAATTTTAACGAAAGGTGACTCTCAGACAGCTTGTAGGGAGTAAAATTATCCACAAGATGAGACTTGTTAAATTAAAATCGGTTAATAAACAAAAAAGTTATTGCAAAATACAAGAAAAGTGCCCATTTTTTAATTTGTTTATAACTATCGCATTTATTGTTAAAATTTTATAAAACCTATGACAAGTTGAGGGTTTTATCATACTTTAAAAGTGTGCCAAAAGTGGGCGCTGTAGGTGCAATAGTTTTCGCACA